>NC_045455.1:9249268-9424946 GCF_002776525.5 Piliocolobus tephrosceles | reverse complement strand
TGTCTCCTCTCCTGTAAGCTTTCTAATGAAAAGTCCGCTATCTGACATGATGGAGCTTCAATGTGTTAGTTGTTTCTATTATCTTGCTGCTTTTAGAATCTTTTCTTCACTCTTGATCTTTGAGAGTTTGATTGTTAAATACCTTGAGGCAGTATTATTTGGGTGAAATCTTCTGGTGTTCTATTACCTTCTTGTACTTGGATATTGTTATCTTTCTCTAGGTTTGGGGAGTTCTCTGTTATTATCTCTTTGAGTATAATTTCTAACTATCTCTTTCTCTATCTCCTCTTTAAGGCTAATAACTCTTAGATTTGCCCTTTTGAAGCTACTTTTTAGATTCCATGGGCACACTTCATTGTTTTTTATTCTTTTTTCTTTTCTGACTGTGTATTTTCAAAAAGCCTTTGAGCTCACTAATTCTTTCTTCTGCTTGACCAATTCTGCTACTAAAAGACTCTGATTCATTCTTCAGTATGTCAGTTGCATTTTCAGCTCCAGAATTTCTGCTTGATTTTTTGTAGTTATTTCAATTTCTGTGTTAAACTTATCTCATAGAATTCTGAATTCCTTCCGTGTGTTATCTTGAATTTCTTTGAATTTTCTCAATGCAGCTATTTTGAATTCTCTGTCTGAAAGGTCACATATTTCTGTTTCTCCAGGATTGGTTCATGGTGCCTTATTAAGTTATTTTGGTACAGTAATATTTTCCTGGATGGTCTTAATATTTGTGGATGTTCATCTGTGTCTGGACATTTACTGGTCTTGCATTCTGGCTTTGTTTCTATCCATCCTATGTGGAAAGGTTTTCCAAATATTTCAAAGGATGTGGGTCTTGTGATATCAGCTGTATCTGATTTAGGGGGCACTCTAAGCCCAGTAAAGTAATGCTGTGATCCTTGAAGACTTGTAGAGATACTGCCTTGATGGTTTTGTACAAGATCTCAAAGAATTATCGGGATTACCAATCAGACTTTTTTTTTCTACCCTTAGTTTCTCTCAAACAAGCAGTATCTCTGGGTCTGTTCTGAGCCACCTGGAGCTGGAGGTGGAGTGACACAAGCCCTTCTATGGCCAGGACCACAGGGATTGTGCTGCGTCAGACCTGAAGCCAGCATAGCACTGTGTCTCACCCAAGGCCTGCTTTAACCACTGCCTGGCTACCACCTGTGTTCACTCAAGGTCCTGGGCCTCTACAGTCATCAGGTGACAAAGCCAACCAGGCCTGTGTCCTTCTCTTTGGAGCCACAAGTTCCCCAGGCCTTGAGTGGATCTAAAGGTGCTCTCTGGGAGTCAAGGACTAGAGTCAAAACCTTGAAGTCTACCTGGTGTTCTATTGTACTGCAGCTAAGCTTACACTCAAACCACAAGATACTATTCTCCCCAGACTTCCCTCCCCTTTCCAAAAGCAGAAGAGTCTCACTGCATTGCCATCAACACCCCAGGCCACAAAGAGTACTGCCAGCCTACAAACAATGTTCCACTAAGGCCCAAGGGCTCTTCAGTCACCTTGTGGTGAATACCGCCCAGACTTTGACTCATCCTTCAGGGTAGTGAGCTCCCCTCTGGCCCAGAGCAGATCCAGAAATGCCACCCAAAAGCCAAATCCTGGAATTGGGGACCCCAAAATTCTGCTTAGTGCCCCACCGCCACACCATGGCCAAGCTGGTTACTAAGGTGGAAGACAATGTCCCCTTTACTTTCTCCTCCACTTTTCTCAAGCAGATGGAGTCTTGTCCCATAGCTACCACAGCTTGTTATGTGCTAAGTCTCTATTGAAGCACTCAAGTCTTAGAGTCTTACTCTAGGGCCAGGACGTCCTGCTTCTGGTTATTCAGGGCCCAGGGGCTCTTCAGTTAGCAGGTGTTGTATCCTGCCAGGGCTGGGTTTTCCCTTCCAGGCAGTGAGTTCCCTTCTGGCTCAAAGTGTATCTAGACATTTTTTCTGGGATCTAAGGCCAGAAAACAGAGCCTTATAATTCTGACCAGTGCCCTATCCTGCTGTGACTGAGCTGGTATCCAAGATGCAAGACAAAGTCCTTCCCATTATTCCCTCTCCTCTCCTCTTCTCATGCAGAAAGAATGAGTCTCTTTCAGAGCTGTGAACTATGCAGTCTGGGGTTAAAGGAGGGGTGATGCCAGCACTCCCTTAGCCCATCTCAGTAGGTTGCATGGTCCCCCGCTGCACTGGCTGTGGGCCCAGTTCAAGCATTAGGTCTTGCATAGGAGTTGTAATCTTCGTGGCCTGGACTGCCTTTCAAGTTTATTTAAGACCCCAGAGTGCTTTAGCCCACAATGGTTAGACTTCGGGAAACTGAAGTCCCAATTACTGAGATCAACTATTTTACTTGAGTTAGGGCTGGTTTAAAGGCTTCCTCCATGGGTAGGCATCAGCTGCGTTTGGGTTGAGCTGCTTTCTGCTATAACAGGGTGGCACTGAGTTTAATGCCTCACAGCTGCTGGACTCTCCCTTTCCCCAGCACACAGAATCATTCTCTGTACCACGCTGCTGCCAGGGGATGGGGGAAGGGTGGTGCCAATGATTCACAACTGTTTTTCTTGCCCTCTTCAGTGCCTCTGATCAGTGCCTCACTGATTCCAAGTTAAAACCCAGTACTGTGAGTGCTCACCTGACTTTTTTATTCTTATGAAGATGCTTTTTTGAGTGTAGGTAGGTGTTAGATTGGTGTCCTTCCAGGTGAGGGGGAAAGATCAGTGAAGCCTTCTATTCCACCATCTTCCTCTGCTCCTCCTCTTAGTGTATTTTAAATGCCTTGATTTTTCACATTTCTCAATTGAGACTTATAGAATATAAACTTCTGATAGTAAAACACTCAGTGATCTATTTCCTTAAGTTTCTAAGAGAGAGAGAAATGAAGCATTGTCCCTTGTCTTTCTTTTTATGTGCTGGAAAGTCTTTTCAAATTCAAACTAAATTTGATTCAGAGAAGAGATATCACAGCTTACTATGGTGATGATAAGTGTGTCCAACCCCACCCATATGCAGAGTTGTGTGGGTTGACATAGAATTATTAAATTACAACTTAGTGAGATTGATCTTAAGAGGTTCTGCAGAGTTCAACTTACTTTCAGTTGTACAGGTAAAATGGTGGGATTTGGGTGGATGGTGAGTTGGTTTTCCAAATACTTTATCTCCAATAAAAGCATAAGGAAATGCATCTCATAGAAAGAAGTGTATATTATTATTTAATGAGAAAGTCACAATTATTTAGAAATGCAGAAAGGAAGAATCCCTGGTCATAGGGTCTAGGGGCTGGAATTGGCAAGGAGAGGGATGTTTCTTGGTCAAAGGAACACAGGAGTCCAGAATTTTTTAACTATCAAAATTTGAAACAGTTACCACCTGTAAAACCGTATGTCTGTGCCTTTTATCCCTGTTTCTTGATTTCTCCATTTTATACATGAAAGTGTTGAAATAGATTATTCCAAATTCCTTTCTGCCTTTAAAATATACTGACAATTCTGATTATTGTTCTTACTACCTCTTTCTTACTCTTTCTTTTCTTCTTTTCCTTGCTATAGGATTCCTAGAAGTCATGAGTTGGAGAAAATGGGTATCCCAAGATAAAGTGGGAAAAACATGTATGGGAAACAATGTCTATGAGCACTCTGGTTTTACAATGAGAGGCCAGGTAGCAGCTGTAGGGTTACTGTTCACTACTTTACACACCCTCTGCTATCATTGCAGTATCTATCCTTGTTCTTGCCAAGCTACATCCTATCTCCCCGTTGTTAGAATGTATTTCCCTGTCCACTGTCAGATATGGCCACGTAACCTGTTTTGGTCAGTAGAATGTGACAGATGTCAGATCTATGCTAACACTTTAATGTGGTTTGTTGGTTTAGACCATCTGAGTTAATGCCCAAGATAGAGGCTGCTCCTCCAATTTTGGTCAAGGAAAAAGAAGGTACATGGAACAGAAACACATCCTGAAGCAGAGCCATGGTCCATGCACAGAATACACATGGGGTAATCTTACGTGGAACCCCTATGTGAAATCTTAATTGAAATTCAATAAAATTGCAATGACCTACCATAAGCTTGTCTCTCTTCTGGGTATTTCCCATGCATAGAAAAGGATGAGAACACCCAAGAGTCATTCTTCCAGGAGGAAAGGAAAATACGTAAAAGTAGGATGTAAGTGGTGCTGACTCAGCTACTTGCTACTTGGGGTTTCTCTCTGTGCACAGTCATGGCGGGCAGGACAGACAGGATGAAGGAAAGCTACAGGACACCTACCTGTTTTATACTCACTGAATATTCATGAACATATTCAACCCACATGCTTACTGGAAACGTTTCCAAGCATGCATCCTCAGTGTACACATAAGCCATTTCCAGCAATGCAGGCCCATTCCGCCTTCCCTTGTTGTCAGTTTTTATTCCTATGCAAACCTTTCTCAAAACTCTCCTGTTACACTCACAAGGAGGATCTACCACTTACTTAGACAACCAGTAACATCATCAACCAGTTACTTCTTCTTTGATATTATTGACCTCATCTGTGACGCTTCTGTACTTAAATATCATTATAATGATGACAAGGACCTGTTATCCACAAGGAGTGGGACATATGCATTTTAGTTTCAACTGTGTGCTCTGCTGTGTTTGGGCAAATCTAGCTGTTTATTTGGCTCACTTGCAGGCCTGGTGTTGGACAAATGCAGATATTTTTTAGTCTCTAGTGTTCTTTACCTGGCTCCTCCCATCCTGATGACTGGTAAAAAGTTTTCCTGAATCTCATTTAACATATTCCGATTTTATTCAAACAGGGAAATTGGTGAGAAGTGTAATTCTGCTCTATTTTTATTTTCCAAGCCAATAGATGATCCTTTTTAATCAATATTAGCCCCAAGCTCCGAACCACAACATGTTGTTCAAAATATCTCCTCTTTTATAGAGGAAAGCCTGCTGTTTAGGAATGAAATTGTTTTCTGGCTCTTATCTTAGGGAAGAGGAAGAGAAAAAAGGAATTACATTTGACTTTATCCAATAAGGTAGGTCATCACCTAGCAAGACCCTAAGAAAATGAAGCACAATATAGTCTAGGGGCAAAGATATGGAACAGTGTCAGGAGAACGATAAGTTTATGGTGGGGCAAAGAGTGATAACTGATGATTATCAATGTCTCCTGGTAATGAGGTCAGAATGAACCTACAATGAACAGGCATAGACATTAGATTTTTCACAGAACAATTTTTTATTTAATTGAAGCCCATTGCAGAGAATTATACACTTTCTACTGTGTCAGGATATAGAGACAGTGACAGAGATATGGGGATATAGATGTAATAGTGCTTTTTTTTTCTTCTTTTGCTGCAGGAAAGTAAAAATTTTTCACAAAAAGTCTGTAGACTAGTGTTTGGGAAATTCTTAGGCAGAATACTCTGAATGGGAGATAAAAAGGTAAGGATCCAAATGTAAATCACTAGACAAAGATCTAAATAAAACTTCCGGTTCGTTAATAAAGGAACTCAACACATTCAGCAGAAATTATTTCTAAATTGGGTCCTACCTATATAAATCCCTCCTGAAAGAAGCACTCAACTCAATCATTTCTAAGGCCTTTAGGTTGGTCTGTTGAATGAGTAAAATAAGCACAATCTAGTCAAACCAGAATAGCCATAAAAATATTCCACTTTTACTAGATAAATGCAGACCATGTCCCTCAAATCAAAGCTGCACCCTTTCAAACAATGGCAGAAAAGAGTTGTTCTTAAATTAACAAAAGATATTTGATAATTGTAGGGTCATTCATTTGTCAGTAAGTCCACAATTCTTGATAGCAGTCCTTCTAACCAAATAATTCAGATGTATGTGTCAGTATACTATGTATGATGTCAGCCTTTGTTATTTGACAACATGTTCCTTTTCTAAATACCTTTGTTTTCTTTAATAGATCTTAGAATTTTTCCAGGGGAAATTGGTGCCTTAGTAAATAAATAGGTAAAACAAGAAATATAACTATTAGAACCCACATAATGAATGAGTCCAATGTACCATTATATATGGGAATCCCAAGCATGGCTATGTTAGTTATCCATCCATTCATTAAACAGTCAACAAAATGTACTGTGAACCTGCCATGTGCATAGTCACTGTCTTAGGTGCTGGATATATTACAGTGAACAACATATATACAAAACCCCTGCCTTCATGTTACTTGTGTAAGCTATCATGACCTCAAAGGATCAATATTTAGGGTATTCCTACTTTGCTTAGCAGTCCTAAGAGAGCATACGTATATATACTACATCAATATTTTTGCCTTTATTAAAGAATCACAATGTGTCAAACCCAGTGCTAACTGCTGGAGATAGAAGGAGGAACATGTTATGCTCTGATTCTTAATGGGGCTCATAACCAATTAGGCTTAATAAAATAATCACACTCCAATGCAATGAGCACAACAATGAATTCCAGAGACAGCATAAGCAGAGACAAAAGGAAGAGTATGTTAAAGGCAAGGGCCTGTGCTAGTGAGGGCATCTCAGAAACTGACTTTCTTAAATTTTAAGAATTGTTCTTTTTAAAAATGTTTTCAACATGTAAAATATCTTCATAGTAAAGCCAAGGTAAATAAAGTGAATTCACAGAAATATAAATTTCATTTCTGTCCTGTCACCCACCCACATGTAGAACTTGTGAAAGTTGTCAGAATCAAAATGGGGCCTCTTGTGTTAAAGACTGTGCCAAGTTGAGTCAAGGATGGCCATGAACAGAGGTTTCTTACGCACAAATGCGTGATAGCAACAACTATCACAAAAGACTCTGCAAAAACCACAACCTTGTGAGAGAAAGGCCCACTACAACCTTACTACACACAAAAAAACTTCTGTGAGGACATCTGCACAGCAACTTCCTGTCTAACCTCGGACCGGCACCACCCTTGATATGGATCCTTATAACTAACAATAATTATCACAAAACAATCTTATAATCTTCTTCATTTTTCCTTTAAAAATCTTTGTCTTCCTTTACCTACCTGAGTATGCATGTAGTTTACTATGGTATGGATATTGCCATTAAAATGCCCATTTTTGAATAAATATCCTTTTCTTTTAAGTAGTCTCTCTCTGTTTTTAATGTGACAAACTCAACTCTTAAGCTAAATCTTAAGGAAGTCTTTTACAGCTTCCTCAAACAGTCATTGGTTCTGTTAAATATTCAGACTTCCAGGTCCAATGCAGACATGCTGAGGTGTGTTAGATTCTACTACACTTAAGAGTGAGACACTTGTTGAAAACGGAAATTTTGGGAACTTATACTCAAACACCCCTTGTCCACAGATTTTGGTGAGTTGGTTTAGACAGAGAAGTAATGGAGCAGTGATAGGACAGGGTGGCTTAAAAGACAGGTATTCCCTGGGCCCACTACAGAGGTTAGGAATTGAACAATAAGACAGACTTGGGAAGGCCTTAAAGGGCATTTAAGCGGGGGAATGAGGTAGATTTGTATTTAAGCATTGTAGAAAGACAAATCTGGACTCTTTATGGAGCACAAATGAAATGATTCTTTAAGTTTGAAAGAAAGGGGACCAGAAAAGGAGCAGGCTCTGTGGTCTAGGGAAAAGAGGTGAAGGTCTGAGCCAGGGCAAAGATAAAGCAGTGTTTCCCAGCTCAGCATCTCCTCCTCTTATCAGACACAAAAGTTTTCTTCAACCTAAAATTGCTATTGACAAATCCAGCAATCACTTACTATTTTGATATTCAGGCTACCCTTGCAAATCATCTCTTCATGTGTTGTTTAAAAGCTTAATTTGTTATTTTAAATGGCATGTTCAATAGCTAGAAAATGAATTATTCAATCAGTAAATGTAAAATGAACTTTTTCTTGGAAATAAGCACAAAGCACATAGTTTTCTTTCACCTGATATTTCTTCTACCTGGTATATAAATATGCTGTGATTGTAATTAGGTGTCTAGGGCATGGATTTAGTAATTATTATATACAAATGTATATTCTAATAATTTCATTTTTTAAAATACGATATTTGTATATTTCAAGCTCTTTGGGCATCAGCACACATCCAATTCTTTTTTTTTTTTCTTTTTTTTTTTTCCTGACTGAATACCCTCTATTTCTTTCTCTTGCCTGATTGCACCAGCCAGAACTTCCAACACTATGTTGAATAGGAGTGGTGAGAGAGGGCATCCCTGTCTTGTGCCAGTTTTCAAAGGGAATGCTTCCAGTTTTTGCCGATTCAGTATGATATTGGCTGTGGGTTTATCATAAGTAGCTCTTATTATTTTGAGATATGTTCCATCAATACTGAATTTATTGAGAGTTTTTAGCATGAAGGGTTGTTGAATTTTGTCAAAGGCCTTTTCTGCATCTATTGAGATAATCATGTGGTTTTTGTCTTTGGTTCTGTTTATATGCTGGATTACGTTTATTGATTTGCATATGTTGAACCAGCCTTTCATCCCAGGGATGAAGCCCACTTGATCGTGGTGGATAAGCTTTTTGAAGTGCTGTTGGATTCGGTTTGCCAGTATTTTATTGAGGATTTTTGTATTGATGTTCATCAGGGAGATTGGTCTAAAATTCTCTTTTTTTGTTGTGTCTCTGCCAGGCTTTGGTATCAGGATGATGTTGGCCTCATAAAATGAGTTAGGGAGGATTCCCTCTTTTTCTATTGATTGGAATAGTTTCAGAAGGAATGGTACCAGCTCCTCCTTGTACCTCTGGTAGAATTCAGCTGTGACTCCATCTGGTCCTGGACTTTTTTTGGTTGGTAGGCTATTAATTATTGCCTCAATTTCAGAGCCTGCTATTGGTCTATTCAGGGATTCAACTTCTTCCTGGTTTAGTCTTGGGAGAGTGTAAGTGTCCAGGAAATTATCCATTTCTTCTAGATTTTCTAGTTTATTTGCATGGAGGTGTTTATAGTATTCTCTGATGGTAGTTTGTATTTCTGTGGGGTCGGTGGTGATATCCCCTTTATCATTTTTTATTGCGTCTATTTGATTCTTCTCTCTTTTCTTCTTTATTAGTCTTGCTAGTGGTCTATCAATTTTGACAGATCAATTTTTGAAAAGTGATCTTTTCAAAAAACCAACTCCTGGATTCACTGATTTTTTGGAGGGGCTTTTGAGCACACATCCAATTCTAATTTATATAGGCCAATTGATATATTATTTTTCACATCTATAAAATAAAGATAACGTATGCATATGTAGGTTTAGCAAAATACATAAATACGAGCAAGTATTGACCAAGACAGCCTTCATGTTCCCCTCAAGTTAACTAATCTTTAGACAGGTTTCTTTCTGACTATTGGACCTTGACCTCCTTTATCTTAGAGCATTTACTTAATAAAAAAACTTGCAGTTGTAAATTTTTTCTTTGCTCCTTTGGGATGTAAATCTTCTACAACTGAAGGATGTCTTTTTCAAGGACCTGGGAGCCATCCTATGAAATGTAATCATCAAAAAAGACAAGGATCCCTATCACCCAGTATCTAGGGGTGGAGAGGAGCCTAACTTCAAGAAGAGACAATTCGCAAACACAGATGACTAATGGCATTGACCAATTTTCTCCCTAATATCTTCCAGCATTTTTCCCAGCAGTTCACCCTAGTGCTTAAGAACCCTACCATCTTTTGTTTCTATGTAGTTGAGTTCAATCTTTCTCCTATTACGCTAGTCTTGAATACATTTCCCTTGCCTCTGTAGCTGGTTCAGAGCAATTTTTCTTGTATAGTTCATCCGTGAACATGTAACAAGATACCCTTATTGTATACATATACTTTAGCTATACATACACACACATCTTATATGAAAACACGTTTTTATTTCATCTGTTTTAGAAAGGAAAAGTAGTAGTGTTTAATAATATTGTTTATGTCATTCTAAATCACAATTCATCTACCATTTATTCAACAAACATTTATAAGGAATAAAGTCAGGGGGAGCTCACTATACTATGCATAAATCAAAGGTAGTAATAAGGAACTTTGTTCTGTTTAAGAAAGCCTCATCCTTCACCCCACTATACCATCTGAATTGGGAAAAGCAGAACTTTTGTATTATTGTCCTTTTGCTGGTCTTGCTCTAAATGGAGAGGTAAAAGAGAAAACCAATTCCTTTAAACATTTTGTTTTCCCTTTAAATATAGACATCTGGAACTATTTCTTAATTACCTGTCATTTTATTGCTATGACTTGAGGTCTGCAAATATCATCTTTAACAGTAAACCAACAACAAAAACTCCATAAGAAGTTTTGACTTGCTTTTTTAGTATTTGCCTTTATGGAACTGTTTTCCCTGAAAAAAAGTATTGAGGATATATGTTTTTCTTCTAAGCAATTGAGGGCCTGTTCAAAACCAAGTACAAAATTGTGCACAGGCGCTGACATCCTCACCTTGAAGATGTTGACCCTAATGTAATCCAACCCCTGATAAAAGAGAGAATTTTTATTTTGCTTTCTAATTCTTCTTGATTTAAAAACAAGTCCAAGGTAGGTAGTTAAGCTGTAATCGCTTCTAATGACTGTGACATTTAAGAACAATGACCCTCTAAAATGAAACTATTTGGCCATTCATAATTAGTTAACCTTTTGGAAGCTTAAGGCCTCAATTACTTCAAGGAGAGACCGAACTTCAGAATACAAACATGTCTGTGCCTTCAGTGATAAATGGAACAGGATAATCTACCCAGTGACTTTCTGAAAGATGAATATTTACTCAGGTGTGGAATGAATATCATATCAATAAACAATGAAAATGAGAATTGTTCATTAATTAACAATATTGAGTCTCAGTTAATTACTTAACTTTATGAAAGAATTTTAAAAATGAAAATCTCAAGGGAATTCACTTAAATATGTAAATAGATTGGTCTATCAAAAATGTCTCACAGATATTTACTTAAGGAAATAATTTTGTTTTCTGTATATGTTCTTCAGTGAAAGAGGAATTTCTACTTCCAGATAAATGTCTAGTGAATTTGACTTGAATGTGCATTAGCATAAACAAATACATTTTTTGCCTAACATAGATGGCATTTAATTTGTTTGTATTTCATAGATAGGTGCCTAAATTTTAGTGCTATATATAAGAAAATTTATATTTAAGACTTTCTAGAGTGTGTTTGTGTATATTATTTTTCTTAGAAACATGACTTTAGAATGTGATAATTTAAATATTTCAATCATTGAATATCTTTACCTTTTTAAATTTTTTCATGGGCCATCTATTACTTAAAAAGCATAAGATTATATTATTCTTAATATTCAGAGCAGATAGGCTTAAGAAAGGCATATGAATGTCTAACGTTATAACGAATATGTAAAACTTTCTGTACTGGTCACTGGTACAGTCTGTGCCTTCAACTGATGCCAAAGATTATTTGGTTTAATTTAATTTTGACATTTTATGTTATTAGTATATATTGTCTCTACACTATGTGGAGTACCGTGCTTAACACAATACAGAAAAAAGGTCCTTAAGCTGCTCAAGATATTTGTTTTTACTCTTAGCTACTGCCTGCCACGTGATTATGGCTATCACTGATTTCATTAGAAAAAAAATTGATCATACTAAACAGATCATGGCATTTCCTCCTTTTTTACAACATAGGATTGATATTTACAATATTTATATGTACATTTTCAACTCTCATTATCATAACCCATTACCTTGCTAGATTCAGAAGACGTCTCTGTTTATAAGTCTGCATTGGATCAAGTTTTGCTTCTTTATGCCATCATAATGCTGTTTCTTGGCTTCTTTGTGAAAATCATTCATCAGATAGTGATTGTTTTATATAAGCAGAGAGGTATGTGTGGGATGAAAAGAGGTACCACCGGGAGTAGTCTCTGTATAATTGCTCAGAATATGCTACCTGAATTCCATTTGTCTTCCCGGGAGTTAGGTGATAAGAGAGATGCTTGTTTATGCATCACTCGCCTAGATCATATTGCAAGAACTAAGAATTATATTCGCAAGTACAATTTCAAAGTGCCTGGCAAGACTCACCGTAGTTTCGGAATGAAAAGGATGTTTCCAGGATGCATGGATAATGTGTGTCATACACATTTTTATACAATTTTGTCAAGTGTTTTGTCATACCTTTGATGTAGAAAATTGCTTCTCCTCTCCTTTGCCTCCTTTCTGTCTGCCTTTGTCAGAGCCTTGCTGGATTCTTTGAGAAGCCCATATAAGTTGCAGCTGAAAGAAATAGCAAACTTCCTTGTGGGCCTTTGAGAGAAAAGTAGTGCAAATAAAGGACGTAAAATAGTTCCCAGAATGCTGCCTAGATGCAATCGACATTGGCATCTCAATGCCACAATATTTTCACAATTTTATTGAAATCATATTAACCTTTTGCAAATTATAATGTAAAAAATAGAACTGTGTAATAGTTATGATATTTTGGGTTTTATTTTCTAAACAGAGTGGCCATGAAAATTAATAAAGCCATGTGATGTAAAAGGCAAAAATATCCAGATACATCTAGCATCATTACCGGACATCCAGCTATACATACAGTCAATTTCCAGGAGAATTTAAAAATATAAAGTATATGATTTAGAACCCTAGCAATACAGGACAACATAAAAGAAAGCTCTTTTAGGTGCATTATCAGAGATAAGTGAAACAAGAAGGTGTGGACAAGGAATCCTACTTAAAGAAACTTATATGGGCTTCTCAAAGATTTTAGATGTAATCAATAATGTTATCACAAGCCCTTTAGTACCACACAATTTAAATGGATCGAGTTATTGTAATTACGTAAATGACAAAAAGGGGGAGACAAAATAAGTTGATCTTACCAGAAACATGTAAGTTATTAGCCCTTTTATGCTTCCAAATGAAGAAAACTCACTGAGTAACTGAAGCTGTGAGAAGAAGCATTAGAAACATACTTAATGAACAGAAATATAAAATAAATAAAATCAAAGGAGTTTGCCACTGTATATACAAACTTCCTGTGGCTGGTTAAAATAAGAAGTCATATTGAAATATATTCATAATAAGCATGTATTAATACTTTTACAGTTTTTTAAAGTGTCTTTTGAAATATGCTGTATTTAAAAATCTAAAATATGTGAAATATTTTAGTATGTTCATATTACTAGAAATTGAGTCACAGAAAGTTTACATGACTTGCCTTAATCTTGCTTACACATCTGTCACCTCAATCATCTCGTAAGAATTAGGGTATTTGTAGGTATACAATCTCTGTATTAAGAAATATAAGAAACAGAAGAGAAATATCCAGGTAAACACTTTGGAAAAGGGAATAAAGGGTTTCCTGTTTGTATAGTGAGAGACAATGATTTCCACTGCAATTTTGAAATTTAAAAAATGGACTTTTAAAATGTTTTTTAAAATAGTAGATTCTGACTGGTGTTAATAGTACTGTTTCCTTACCCAAGTTTCTACATAAATTGAGCACAGCGTGCAAACCACAAATATCACTGACAGTAATTTATTTGAATTTCAACAGCAACTGAAAAGAGGAAGGAGATCACAGGCACATTTTGCAGCATATTTCAAAAGACACTTTAAAAAACTGTAAAAGTATTAATACATGCTTATTATGAATATATTTCAATATGACTTCTTATTTTAACCAGCCACAGGAAGTTTGTATATACAGTGGCAAACTCCTTTGATTTTATTTATTTTATATTTCTGTTCGTTAAGTATGTTTCTAATGCTTCTTCTCACAGCTTCAGTTACTCAGTGAGTTTTCTTCATTTGGAAGCATAAAAGGACTAATAACTTACATGTTTCTGGTAAGATCAACTTATTTTGTCTCCCCCTTTTTGTTATTTACGTAATTACAATAACTCGATCCATTTAAATTGTGTGGTACTAAAGGGCTTGTGATAACATTATTGATTACATCTAAAATCTTTGAGAAGCCCATATAAGTTTCTTTAAGTAGGATTCCTTGTCCACACCTTCTTGTTTCACTTATCTCTGATAATGCACCTAAAAGAGCTTTCTTTTATGTTGTCCTGTATTGCTAGGGTTCTAAATCATATACTTTATATTTTTAAATTCTCCTGGAAATTGACTGTATGTATAGCTGGATGTCCGGTAATGATGCTAGATGTATCTGGATATTTTTGCCTTTTACATCACATGGCTTTATTAATTTTCATGGCCACTCTGTTTAGAAAATAAAACCCAAAATATCATAACTATTACATCTAGATTTAATAAAAGAAAGTGGGCGAAGGAGGAGCAAAGGAGAGAAGGGGAGCGAAAGGAGAAAATATAATCTCCTCCTAGATGCGATCGACATTGGCAACTCAATGCCACAATATTTTCACAATTTTATTGAAATCATATTAACCTTTTGCAAATTATAATGTAAAAAATAGAACTGTGTAATAGTTATGCTCCTCCTTCGCCCACTTTCTTCCTCCAAGTGTGGGTGCTGCTGCTTAATTGCCAAGTAATATTGGCAGATAAACCTCTAGGAGCCCCAGTTTTCTCTGAAAAACAGATGAAAATACTATCTATTAACAGTGTCATTTGGGGGATGCAATAAGTTAAAACACTTGTGAGAGATATTGTTCATTTGGGTCCGGCCGCCCAGGGTCCTTGGCTGGTTTGCTTGATTATCCCGTCTCTGTGCTGCTGGTGCATGAAGAATCCTTTACACGTGCTGCCCCCTGAGGTTTGCTCTTGGGGTGGTGGAATCCTCCTCATAAGGAAAGGTCTAGAAGTTCCCTCCCGGTCATACAAAACCATATCCTTTGTATCAAGGCGAAAACAGCTCTGAGGAGCTCCTGATGGGGTCTGGCTAAAAGCAGAACTGTGGCCAGGTGTGGTGGCTCACTCCTGTAACCCCAGCACGTTGGAAGGCCGAGGCGGGCAGATCACGAGGCCAGGAGTCCTTTCTTTCTTTCTTTTTTTTTTTTTTTTTTTTTGAGACGGAGTCTGGCTCTGCTCCCAGCGCCTGGATCTCGGCTCACTGCAAGCTCCGCCTCCCGGGTTCCCGCCATTCTCCTGCCTCAGCCTCCGGAGTAGCTGGGACTACAGGCGCCCGCCACCGCGCCCAGCTAATTTTTTTGTATTTTTAGTAGAGACGGGGTTTCACCGTGTTAGCCAGGATGGTCTCGATCTCCTGACCTTGTGATCCGCCCGCCTCGGCCTCCCAAAGTGCTGGGATTACAGGCTTGAGCCACCGCGCACGGCCAGGAGTCCTTTCTTTGGCTTGCTTTTCTCACTCATTCGTGAGTCTTTCCTGAGGGCCTTCATTTTACAAGGTGCCTCGTAAAGCCCTGCTCCTTAGAATCTGATCCAAGACACCGTGTACAACAGCGTAAACATTCCCCAGGACATTGTAAGTGCCTAATAAAAGTTTATTATTGTTATCATTATGATTACAGGTTGAGTATCATTTATCCAACAGGCTTGAAACCAGAAGTGATTTGGATTTTGGACTTTTTCTGATCTTTATAATATTTGAATAACCATAACAGGATATCTTTGGGATAGGACCCAAGTTTAAACACAGAATACATTTCTGTTTCATGTACACTGTACACACATACACTCAAGGTAATTATTTTATACAATGTTTTAATAATTTGTGCATGAAATAAAGTTTTTGACTGCATTTTTAAATGCAATTAGTCACATAAGGTGTGGCAACTTCAAGTTGTGATGTCATGTAGGTGGTCAAAAATTTCTGATCAATGAAGCATTTCAGATTTCCGATTTTTGAATTAGGGAAGCTCAACCTGTAATTCCTTCATCAAATGAAACCACTGGATGAACGCTACTTTTTAATAAGCACTGTGCGTGGTGTGAGTCTCCTCTCAAGGCATCAGTGACAAAGGCCACGGCATTGATGGGAAGCTCATAGGGGCTGCACTGCAGGCAGGAGTTGGAGATTAAATGAGGAATATCAGAAATTAGCAGCCTAAGGAAATACATTGGCCCATGCTTTTTAGGAAGATTGTTGTTAACTGATTTTTTGTCTTATTTTTATAAAAACATCTGGTTAGGCACGAGATTATCTTTGATAAGCCAATTTAATATTCATAATACATGAACTTCTCCTGATTTTCCTATTGTATTTGCCTATCAAAATCTTGGTATTTGTACTTCACTGATGCCTTATTTAACTGGCATTTTCAAATCAGCTTCTTAGCACAAATTGTGGTCTTGCTAAATGTCTTATCCAATTAAGCAGTTGGCAGGATTAGTTTTTTGCACTAATGGTTTTTTTTTTTTTTTTTTAGTTTGTTTATGGCTTTGTCAACATGTCCTGTTTTCCAAAATGTATCAAGATAAACTGTATGAGAGGTTAACCTTCCCAGTTCAATGCTTGTCACCAGCCGTCTTCCCAAAGAAATACTCAGGACAAGGACATACGAATCACATAGTTTCTAGAAAGTATATCTATTTGCTTTATCAGAAGTTCAGAGACATAAATGGAGTCTATTTAATCTCGAGGCACTGTGATACCTTTTAGTAGAGATGTTCGCATAATATATATAGTAATCACTCAGGCAGAGGGCAGGATAAAAATGCTTACTGAGCTCAGCTCTGGGAAAGTACATAAGAATTTATCTAAAGGTCAATGAATATTATAAAAAATGTTGTTCATAACTAAATGTGGTTATGATAATGCAGTTAAAAAATTATAACTGAAACTCTGATTTGAAAAAAAAACAAATAATTTGTAACATCTGATTTTGATCTTGACCACCTCATCTACTGGAAAACATGAAGGAGTTTGAGACTATTGGCTGCAACTGTACTTTCTTCAGCAAGGGTTGATCCCTTCCTGCCATCGGCATCCTTCCTTGGAAGCTCTCTCTCAGTCCTACTGGACTCATGTTTTTCCTTATTGCTCTATCATTGCTTAATAATTCTTTATATTAAAATGTTCTGTTCTATGTGATTCCTGTCTCCAGACTGGATACAGGCTTATCCAGTCTTTTCCTATCTTTTTACTTTAACCTACTTTTGTCTTGGTATTTAAAGAACTGCATTACTTGTATGTGGCATATCGTTAAGTCTTGCTTTTTTCTATAATTGACAAATCATGGGATGCTTAGATCAGATCTATTCAATTTGGCTAGTGATTTGGTTAGATTTTAATCTGCCATATCAATATATATTTATTATCAGTCCTATTTGTTCTTTGATTCCTTTTTTCTCATTAATAAATTCAGTTTTTTAAAAAAATTTATTTTTTTAACTATAACTCTTTATTATTTTAATGGTTGTTTTAGGTTTTAGGGTGTATTCATTTAAGTCATCACAATCTATTTTAAATGATAGTTTCATGCATAGTACTAGAAGCTTAAAATAGTATTAGCTCCTTTCCGCAGATTTGTGCTATTTTTCTGATATAACTTATTTCTGTTATGTATGTTTTGCTATATGGTGGTTAACATTTGCTCAGTCAATTATCTTTCAAATATTTAAATATTAAAAAATTATCTCTTTGTACACTTAGGTAGCATTGTCATTATTCTACATTCCTTTATCTAGGTCCAGATTTCCAACTGGTATCATTGTCTTTTTTCCTGAAGAACTTGTTTTGACATTTTTTTTGTAGTGCAGAGGTGCTAATGAAAACTTTTCTGAGAATCTATATGTCTGGAAAATCTTTATTTGCCTTCAGCTATTGAAAAGTTTTTCATTGAGTATAGAATTCTCGAGTGTTGAGTTCAGTGAGTGTAGAATTTGAAGAGTTTTTTTAACTGTATTATTTACTTTCTGGCAAAATCTAAAAAACAAACAAAAGCAACAACAAAAAACCTGTTGTCAATTTATTTTATTTCTTTTTTTCTCTGGCTCCTTTTAAGATTTTCTCTTCATCTTTGGTGTTAAGCAATTCAATTATGATTAACCTTGGTGTAGTCGTCCTTATGTTTATAGAGGGTTCGCTGTGCTTAGATTTGTGGGCTTTGATAATTTTCATCAAAATTTTAAAATTAAGCCATTGTTCAAATATGTTTTCTCTCCTCTCTTCCTTTTTAGGGAATTCAAATATATGTCTATTAGGCTTCTAAAAGTTAGTCCCATAACTCATTGATGCTACGTTCATATGTAATTTCTTCTTTCTGTTACTCATTTTACATATTATTATTTACAATACATAGTAAGTACAAACATATTATTATTTACAATACTTAGTAAGTACTTAGTAAGTACATACAATACTTAGTAAGTACTTAAGTACATACAATACTTAGTAAGTACATACAATACATACTATGTATCTACTTACATAGTAAGTATTGTTGTGACTTTAAATTCAGTAGCCATTTTCTGCAATATCTAATTTACCATTAATCTCATTCAGTATATTGTTTATCCTAGACATGTAGTTTCTATCTCTGAAAGTCCAATTTGTGTTTTTTAAAAATATCTTCCATTCTTCCACTTTATTTTTAGAGCTTGTAAGATGCAATTATAGTAACTGTCTTAATGTACTTGTCTGGTGCCTCTACCAAGGTCTGGGTCAGATTTTTTGTTTCACTTTATTTTTAATTGACTGATGATTGTGTGTATCTGTGGGGTACAGTGTGATGTTTTAGTACTTGTATACATTGGGTATGATCAAATCAAGCTAATTAGTGTATCTGTCACCTGAAATATTTATTTATTTGTGGTGAGAACATTTAAAATTTTCTCATTTAACTATTTTGAAATATGCCACACATAATTATTAACTGGAGTCACCATGTTGCATAACAGAATACCCGAACTTATTGCTCCTGTCTAAGTGAAACTTCAAACACATTGACCAGCATCTCCCTTTCCCAGGTCACCACGAGCCCCCAGACCCTGGGAACCATCATTCTACTTTCTACTTCCATGAGTCTGAATTTTGTAGGTTCCACATATCAGTAAGATCATAGAGTATTTGTCTCTGTGTGCCTGGTTTGTTTGAATAACATAATGTCACCTCGGTTCATGTATGTTGTTGCAAATTACAGAATTTCCTGGGTTTTTCTAAGGCTGCATACTTTTTCATTGTGTATATATACATTGTTTTAATCCATTAATCCAGGGGTCCCCAAGCCCTGGACCACTTCTGGTCCGTGACCTGTTAGGAACTAGGCAGGAGGTGAGTGGCAGCCCAGCGATCATGACCGCCTCGGCTTTGCCACCTGTCAGATCAGTGGCAGTATTGGATTCTCGTAGGAGTGCAGACCCTATTGTGAACTGTCCATGAAAGGAATCTAGGTTGCACACACTTTATGAGAATATAATGCCTGATGATCTGAGGTAGAACAGTTGCATCCTGAAACCATCCCCCCACCCAACCCCATCCATAGAAATATTGACTTCCGTGAAACAAGTCTTTGGTGCCAAAAAGGCTGGGGACCACTGCATTAATCCATTGATGGACACTGAGGTTGTTTCCATATCTTGGCTATGGTGGATAATGCTGCAATAACCATGGTAGTCCAGGTTTTCTTTTGACATAGTGATTTCAATTCCTTTGGATATATAACCAGAAGTGGGATTGCTGGATCTTCTGGTAGTTTTATTTGTAGTTTTTAAAGAAACCTCTCTACTGTTTCCTGAAATGACTCTACAGATTTACAATACCACCAACAGTATATAACAGTTCCTTTTTCTTCACATTCTCACCAACAGTATTATCTTTTTTATTATTATTATTATTATACTTTAAGTCCTAGGGTACATGTGCATAACGTACAGGTTTGTTACATATGTATACTTGTGCCATGTTGGTGTGCTGCATCCATCAACTCGTCAGCACCCATCAACTCGTCATTTACATCAGGTATAACTCCCAATGCTGATCAATATTATCTTTTTAATAACTGTCTAACAGGTGTGAGGTGGTATCTCATTGTGGTTTTAGTTTGCATTTCTTTTATGATTGGAGAGGTTGAATATTTTTAGGTTATCTTTTGACCATCTATATGTATTTGAGAAATGTCTATGTAAGACTTCTGCTTACTTTTTAATCATTATTTATTTTCTTGTCATTGGGCGGTCTGAGTTTCTCATATATGGACTGCAAATATTTTTTCCTAATTGGTGCCAGTTTTGATTGATTGGATATTCCCATGTTAAGTCATTTTTCCTTGCTGCTTTACATACATGTTAATGCTTGTTTGTAGTGAGATTTTGTGAATTTTAACATGTTAGGGCCTGGATGTTAAATTTTTTTTCTAAATATCATTGAACATCTTTCTGGATTGCAGTTTAGTCACAAAAAAGAATTTGATATTTTCGGGTTTGCCTGTAATATTTGTTAGTAGGACCAGAGTCATGTCTAGTCTAGGGCTAATGATTTCCCACTACTGAGGCAGAACTCCTCTCTGTACTCTATGTAGCCCCATGAACTTTGTGTTTATCTGGTATCCCTGGTAGAAAAAGACACTGTTGTCAGTACTATGTGAGTACCTGGTACTGTTTCCTCTCACTATTTCGAGTGATCCTTTTCACAGTCTTGGGAAGTTTCTCTACAAGCAAGGTCTGAACAGTACTCTGCTGAATCCTCAAAAGGAAGCCTTTTGCAGATCAATAGAGCTTTTTCTGTGCATCTCTCTCCTCTGTCCTGTGAAGTCTCCACCTTGGTCTCTGTGACTCTCAGTTCTTTCTCCTCAAATAAGAAGGTGCAGTGTGCTCTGCCTGGGTTCTTCCTCCTTGATCATGGCCCGGTCACTCTTTCAAGAGAGTAAGTTGGGATAACTGTAGAACCCAACCTTGTCTCTTTCCTGTCCCACAGTGTGTTAGAGTTCTGTCGCTGCCATAACAAACTAACACAAACCTAGAGGCATAGAACAACACCCACTTACCAACTCACAGTTCTATAGGTCAGATGCCCAGGGATAGCAGGACTCATTCTGTTTTCTGCTTACAGTCTCCTTAGGCTGAAATTGTGGTGTGGGCAGAGCATGGCTCCTTTCTGGAGGATCTAGGGGACCATCTGTTCTTAGGCTCATTCAGTTTCTTGCTTGGTTTACTTCCATGTGGCTACAGAAGAAGAGTTATTCTCAACGTCTAGAGGCTTCTCCTGGCTCTGAACCCCATTCAGAGTCAATCATAATCATAGTGGCTCAGGTTTTGCCTGCTTTTTAATCCCCTGCTACCTCACCTCTCCTTCCTCCTCTGCTACCACATTGCTTATACTGACCCTTATGCTTTCTGCTGGAGTTGCACTGTGTCTCTCTGAATAAACCAGGATGATCTCCCTATCATAAATTTGGCTGATCAATCCCTTCATCTGGAATGTTTCTACAATAACATGTTTGGATTGGTTTTTGAATGAATAACTAGGGGACCGTGATCTTGGTGGGTTATCTTTAGAATTCTGGCGATCACATTCAGCAATCACTATCTATTTTCTGATTTCCAATGCCTTGAAAATAATGGTTTCTTATTTTTTGTGTGTTTGTTTGTTTGCTGCAGCAGGATTACAGACATATTCGCCATCACTCCATCTTGGACAGAAGTTGATCTCAATGGTCAGGCTGTTAGGAGTTCTCTTTCATCTACCTTCTAAGATGGCATTCTTCTGTTGCTATAAGAAGTAGGAAAGGGGTTGTTAATATGTTAAGAAACGTTGTCCTATTCTTAAGATTGTGCTTATCTCAGACATTAAATATCGGGTTGAGTCTCATTCCTGCTGCATTCCTGTCTGTACAGGTGCTGCTGGTCCCATGGTTCTTTATATTGACACTGTGTTATTTGCTGTGCAAATCCATTGCCTTGGTCATTCAACTCTAATCTCTAATGTAGAATTATGCATACACTTTGTTTGTTTTCATTGTTTGTTGTTTGTTCTAACTTTGTTCTTTTACTAGAGAACTGAGACTCTGAGCAGACCCAAACTCTCTTCCCAACCTATTGGGATCTCTCATTGGAGACAGAAACTTCTGAAAATTCTAAATCTGCACAGCACCTGTGGATAAGGAATACCACTTCAGGCAAGTCTGTATTTTGACTTGCCCCTCCGAGTGCTGTGGTATTTCTCCTACCTTGTTCTTGTGGACCATACGATTGTAGAATTTCTCTTGAATGTTTGCAGCCTGGGACCAGCTTTCTCTGCAGAAGACAAATACCCTAAGTTCTTGGGTCGTGGTCATGGTCCAACTCTTAGTGTGCTGGCTTCTGATTTGTCCTACTCCCACCAGTATTAAAATCTTCTCTTGTTCCTGAACTAGAAAGAGGGAAGTTTTTTGACTTCTTCCTGCGCGTGAAAAACTTTTTGTTTCTCTAGTATGTCCTAATTATGATTTAGAATTTCTAGGCTTTCTTTGACTACGCAAAGAGAAATAAAAAGAAAAGTACATTATTAAATTTGAAATATATTTCATAAAATACCCTACAAAACCATTATTCTATAAAATTGTAATTTCTTCATGTGAACACCGTACCTTTCTATCCTCTCACAGAATACCTATGGCATTTCTGCAACTAGACCAAGGCTTTAAGAAGTAAATTCCTAAGTAAATTACTTAATAAAAGACGTAAAATAGCAATATGACAGAAAGTAAGAAAAAAGAGCTCAGAAAATAAGTTGACCTCATTATTGAATTACTGAATTCAGACAGCAATACAGTGCAGAGAAAATAAAGATACCGGGACAGAAGCTTCTAGTAAAGAGTTTTCAGTGGCAAGTATAATAGTCAGTGTGACTGGACTCCAAAGCAGCCATCACAGTCACCTGGAAGGCAATCAATTATTTTGTTTATGACAAGTAATGTATACTATTATTACTTCATTGAGAAAATTCCACTAAATGTTTCTACGGCTCAGCACTTCTTGAGACTGTAACCTCTTGTGCACTATGAGACACAACATAGAAGCAGGAAACCCAATATTCTCCTATTTACATGCTTTTAGCTACATAGAGTTGTAATATGACCATGTGGGCAGACAGATTGCATTCAAAAACCACTTCACTGGAACTCACACAAATTTTTAAAATTCAATTTTTTTCATAATAATCAATATCAACTTTGTAAGATCAGATGGGTATCTACTTAAAGTTGACATATAAGGAGAGAAAAATGAACCATAACAATGCGTTAACAGGGGAAAAAAATCCTATCACACAGCAATAGTATGGTGCTTTATTCTAACTGACTGAAGCAAGGTGAGAGATTTGAAGAATGGTGTCATGCCCACATTGATCCATATTGTAGAAAAAAAGAAATTTATTAGCGTTCAGGGAGGTTGATGCTAGACCTGGTATTCTTCCCTATTTTCAATATGCCAAAACTAGAGAGGGATTTAGAAATAAGCATCTAGAAACTGCACCCTCACCTCCATTATCATTGGTGTATGGTTAATCCATTGGAAGAATAAGAATACATTTTAAGAAGCTTGCTGTTTCCCCAACTCTTTCTGCAAAAACTGTTTCCACACTTCCATTGTCTATTGGCAAAAGTTTTTAATAACACTTATCTTTTGACCTTTTATCCATTTGCCCTTTGGGTTTATTTATACCAGCTCTGTGAACCCATGTGATACAGAGCAATTTACTGGCTATTTGTTCTGTAAATCAAAACCACCTCAAAGGTGCTTTTGCAACTATATGGGACTCTACTTTTTTCTCCAAGATGCTTGCAGAAAACAGACAACAGACAACCACAATAGAAAGATACGTGTGTAAATTTCCGGGTCATTTCCTCCTTATTATTTCATTTCACCACTTATGTTACAACAAAATCCACAGTGTCACACACCTCAAAACATACATATAAGTATCAGATCAATAAGAGATACATATGCAGCATATGCTGCTTGTAAGGAGGTGGGAGAAACTTACTTTTTCAATTAATTTACAAACAAATTTGAAGGCACTGTGTTAAGTGGAATAAGCATAAACTGTTAATATGTTTTTCTTTCTTCCCTTTTACGATTCTTTCAAAAGAATAGAAGGCACCCAGATGTATGCACAGTACTGGCTGATTTCCAAACTCTGTCATCAGATTAGTATTCAACTTACTGTTCAGGGGTTTAGCCATTATAATTAATCATTTCTCTAAGTGCAGAAAGATACTTAATACTCTGTCCTGACTCATTATTTAGATTTTTTGTTCTGTAGTGAAGGGCCTTAGGAAAAGATTAATTAAATCAAACACTTTGGGGTTATTCTCCCATCATTGAAAAGAGGATTTACATACATAACTGGGATTAATGTTGGGGAATATTCCTCCTATAATGAAACAGATGACTCTCTAACTGAATTTATCCAGAAAGAAATAAGACACACCAGATTTAACTGAATGAGTATTTCTAACGTTTTACTTTTATTATGTAACTTTTCCTACTTCAGTGATAATCCAACAGTTTATATACTTTAGGACATATATGATATGTGTTAGGAAAAATGAAGGCTTACTTCAGCTTGGAAATAACTAACTTCCTAACCAAGTTATGGCATCATACTAGCTGAATCTCATTCTCTCATCTAAAATATGATGAGTTAGAATGTATAATCTCTGTTGCTTATAATTCAATCATACTATCATTCAATGTGTAACGTATTTAGATCTGAAATGAGCCCAAAACATTGGGAATCCAGAAGGACAAAGTCTGGAACTTGCTTTCGGAATAAATAAAAAGATTAGCCATGTTAGTTTGGCCAGGGCTAGTTGACAGTGTCTGAAATCTGTCCTTCAACACGGAAAGACAAATTACCTTTCAGTATTTCTATTTCCATTTATGAAATACCCATTATTATGTTGAAATGACCCAGAGACTTTTGCATAAAATAGGGATGAGTCCATGCTATGAAAAATGTCTTGCCCTAAAAAAAATTATTTATACTCATTCTGTATATACTCTGAAATATTGTCATTGAGATAGAATAGAGAGACACAAATAGCTTGTCCAACATTCTAGCCCTCTTATATTTTTCCACTATCATATTTATTTTTTCCACAGTGTAGTTCTTTATCTGGAATATTATTTACATACCTCAGGAGAGTCATCCAGTCACTTAATTAAATACATTGGTCTTTAAAATCCCTACTTCAGAGAATCCATCATCATCAACTATTTTTTTCTATGGCTTAATTTTTCTTTATAAACCCCATTTATCAAATCACAAAATATACATGGGTATGAAAATGTTTATCTTCTACAGCCATGTTTATATTCTCAACTAGATGCATACCCTTTTTTTTGTTTTTTACTTAAAAAATGATTTCCAAATAGGTTTATTCTTTGCCTATAAATCAAATAGCAAAGTATGAATCAATATTATATTAAATATGTGAACTTTTAAAAGTCTAAATAGATGGAGTAACGTTGCTTGTTCATTTGTTTTCAATTCAAATCTTGAAATGTTAGGTACTTCATTGACCCTGGTCTATCCAGAAGAATCAGTTTGCCTAAATCACCAAAGATACTCAAAGATGAATCCAATTTGAATTATTTCCCAAGTGGAAAGATTATGGCTTAGGGAGTTTATTAGACAAGCTGCAGCAAATAGGTGGCTATTTATCTGACCTGTATATTTTTCTGATCCATTAGATTATAACTTTTTAAATGCAGTGGGCAAAATTTTTTATTTCTTTAATAACCCATGAGACAAAGTTTGACAAACTAAGAATTTGACAAATCTATAGAAACAATGCTTATTACTGTCTTGCTGTCTATAAATACGTGGGTAAAACTGTGTTCGTGGCTCTCAGTTCTGAAGGCTGTCAGCCCCCTGATTTCCCACTCCGCACTCTATATTTCTGTGTGTCTTTCATTCCTCTAGCGCCACTGGGTTAGGGTCTCCACAACCGAGCTGATCTTGGCATTCTTTAATGAATCTAAATGTATTATTTTTCAAACCTGAGATAATTTGAAAAATTCTATTTCGTATCACGTTTAATTCATGTAACTACATTATAATTTCCTCATGTTCGTAAGGTAAATATCTGAAATCACATTGTAAATTGTGCAAAATATTTGATCTCAATATCTTTTATTTGGTTCATCTAAAATGTTACTTTTAGACATTATATATAAAGTGTTGTCAGTTTTTCATATCATAAACAAAATTATAAATAACTGACTTATGAATATATCCTTGATGAAACCTAGCAGTCAGAAATTCTTAGAAAATAAATTCATGAATCATAGAAGAGTTTTAGTTTTTTTGCTGTGCAGTTTTAAAGACAATTCAACTAATTGAATTGCTCTGCAGAGTTAAACTTTATTGATAGCAGTATATGAGGTTGCCAAAAATCTCACAAAAATATATGTAAAATGTTAATACTTTTAAGAGTTATACATGAACTTATCTGTTGCTTAGTACTTATTATTGAACTTGAAGGTTTTTTGCATGGATATTGGTAAGATATTTTTAATTTTTCTTTTTGAGATGGAGTCTCGCTCTGTCGCCCAGGTTGAAGTGCAGTGCATCTTGGCTCACTGCAACCTCCACCTCCATGATTCAAGCAGTTTTCCTGCCTCAGCCTTCTGAGTAGCTGGGATTACAGGTGCACACCACCACACCAGACTAAGTTTTTTGTATTTTTAGTAGAGACAGGATTTCACTATCTTGGCCAGACTGGTCTTGAACTCCTGACCTCAGGCAAACTGCCCACCTCAGCCTCCCAAAGTGCTGGGATTAAGGCACCTGGCCTTAATTTTTTGAAATACCCAATATTAAAGAACTGTGAAGAATTATTAGATTTTACTCTACCTATAAATTAATATGCTAGCTTGTCACAGTTCCTGGATGCTGATGGTGAACATGAGATTCCTGAGCCAAAGACAAAGAATTTCATTACAGCAATAGCAGAAATTACATAGAGACATTAAGAACCAGTCAACATTTGCACATGGCAATGGACTGTGCTACAGGAAAGAAATCATGGTTATAGAACCCAAATATTTTATAAAGGGCAGTAAACATGTCCAGCCTTCATCCAAAGGGAAACATTGTCTTTATCGTATTGAACAGCAAACAAATTTTGTGTTTGTTTTAGGAGAGACACTCTCTCTATCTTCCAAAGTTATTTGCCCAACACCTTTAAAAGATCATCTAGAACAAATGCAGTAAGGCCAACTGTTTGCAAGAGATACAGAGTCCTAAGGGGTTCATGAAGAATGATCTCTCAACATAAGTCATAGATTTTGCCTGCAGAGGAGGAGTAAAGATAATGTTAGTTTTTTTTAATTTATTTTTTCAAATGTCTTTCCAAACGTGTGTATAGCATTTTATTACCTATGCATATCAAATCTATCAAAATTTGTCATACCCTTTTTAATTTTTATATGTCCCACTATACTGAATATTTTATATTTTGTTAAATATATACTTTTTTTTTTTAGAGCTTTTTAATTTTTTTTTTTTTTTTTTTTTTTTGAGACAGAGTCTCACTCTATCACCCAGGCTGGAGTGCAGTGCAGCTGTCGTGGTGCTGTCTTGGCTCTCTGCAACCTCCGCCTCCTGGTTTCAAGCGATTCTCCTGCCTCAGCTTCCCAAGTAGCTGGGACTACAGGTGCCCACCACCATGACTGGCTACTTTTTGTATTTTTAGTAGAGACAGAGTTTCACCATGTTGGTCAGGCTGGTCTCAAACTCCTGACTTCGTGATCTGCCCGCCTTGGCCTCCCAAATTGCTGGGATTACAGGCATGGGCCACCATGCCTGGCCTAGGTTTTAAAATTCTTATTCTGCTTTTCAGCTTTAAAACGGTACAGCCCATCTATGAGAACAAACAGTTACCTATGCTTTTATGTAGTTGACTTTCAGCCATTAATTTACTTTGGATTTCTGGTGATGGCTTTTAATGTCATTATTTTGTAACAGTTATCCCATTGGTCAAGTGACATTTAATAATTTGTAATTTCCCTTTGATTTAAAATAATTCCTTTATAATAAATGACAATTTCACTGAGCTATGCATTTCTCTATTTCTGCATTTTAATCACACTATGGTGAATTTATAAACTATATTAATACTGTTCCATTTTTTTCAGTATTTGTTAGCTGAGACATTGCACAAATGGGACAAGTGGCACCAGTATAATTTTGACCTTCAGAAGGCTGGCGATGATATGGAAGGCATAAGGAAGAAATATATTTGTGAAATATGGAAACTACAGGAACTGATCGTAACAGAGGCATCTAACCAACCCAGGATTGGATTGTATGTGCATTGTTGTGGCTCAGAGAGAACTTGACATGGAAGTAACATGTAAACTGGAGGGTAATTGAAGAGACTGTAAGGATGGAGGGCACGGAGACCAGGTTTTCATTTGTCATGCCAGGAAAGTGGGTGTGAAGTGGGAAGACCTGAGACGTGTTAGACAACGGGTCCAGATGGGCAGGCAACCAAAGCACTGTGGATGAGGGAAATGAAAAGCCAGGAAAGCTTGTTTTTGAGAAGACGTTTATTCCTCAATTTGCATTTCCAAAGTTGACTCTCAGCACAGCACTGAGAGTAGGTGAGGTAAAGCTGAGAGCGGCTTTGTGGGAGGGTGTGGAGGATCCGGAGACAGCAGGAGTGGCATGAAGGCAGTTGTCATCATTCATGCAGAATTGGGGGATAACTTTACCTAATTATTGAGAAGGAGATCTTTTTAAAAAGCAGACAGATTTAAGCAATGATGAGGACGTTGAAAGGGCAGGATTTGGGAATAGGCTAAATCCAGAGAGGAGCATAAAGGGAGAAAGTGTAGAGTGATACTGAGATTCCGCTTGTATTCAGATTCCGCTTGGTTAGTAAGGATGATCATCGGTGTTAAAAATATTGAAAGGAAAAAAGGTCGGTGCGTATGTGAGGGGTGAATTTCCTTGTCATTATTTTTATTAAAAAAGTGTCTATTATCATTCCCTAGTTACTATTCCAAAAGCATTTCGAAGTATTTCTGATTTTAAGCACACACACACACACACACATTAAAAACACGTCTCCCTCCCAAACCTAGGGAGATTTTTGTTGGGATTTCATAAAACGTAATGATCATTTAGTTATTATTGCTAATGTTACAGGAAAGGAGTCCCAATCCAGACCCCAAGAGAGGGTTTTTGGATCTCGTGCAAGAAAAAATGCAGGGCGAGTCCACAGAGTAAAGTGAAAGCACATTTATTAGGAAAGTAAAGGAACAAAAGAATAGCTACTCCATAGACAGAGCAGCCCTGAGGGATGCTGTTTGCCCATTTTTATGATTATTTCTTGATGATGTGCTAATCAAGGGGTGGATTATTCATGCCTCCCCTTTGTAGACCATGTAGGGTAACTTCCTGATGTTGCCATGGCATTTCTAAACTGTCATGGTACTAACAAGATGACCAGACATCACTCTCGTCACCATCTTGGTTTTGTTAGGGTTTAGCCGGCTTCTTTACTGCAACCTGTTTTATCGGCAAGGACTCTATGACCTGTATTTTGTGCCAACCTCTCATCTCATCCTGTGACTTAGAATGCCCTAACCATCGGGGAATGAAGCCCAGCAGGTCTCAGCCTCATTTTACCCAGCTCCTATGGAGTTGCTCTGGTTCACATGCCTCTGACAATAACAGTCAGTCTTTACATCCAAGGGTATGATACGTTTCCCTATTTATTGTTTCCATATTTCAATTGTGGTTTTTGTTGACAGTTTCAATTTCATCATGTAAGTAATGGTCATTATTTTAGAAAGTCATTAGCATCTTTATTTTGTTCACAATATACAAAACATTTTTCAAATCAATTTTTATGGTTATTTCTGTTTCATAACATGTTGATTATGGTAAGTAAATTTCAATATGACCACATTTCCTAATTCACAGAGATTTTCTTTTTTTTGAGACTGAATTTTGCTCTTGTTGTCCCGGCATGATCTTGGCAATGGCACAATCTTGCTCACTGCAATGTCCGCCTTCCAGGTTCAAGCAATTCTCCTGCCTCAGCCTCCCTAGTAGCTGGGATTACAGGTGCCTGCTACCATGCTCAGCTAATGTTTTTTTCTATTTTTAGTAGAGATGAGGTTTCACTATGTTGGCCAGGCTAGTCTCAAACTCCTGAACTCAGGCTATCCACTGGCCTCAGTTAATTCACACAAATTTTCTAATAACATTTGTATTTATCTTTTGAGTTTTCTACTTAGAAAACTATAGCTACAGAATCTGCTAATAATAATACATTTATTTCTCTATTTTTAACAGGGATGCCTGAAATATCTGTTTCTAGTATTATTCAATTGATTTGAACTTATCAGACATTGATAGGTAATAATGAAAATAGAATCTTGACTTCCTCCTAAAGAAAATATCTTCCAAGTGTCAGAATGCTGTTGACTGCTCTTTTGTCACAAATACTGTATATTACGGTAAGGACTTAGCCTGCGCTTTCACTCAGCTCACTAAGAAATTTCATAAACACCTTTCTCAGATTCTTTCACAATGATTTTATACTTTTCTCTTTGACTTTATAATGTGATGAACTCTGTTAGTGCATTTATAAGAATGGAATTTTTTATTTCATGGATAAGACCTAATTGTTAATTACATATTCTAATACAGAGTTAAATTTTATATATTACTATCATATTTAGGAGATTTATAACTATGTTCATGAAGAAAATACATATTTCAAATTATATATATATTAAATTACATATATAAATTAACATTTTTTTATCTTTCCAAAATCACTTTATTGCTATCTCCTGAAGGTACAAAAGTCAATTCTCAACCTTCACCTTATTCACCAACAGCATTTAGAACTACTAAGCACTTCTTCCTTGTGAATACACTTTCTTCACTTGGCTTGCAATATATCATTTTGACCTGATTTTCTTCACTCCACATTGCCAGTTCTTTGGCGGTCGTTTTCTGGTCTCTCAGTTTTCTGCTGATCCCTTCCCACGGGCAGGCTACAGGGCTGATTCCCCATAACTCTGTTTCCATCCACATTCTCTGGGCTAACTTTTGATTAAAATGTTTTCAAAGGTTTTTTTTTTTTTTTTTTTTCTTCCACATCTTAGTACTTTGATATCTCTTCTCAGACGCCTAATAGTTGCCTCAAACATAGCCTGTCCCAAACTAAAATGATGTCTCCGCTCTAACAGTTTTGTCTCCACAGATTCCCTCTTGTCAGTTTATGACAGCCCAATTCTTCTCTTCCTGTTTTCTTTTTTCTTCTTTTGATTTGCTTGGTTTTTGTTGTTTTAGTTTTGTTGAGGTATAATTGATGTACAAAAAATTACACAAATTTAATGTAGACCTTATGATTTTGAACATATGCATACAACCATGATACTGTCACCACAGTCAAGGCCCTAAACATGTCCACGACCTCTAACTTTCCTTGTGTTTGTGTGTGTGTGTATGTGTGTGTGTGTCCACACATGCACTCCAGTGGCTTCCCATTTAACTTAGAGTGAAAGCCCAAATTCTGTCTGCTCCATGCTGGCCCCTAGCCTCTGAGCTCACAGCCTAAGCACCCACTTCACTCACTGGGCTGCAGCCACACTCACCCCTTCTCTGTTCTGGTGTTGCTTCAGGATCTTTTGATTTACTGCTTTGCTTTCCAGAAAATATGTTTCCCCTAAACAATGAGAAGATTCCCTCTCTCATATCCTCTAAGTCTGTAATCAAGCAACATCTGACCAGCCTATTTTAAAATGCTACCCACCAAAATGACCTCCCTCCTCCTCCAGCACTGTCCTTCCCTTGACTTGCTTTATTTTTCTTGAAAGCTCTCATTTCCTTATATAATATATAATTGATGTAACTTTATACCTATGGATGGACTTCAGTAAAATGTAACCTTCATGAAGGTAGAAATTTAATAATTCGTGAATCAATTGATTAATAAGTGTTCTATTTAAAAGAGTTTCAAATGCCCCCTCTCTAAAGGAATATTATAAACAATATTATATAAATTTGTTTTGAGAAATTTTTGTAAGAAGCAAATCTGTTTAATTTTATTTAACCATGTTATTTGCAAATTTATTGAATGCCAGATGTGTTAAACTCCAAGAGATATGTTGGACAATTGCATTCTAGTCCAACGACTGTAGCTGCAACCTACAGATATTTACTCCTCACCAATGAAGGCTGTGACGCTTCAAAACACAGTGATGTTATCACTACATATACTTTAAGCATTACGAGGGTTGAAAAATACTTAAAAAACATTTGTGATATGGTGTACTCAAATTTGTGTGCAGATGCTGTTGGTACCCCACCGTATCTCTGTGCGCAACTGCTTCAGAGAATACAGCCCATCCTCTGTCCAGCATTCGATTATCTCTGACCAAGCAATATCTCTGGCTCACTTCGCCTGTAACTGAGGCCAACTGAAAATACCTCATCCCATGACTACAAGACAGGGGTGTTATTCAGAGTCTTGTATTTTCTTCCTGTTCCTACAGTTCCCACAGTTCCCTAGGGCAGGTAACCTACAGTCATCCACTATCATAGCTGGCCTGATAACCCACCCTTTCTTGGATTCTTTTCCATCCTGTCTCATTTCCCCATCTCTCTACCAATGTTACCTTCACTCTTCTCCTAATTACTTACCAGGTTTCCAAACCTTGCCTCAGGATCTCCTTGAGAAGGAACTAAAACAAAGGTAATCATTAAATATTTTTAAACCAAAGGTTGCTGAAAAACATTTAGTGCTAACATCCCATTCTACAATTGAAGAATTCTTTAATCTTTCCTATTACCTGTCTATTCTCTATGATCTTTTAATGGCTCATTCTTCTGGTCCATTTTTTTCTTATGTTCTATTTTTGTCTCTCTGCCCTTCTGTATAAGAAACATTTGAGAATGTATGTACTATTTCAATCCTGAAACCAATACTTACTAGTATTTCCAACCAGCAAAATTTTGTTTTTACTTTTCTTAAATTGAGTGTTTTTCTTGAAAGAATGGTTCTTGGTATTTATGCAGTTTTCAATTTTTGGGAGGAGAAACATAAACAATAGGAGTTGACTACGTAGATAAAAGAAGCATCTCGTTTTGTCAACGTTTACAGATCAGGAAATGTACAGAGAGGTGAATTATTTTTTGATGACCATAGTGTCTATTTGTCATCAGACGAGTATTAGTTATTGTTTGCTCATATAGCTCTAAGCCGTGTTAACTATAACATGCTATTTGTAAGATATTACAGACTGCAAGGATCACAAGAAGAATTTCAGTTTAAATTTTGAGAAAAAGTAATGAAGGTTTTGGTAATATTATGTGACAGTATTCTGTGCATTTTTATATGGCCATTAACCTTCCACACATGTATGATTTGCAGTTGATTTACAGATTATCTCTGTGTATTTGGGTTGCTCTCCTATCTTAAGATCCGACAATGGCATAAAAACATCTGTCTCCTATGCAAGTATATATTATAACCTGGTTTCAACTCTGCCTTTGAAATTTTATCTTGGGAAAAGGCAGATAATTGTTTTGTAGAAATTGTCTATCCATGTGAATGGCTTTATACATTGCATTTTTACATTGTTTTCTGTATATTATTATGTTTTCACATCTGAAAAAACCTTTCTGGGGGAGAAATTGTCTTTCCAGGGCTAGCCAATTCTTAGACATAACAAGGCCCAGCCAAGAGCATGTCTTCGATATGCAAATAATTCATGAAGAACCATACCTTCTCTATCTGACCTGCACACCTCAGAGGGCAATATTCTTCTACCTCAATCATTATAGGGACAGGTGCTCAGCAACTAGGAACCACCTCTAGCAGTTGTGTCCAAACTTTTGACTTTCCTGGGCCACATTGGAGGAATTGTCTTGGGCCACATATAAAATACACTAACACTAACTGTAGCTGATGAGCTAAAAAAATTGCATAAAACCCTCCATGTTTTAAGAAAGTTTATAAATTTGTGTTGGGCTGCCATCAAAGCCTTCCTGGGCTGTATGTTCACGGGAAATGGGTTGGACAAACTTGGTAAAAGACAACAGAATTATGCACTTTAGCCATTTGTAAGATGTTCACCTTGGCCCACCTTGCATTTCCCACAAAAAACCCAATAACAACAGTGGCCAGAGCTTCCCCCTGGCTCTTGTCTTCTGCTTTATTAATGACCTGATGCCTTTACCAGGTAGTCTTCTTGGCATGCTGTGCCTCTATCTCTAGGACTTGTGTGTTAAACTTTATGCTCGTGAATCTCTTCTCTGCCTCCTTTTGTGGGCATACTTGACTGAATGTATCATAAGAAAGAATACTAAACAGTTTCTTATCTCAGGGGAACTTGCCTCATACCACAGAAAGAATAAAACGAGCACTATGTGAATTAGGGATGCTGGTGCAGGAACATCACCTCCATTGATTATTAAGTAATGATTTTGATCTCACAGTTTCTTCACATATAGAAAGAGCCCCCAAAGCCTACTCCAGTACATATTAAAGGTTTAAATAAATTAAGTAAATTAAATAAAAGTAAGTAAAATTAAAGATCAGGTGCAGTGGCTCATACCTGTAATCCCTGCACTGTGGGAGGCTGAAACCAGAGGATTGCCTGAGGCTAGGAGTTCAAGACCAGTCTGGGCAACAAAGCAAGACCCCCATTTCTTAACGAAGACGTTAAGTAAGTAAGTTTAAATGAAAGTACTGGTATAGTGGCTGGCAAATATTAGACTTCCAATACATTTTAATTCCTTTAATTACCTTTTTTATACCTTATCTAAAATTTTTGTAAGCAGAAAACAGCTTAGTAACTATTCTGTCTTTTACATGATAAATGTTTATCACTTTTTAAATTTTTTATTTTTGTGGGTACATAGTAGGTGTATATATTTATGGGGTACTTGAGAGGTTTTGATACAGGCATGCAGTGTGTAATAATCACATTATGGAGAATAGGGTCTCCATCCCATCCAGCATTTATCCTTTGTGTTTCAAACAATCCAATTACATTCTTTTAGTTATTTTAAATGTACAGTTAAATTATTATTGACTATAGTCACCCTGTTGTGCTTTCAAATTCTAGGCCTTATTCATTCTATTTTTTTGTAACCATTATCCATTCTGACCTCTCCCTCACCCTCCCACTACCCTTTCCAGCCTCTGGTAACCATCCTGCTTGCTATCTCTGTGGGTTTGATTGTTTCAATTTTTTGTCCCATAAAAAAGTGAGAACATGCGATGTTTGTTTTTCTGGGCCTGGCTTATGTCGTGTAACAAAATGACCTTTAGTTTCATCTATGTTATTGCAAAAGCCTGAATCTTGTTCTTGTTTAATGGCTGAATAGAACTCATTGTGTATAAGTACTACATTTTCTTTTTCCATTCATCTGTTGATGGACATTTAGGTTGCTTCCAAATCTTGGCTATTTTGAACAGGGCTGCCATAAACATGTGACTGCAGATAGCTCCTCAATATATTGATTTATTTTCTTTTTGGCATATATTCTGCAAGGATCATGTAGTAGCTCTAGTTTTAGATTTTTGAGGAACCTCCACACTCTTCTCCTTAGTGGTTGTACTAATTTACATTCCCACCAACAGTGTAGGAGACTTCTCTTTTCTCCAGATCCTCGCCAGGATTTGTTATTCCTTGTCTTTTGGGAAAAGGCATTTTAAATAGGGTGAGATGATATCTCATTGTAGCTTTGATTTGCACTTCTCTGATGACCAGTGATGTTGAGTACCTTTTCATATGCCTGTCTGCCATCTGTAGGACTTCTTTTGAGAAATGACTTTTCATCTTTTGCCTTTTTTTTTTTTTTTTGACCGAGTCTGGCTCTGTCGCCCAGGCTGGAGTGCAGTGGCAACATCTCGGCCACTGCAAGCTCTGCCTCCCGGGTTCACGCCATTCTCCTGCCTCAGCCACCCAAGTAGCTGGGACTACAGGTGCCCGCCACCACGCCTGGCTAATTTTTTGTATTTTTTAGCAGAGACAGGGTTTCACTGTGTTAGCCAAGATGGTCTGGATCTACTGACGTCGTGATCCGCCCACCTCGGCCTCCCAAAGTGCTCATGCCTGTAATCCACGTCTGGCCTTTTGCCCGTTTTTAAAACAGATTACTAGATTTTGTCCAATAGAGTTCTTTGAGCCTCTCTATTCTGGTTGTTAATTTCTTATCAGACGGGTTATTCATTTTCATGGAAGTTTTCAAATATAAAGAAGTTAACTGACCTGTATTGTCAGTTTGCATCTAAACAAAAATAAATACTTTGAGAAACAAAACATTTCTAAATCTTGTGAAAATAAATTAATAGATGACTTTGGTTGTGAAGAGTTAATTCTTCCATAATTAGGAGAAATCAAAAAGCATTTATAGAAGACTGGAAGATGACTTCTCTAACAAATAGAGGCATGAAAAACAACCTTAGAGAAGCTCAGGTTTAGAATTTTCCAAATTTCAGGGGGAAATAAACAAGGACACAGTGGGGTAAGCAACTCATTCATCTTGTTCAGTCTTTGATAATTAGAGAACGGGCTAACATTCAAGTGTTTTCAGATTTATATCACTGTTTTGTTGTTACTATTGCTGTTGTCGTGGGAATGGTTTTTATTTTGTTCCCCTCACACACTGTTTCCAGGTTAATTGGAATTAAACAGCTTAGGAAAATTTAACTTTTTAAATAGTTTTAAAATTTGGATTCAGAGACACAAATAAAAATGCGTAAATGTAGAATAAACTGTCCTTTACTGTGATAGTTCAAATCCCTTAAGCTTTAAGTAATCAACTGTTCGCACGCAAAAATATATAATTATTTAAGTGAAAATTGATTTGGTAACACCTGTGTGAGACTCTCTTTTTTGTATAATGCAGGAGTTGATGACTATCTTTAAAAATGTAAGTCATGTTATTCAGCTCCAGGATAAATGTTTTAAACAACTCTAGGGAAATATTGAGTGATAGTGTGTATTAAATTTATTACTAGAACTCTTGCACTGAATGCTACATGATATGATTTAGTGTTACTAAATCTACTTAGTCTACTTAGTAAGTAGATAGCAGTGAAGAGAAAGCATAAATGAGTTTACAGCCTGTGACAGCTTGCAGAAACTCAAGCAGTACACACATTACTTTAGGAAATCCTAAACACTGGCAAAGGTTTTTAAATTAATTCTTATAATTGGTCCAACCAAATAAACAAGTAACTAGATGAACAAAGCTGGTTTTTACATTGTAATCATATACGCTATGTGACTAAAATAAATATCAAATTCAGTAAAAGATGAATGATAGTTAGAAAATATGGTGATGGTGCCACGATCCCTTGATTCCAAAACTGTGAGGCTGTGTAGTCACATGTTCTGGAGTGCCTTGAAAGGGTCTGGACAGAGGGCCTAGCAGGGCAACAAATCCCACCAGTGGTTTAGTCTCAGTCAATGGCTGATATAATTGGGTAGAAGATACGGCAATTTTTTTTTTGAGACAGAGTCTCGCTCTGTTGCCCATGCTGGAGTGCAGTGGCATGATCTGAGCTCACTGCAACCTCCACCTCCCAGGTTCCAGTGATTCCCCTGCCTCAGCCTCGCAAGTAGCTGGGATTACAGGTGCCTGCCACCACGCCCAGCTAATTTTTGTATTTTTAGTAGAGACGGGGTTTCACCATGTCGATCAGGCCGGTCTCGAACTCCAGACTTCAGGTGATCCGCCCAACTCAGCCTCTCAAAGTGCTGGGATTGCAGGCAGGAGCCACCATGCCCAGCGGGCATTAGTTTTTCATCCTGAAATTAAAAGATTATTTCCAGCATATAATGATTTTTTTGACTGGGTATTTACTGACAAATATTTTTTTTTTTGCTTGGCCAAACTTTAGTCAAGCTTCTGCATCTTCTGATAGATGCATCTGTGCACTTCCTGGTAAAATCTAAGTTTAGCGAAACCCGCTAAGTCACTTCAGCAAGAACTCCCCATCCTTGATATCTGCTCAGATACCTCATCTACCATTCCCCAGGTGATGTTGGATCACCCTACTCTGTTTTCAGCAAGAATCATGTCCGCTTGGCCTAAGCAAATTCCCCTTGACTCTGTTATGTTTCTTTGATATTCTATCCACTGACCTCCACACTTCTTTTTGTCTGTAAATTCCCACTTGTCCATGCAGGATTCCAAGTTCAGCCGAATCACTCTTCACCACTGCAGGATCCCACTGCAGGGGTCCCTGTATCTTTTGAAACGGTTCTGAATAAAGTAATCCTTACCATGATCTGACAAGTATCATTGATTTTTTTTTTCTTTCTGTAACATTACTGATACGGTTTGTCTCTTTCCGCACCCAAATCTCACCTTCATTTGCAATAATCCCCACATGTCAAGGGCAGGGTTAGGTGGAGATAATTGAGTCATGGGGGTGATTTTTCCCTATACTGTTCTCATGGTAGTGAATAAGTCTGATGAGAAAAAAAAAAAAAAAATGGGTTATGCAATAACATTCGCCTTAAAAAAAAAAAAAGAAAGAAAATCCTATCATTTGTGACAACATGGATGAACCTGGGGAAAGTGTTGCTAAGTGAAATGCGCGAGGCACAGAAAGACAAATCCTGCATGATTACACTTCTTTGTGGAATCTAACAAAGTTGAACTCATAGAAATCTAGAGTAAAATGGTGGTTACCAGGACCTGGAGGAGGAGGGGGTAGAAGAGATGTTGGTCAAAGGATACAAAGGATACACAATTTCAGTTACTTTGGAGAAATAAATTCAAGAGTTCTATTATATACCATGGTGGCTATAGTTAATAAGAATGTATTGTATCTTAAAAATCACTGAGTAGATTTAAGTTTTCTCACCACACACACACACACACACACAATAAGTATGTGATGTAATGCATATGTTAGCATATGTTAATTAGCTTAATTAGCCATTCCACAATGTATACATATTTCAAAACATGTTGTATATGATAAATATATACATTTTTTGTTAAAAAATGAGAATGACAAAACCCCACTAAAACCCCAAACAGATTATAACCACTACAAGAAATCATGATAGATGATCTTGAAGACAAATCACTAATGCACACTATCAGGGTGTTATCAACATTCCTTCAGGAGGAAAGAGAAAGAGACAATTCGACATGTGACGAACATGAGACTGGATCACTCCCAGATTACAACCTCCATTGGCGATAGGCAGGCCAGTTACACATAGTTTCCCGTCATACTCCAAATTGTGTATAATTACCATGAATCCATGGTTTAAGATGAGGCAGTTGGGGAAATCTGAAGTCTATAAAACCTCCAAAATGCCTTCCACAAGGAAATCCAACATTGAGGAGAGAACACTTGAAAAAGACTCTAAATTTATCAGAACCAAAGCAATAGGGTCAAAGGAAAGAGACAGCCACGTTTAAAATGAGCAAAGAGAAATGCAAGATAATTTCAAATGGTAAGTGACCCTATCTTAAAGAATTGCTGAAAATTATAGGAGAGAGTGTGAGAGCTGTGAACTTCAAAAAACATTCCTGAACCACCCCATTTTCTTAAAATTTTGTGAAACTAATTTCATGTGAAAACAAGAAAAATCTTAATAAAATTATATATGTCTTTATAAAAAGAAAGAAACCTCTGATAAGATATGCCACAGAAGAAAAGAAAATGTCAGTGGAATGTTTCAAAACAAGCTAAAATAAATTAAGAAAAGGATGAAATATATAAAACCTGCATATATCTTAAGTTAAAATAAAAAGAAATGAGGTGATAGTGTACCGAAAACAATTTGATTTGAAATAAATGAATACAATTATTTTAAAAATGAAGACTAATGAAGGCATGCAGACAATGCCTTCAGAGAAATAAAATAAGTAAAGGAAGAAACATTTTAAAATCAAAGAGAAATAAGAGAGATGAAACAGATTAAAGAAAAAGTGCCTTGTATAGAATATGTTTAAAGAATGTCTAATTGACCTATAGTAGGTTACCTCATTTATAAAAGCCAAAGCAATAAAAAAAAAGTGACATTGTAAAGTTCCTCAGAAGTATATTCTATATGTAAGATATGAAGATGTATCTATGTGTATATACGTATGTATAAATATTTTGTTTTTTTAAATAGAGACAGGGTCCCACTCTGTTGCCCAGGCTAGTCTCAAACTCCTCCTGGGATCAAGTGATCCTCCTGTCTCAGCCTCCCAAAGTGCTGGGATTACAAGTGTGAGCCACCCCTCCCAGCCTAAATATGTCTCCCTTTAAAATAATTGTCTGCTGTCCTTGATATGTATGATTTTTATTTCAAGAGGATCGTTGGAATCCTTTCTTTATTTCCCAATTCCCTTAACTCTTAACATTAAATTTGTTTCCCAATGATGTTGTTTATTCCTTCACCAGGCTCCTGGCATATATCTCTTTTGAGTTTTATTTTAATACAAATCAACCTCTGTTTGTCCAGCATATTCTAAGCTTTAGCCAAATCATTCATTTAATAAACATACATTGAGCTTCCCTAAGTGTGTGTGAAACTGCAGTAAAAGAGATACAGCACCCCAACCTTCATGTATCTCCCCCCTAGTGGGGATGTGTTGTCATTTTTCATTTGCTCTAATTATTTGAGCCTTTGCAAACGTTGTGATTTCCCCCAGGGTGTCTGATACCCCCGCTATGGCAGCTGAGGCTGCTTCCACTTGGAGAATTCTGCAGTATGAGGCACAGTCCAGGTTTCGGAACACTTGGTCTATAACATCATCTCTGGCTCATACTAAATATATAACTTAATCTTCCTAAGCCTCATTTCCTCTGCTGTAAGGAGGCCATAATAATATTTTCCTCTATAGGTTTATTGTGGGGATTAATAGAGCAACATATGAAAGTGCTTTGTAAACTTAAAGCACCATAGAGGTTTAAGGTTACACTACTGGTGAAAATTTCCACATCAAACTCAATGCGTCTAGTATGGGATTTATTTAATAGTCATTCAAAAAGCATTTAATGAGTGCCTGCTAGCTTCCAGGCTGGGTTTTAGTTGCTGCTTTTCCTTATAACCACTCCCTCTCAACTCTAATATTTCATGTGCTAAGGCCCATATTTTTGCCCTAATAGCTGTCATCTTTTTATTTGTGCATTTTTAAAGACTCAATGTCACGTTAAATCATTTCTTCTTAATATATCAGTATCCAGTATTCCTGGCTCGCTGACGTTTTCTTTGTGAAGTTTCTGACATCTCTTCCCTCATTTCTTTTAATTCTGTGTCGATTTAAGGAAACCACAAAGATACATCTTAATGATCGTACAATTATGTTTAAAAATCACCCTATTGTTTTCAAAAGGAAACAAACATGTTTTAACTATGCATTTTCGCCACAGTTGCTAGTAGGGTGACTTATTGCAAAATATATTTAAAAACTCAGCAGTAGAACACACATAGAAAGCACTTTTAATATCTAATGTCTACGGCACAGCTAGAAGGGTAGGTATGCCAAACTTTGGGCATGTGTATGAGTAACAATATTCTCATAGAGCAAACTAAACATGGATATAGAGAATTTTGCATAATGACCTAGAAGAGAATCCCTGGTATTCAGCATGGCTACCTTTCATTACTGACCCAGAAGGTGAAAAGAAATTCACAGAAGGTAGAAGTCAGTAGAGATGAGCTTTTCTCTTCACTGGGGGTGTCAACAGGTACACGAAGGTGAAATAGTGCTTTGCTGTGGCAGGGAGTTTAGATGAGATGCAAAAGCTGAGGGAGATGGGTGAGAAGGCCCTCTTTAAAATCAGAGATAAGAAATACCTTTCAGCAGGACTCAGGGCAAAAATATCAGGCCACTGGCACACATACCCACAAACACAATTTAAACATGAATAAATATCTGGAGACTGAAGGATAAAAGTAGTGCTAGAGATTCATAAGGGTTTTGTAGAATTAAAGAAATGCTGTCCCCAAATCTACCTTGATTTCCAGGAGAAGGAGTCTCAAGAGACCTTCTCTAAGATAAGAGTCCTGGTCGGGTGAGTACCAGGGAATCTGCATTCCCTGTGAAAGTCACAGTCTAGAGATCATAAGGGTGTCAGGCTTAAAAAAAAAACCTACAAAAAGAAAAAAAAAAAAAAGCAGTATCAGCAGAAACAATCTCCCGTTTCCTCTTTAACACAACAAGGATTCCTGAGTGCCCATGGACTCAAATATGAACGATAACTCATCTCAAGCCACCTTAAAAAAGTGAGGTGGTCAAAGCCAACAGCATTACCTTTGGACGAAGAACACCCGGAAATATGTGTCTGTGACTATATGAGCAAATAGCCATCACTCAGGACCATCTATGTAAAATACCAAAACTGGAAAAGAAGAAATCACAAATGACATAGGACTGATGATGAGGAAATTATGATATAGAAGCTATTAAAATAATTTTTTAAAATGTCATTGCTGGCCGGGCGCGGTGGCTCAGGCCTGTAATCCCAGCACTTTGGGAGGCCGAGACGGGCGGATCACGAGGTCAGGAGATCGAGACCATCCTGGCTAACACGGTGAAACCTCCTCTCTACTAAAAATACAAAAAAACTAGCCGGGCGAGGTGGCGGCGCCTGTAGTCCCAGCTACTCGGGAGGCTGAGGCAGGAGAATGGCGTAAACCCGGGAGCGGAGCTTGCAGTGAGCTGAGATCGGCCACTGCACTCCAGCCTGGGAGACAGAGCGAGACTCCGCCTCAAAAAAAAAAAAAAAAAGTCATTGCTTAGTTCTGTAAAACTAAGTTTGCAATCTTAAATGAATTCAATAATTTTATAGGAAAATGTAAATTAACCAGTCTTCTACAAGAAATAGAAAAAATTATAGAGAACTACATCCAAATAAGTACCAGGCATAGCAAATTTCAGAGTGTATTCTACCAACTATGTAAGAAATAAATAGTCTTAGTATATCGAATAAAATATCTAGGAGTAAATTTCACGTGAAAAGTAAGATATTTGCATTAATAAAATGTAAAACATTACTTTTCCTCTACTGGAGAATTGAAACAGAAAAAAAAAAAAAAAAAAACCTTTAATTCTTAAAACTGAAGCTAAGATTACCCTGACATTTTAAAAAGCTCAAAAACATAAGACAAAGAAAATCACAGACCAATCATTCTTTTGAATAGCAATGAAAAAATCTCAAGTAGGAAACAGAATCCAGCTTCAACATGGTTTTGATACCTCATAATCAAGCAGGGTTTATGATAGTAATGCAAAGATGCTTTGAACTTAGAATGTTTTATTGGTCATACTAATAAAACTTTAAAAAGATCTTCTCATTATAGTCGACATGCAGTTTAAAATGCATCACCCATTCTTTATATAAATTCTTAAATTAAAAAATGGAAAAATACTTTTATAATGGGTAAAATGAATTCTTATCTCTTTAAAGAAAATATAAAAATTCATATAACATGATCATAATATTAGAAATCATATGATATCTTAGTGAAAATATTCTCTTTAAATTAGGAATCATAGAATATCTTCTTTTTCATCATTATCATCACCATCTTCTTCTACTTACTATAATTAAGCATTGTTCAGGATGTACAGACACACTTGAAACAAAAAAAGCCTCATAAAAGAAACATAAATGTTAGCAAAAAAAAAAAAAAAAAAAAAAGATGTAGAAGAGAATCAAATGGACATCTTAGACCTGAAAAAAAAAAATTCAGTGACTTGACTCAACAGCATAATGGAGGGGATACAGAAGAGATACGGTGACCTAGAAGATGGGGCAGTAGAAATTACCCAATTTGAAGATCAGAGAGAGAATAGACTGGAAAAAAAATGAACAGAGACTCAGGGACTAGCGGTACAATAACAAAATATTTAATACACATGGTTTTTAGAGTTCTAGAAGAAGAGAAGAAAGTGGGACCAACAAAGTTTCAAAGAAAGAATCCGTGAAAGCTTCCATATTTGTCAAGAGATTAAATTTACATATAACAGAAACTGATCAAACCCAAACAGAACACAACCAAAGAAATCAATGGCAATGTGCTTTTTTTTTGTTTGTTTTTTGTTTTTTGAGACAAAGTGTTGCTCTGTCGCCCAGGCTGGAGTGCAGTCATGTGATCTTGGCTCACTGCAACCTCTGCCTCCTGGGTTCAAGCAATTCCCCTGCCTCAGCCTCCCAAGTAGATGGGATTACAGTTGCCCACCACCATGCCTGGCTAACTTTTGTATTTTTAGAAGAGACGAGGTTTCACCATGTTGGCCAGGTTGGTCTTGAACTCCTGACCTTAGGTGATCCACCCACCTCGGTCGCCCAAAGTGCTGGGATTACAGGTGTAAGCCACTGCACCCAGCTGCACATCACTGTTAATCTGCTGAAAACAGAAGACAGAGAAAATAATCATGAAGAATGCCAGAAAAAAGTGACAACTCGTCCATAAGGAAAACACAGTAAGAATGACCATGGATCTCTCAACCGAAACCATGGAGGTCAGAATGAAGAGAGACCCAATTTTCAGATGTTGAAAGGGAAGAACTGTTAACCCAGAATCCTATAACCAGTGAAAATATCTTCCAGAACAAAAGGAAATTAGGATATTTTCAGATGTAGAAAAACTAGGAATTGTTCACCAAGCTGCTTCTTCTAACATGCTTATGACAAGGTGAAGGGTCTGGAACAGCTAAAACAATCTTGTTAAAGAAGAACAAATTGGGAGGAACTACTCTATCCAATATTATTTATGGCTATAGCAATCAAGACAGTGTGATCTTAGCTGAGGGACAGACATATGGACCAAGAATCAGAATAGTAAACACAGAAATGCACCCACGCTATTATTTCCGACCAACTTTTAGCAAAGGCGTAAAAGCCATCTAATGGAAAAAATTAGCCTTTTCTACACATGGTGTTTCAACTACTGGATGTCCATAGGAAAAAAAAAAAAAAAAGTTTGACTTAAGTCTTACATCTTATACAAAAATTAACTCAAAATGGATCATAGAATTAAACGTAAAATGTAAAACTCTTAAAACTTTCATTTGAAAAATAAAACATTTTTGGGATACCAGACTAGGCAAAGAGTTCTTTTTTTTTTTTTTTTTTTTTTTTTTTTAAATAGCACAAAACACACTAATATCCTGAGGAGAAGGTAATTTGCTGGATTACATACATGCATGTTAAATGGGAGCATTTATTAGAATAAGTCAGACCAAAAGAACACTTTCACACAGAATATCTGTATAATGGAAACAGAGATTTCTGAAAAATAGCTGTGGTTTTCCAGGTGACTTTACAAGGGCAGGATAGGTGTAGAGTAACTGGGAGAGACTCTCCTTTTAGAAACATTCTGGGCATGAAAGGCAGTTGTGGATCCAGCCAAATAAGCTGCAAACTTCCCGATGATTTATTCACTGCTTTTCTACATTTTGTGATAGTAATAAGGAAGTTGTTAACGCTAGCCTGCTAAATATTTGAACCTGATGCATTTTGTAATCAGCAGAATAATGGTCCCCAAAGATGCCTACGTCTAACTCCTGGAAGCTGTGAGTATATTGTGTTATATGGCAAGGATAAACTAAAGTTGCAGATGGGAATTAAAGATGTCAATCAGCTGGGCTGGAAATAATGAGAGTGCCCTGGATTCTCCAGGTGAGCCCAATGTCTGGATTCTCCAGGTGAGCCCAATGTCTGGATTCTCCAGGTGAGCCCAATGTAATCACAGGTTTCCTTAAAAGTGGAAGGGGGAGGCAGGTGTGTTGGGTCAAAGTGATTCAATAAGAGCAGGATTCAGTTTGTACTGGCTGCCTTGGAAGGTACAGGAACAGGACCATGGGCCAAGGAGTGTAGGTGGCTTCTAGAAGCTTGGAGGAGTCAGTGACGTGCCTCCAGAAAGAACGCAGCCCTACTGACACCTTGGTTTTGGCCTGGTGAGACCGACTTTGGACTTCTCGCTTCCAAAACTGTAAGTAATAAATTTGTGTTGTTTTAAGCCACAGCAGACGTGTTGTTTCAGTTTGTAGTCATTGCTACAGCAGGACTAGGGAGCTGGTACGCACTGCCGGGACTCACTGCTGCTCTGGCACTTGGGCGGCACTGTAGGTGCCCATGTCTGTGGAGGTAGTCAGCAAAGGGGGGCTCTCTTGGCTGGGCTGGCCATGTCTGCTTACACAGAGTGCTCCCCTCTTCCACTGCGGTAATAGCCTTGTCTTCGTCCTTGTGCATTTGGAGTGGCATTCTGTACAAAAATTCTTTGTCAAAGGGACAAACTTAATGAGCTATGATGCCATTCAGACTCATGTGTTAAGTTTTAAGCTTTCCTGTGAGGAAGATAATTGTTTTGTGATACGAGGAGTGACACTGCATGCAGTATATTTCTTTATGTTTTTTAATTATACTTTAAGTTCTAGGATACATGTGCACAACTTGCAGGTTTGTTACATATGTATACTTGTGCCATGTTGGTGTGCCATGCAGTGTTTGGTTTTCTGTTCTTGTAATAGTTTACTGAGAATGATGGTTTCCAGCTGCATCCATGTCCCTACAAAGGACACGAACTCATCCTTTTTTATGGCTGCATAGTATTCCATGGTGTATATGTGCCACATTTTCTTAATCTAGTCTGTCTCTGATGGACATTTGGGTTGATTCCAAGTCTTTGCTATTGTGAATAGTCTGTAGTAAACATACATGTGCATGTGTCTTTATAGCAGCATGATTTGTAATCCTTTGGGTATATACCCTGTAATGGGATGGCTGGGTCATATGGTATTTCTAGTTCTAGATCCTTGAGGAATCGCCATACTGTTTTCCACAGTGGTTGAGCCAGTTTACAATCCCACCAACAGTGTAAAAGTGTTCCTATTTCTCTACATCCTCTCCAGCACCTGTTGTTTCCTGACTTTTTAGTGATTGCCATTCTAACTGGTGTGAGATGATATCTCATTGTGGTTTTGATTTGCATTTCTCTGATGGCCAGTGATGATGAGCATTTTTTCATGTGTCTGTTGGCTGTATGCATGTCTTCTTTTGAGAAATGTCTATTCATATCCTTTGCCCACTTTTTGATGGGGTTGTTTGTTTTTTTCTCATAAATTTGTTTGAGTTCTTTGTAGATTCTGGATATTAGCCCTTTGCCAGATGAGTAGATTGCAAAAATTTTCTCCCATTCTGTAGGTTGCCTGTTCACTCTGACAGTAGTTTCTTTTGCTGTGCAGAAGCTCTATAGTTTAATTAGATCCCATTTGTCAATTTTGGCTTTTGTTGCTGTTGCTTTTGGTGTTTTAGACATGAAGTCCTTGCCCATGCCTATGTCCTGAATGCTACTACCTAGGTTTTCTTCTAGGGTTTTTATGGTATTAGGTCTAACATTTAAGTCTCTAATCCATCTTGAATTAATTTTCGTATAAGGAGTAAGGAAAGGATCCAGTTTCAGCTTTCTACTTATGGCTAGCCAATTCTCCCAGCACCATTTATTAAATAGGGAACCCTTTCCCCATTTCTTGTTTTTGTCAGGTTTGTCAAAGATCAGATGGCTGTAGATGTGTGGTATTATTTCTGACGGCTCTGTTCTGTTCCATTGGTCTATATCTCTGTTTTGGTACCAGTACCATGCTGTTTTGGTTACTGGAGCCTTGTAGTATAGTTTGAAGTCAGGTAGCATGATGCCTCCAGCTTTGTTCTTTTGACTTAGGATTGTCTTGGCAATGCGGGCTCTTTTGTGGTTCCATACAACTTAATTTAGATTAAAATACAACTCATTTAATTGGCCAGATACAAAGTTATATATCTTTTATGTAGATAAACAATGAAACAGAATATATAATCAATATAATTAAAGAATAAACACTGTGTCAATAATTTTTAAAACATTCCAGAAGGATACAGACTTGCAGTAAATCAAATATGTTATGTTCTAGAAAATGAAATCTCATTATATTTTAAAACATGTCTTTTCCCTAAATCAATTTATATATTTTTATGTAATTCCAATAAAAATATCAGTGGGATTGTGAAGTCCTTCTGAAAAAGAAATAATAATACTTCTCATAATGAAAGATAAGAAAAAATTTAATCTGCCAAATATTAAAATTATTAGAGTGTGAGTGACACATAAATGTGTGTGTGTGCATGTGTGAAGAGACAGGCAGAGAGAGAGGGAGAAAGAGAGGTAAAAGCAAAAACAAATTTGAGGACTAAGCAATAATACTGTAATAGATTATGTAATTCGTATATGTAAGAGAGACATTTCAAGTCATAGAGAAAAGATCTCTCATTAAATAGCATGGTGACATTTGAGTTAAATATACATTTTAATTTCTACTTTACAATGTATATTAAAATAAATTCCAGAATTATTGAATAATGAAAGAAAAACATAACTAAAGTGCAAGAAAATAAATATAGCATATTTAATTTTAATTTGCTTTGTCAGTGGGTAGGTCTTTTTCAACAACATACAAAGTCCAGAAGGTATGGTACAAAGGTGATTCATGAATTCAAACTAAATAATTTTTAAATGCAACAATTGTTTAAAAGCGTGACAGCTGGGAACAATTGACCTTGTAATGCCCAGTCTCTCAGGCATACTGCATGCCTACTGGAGAAGAATTGCTCCTCATGCACATGTGTCTTCTGGTTGAATCTGGATGACCTAATCCAGATGGGGTTCTGCTGGGTGGCTTTGTTGGAGCCTGCAGACCAGCTGGGCTTGGGTTCTGTCTGTGGTTGGGCTAAGGTCTCTCCATATGTTTATGATAGGGACCACGGTAGGAGGACAATGGTAATGGTGATTAGAAGAAACCTCTTCTAATTGTGGATCACAAAAGACTAGTATTTTAGAATAATCTTTTAAACAAATTTTAGTTCTTCACTACTGTCACATCTACTAACTCATCTTTGGCCAAAATGAGTCGTGTTGACAAGGACAAAGTCAAAGGGCAGTGAAGTACACTCTCTCCTGAAGCAGGGAGGGCAGAGTTTCTATGTCTAAGACTAACCAAGAGCAGTGGAAAACGTGGACTAATTTCAGCTTTTGAAAGTGAGACTGAATTTGCAATTCATATTACATTAAAAAGGGAGCGTTCTGTGTATACAGTTTCTACAGATCCGTTGGAATTAAAGTGCAAAAGGAAAATTAACAAAAGATATGACTCTACAGTTTTCAGAAAATAGTCTTTAATTATATGCAAATATGTTGTATTTCATTCATAGTAACATAAATATAAAAATTTGGCAAAGATTTGCTAAATGAAAAACAAAATAGAGCTACCTTTTATTGTAATATGTGACGCATTCTCATACATTACTGATGGGCTGGTATGCTGGCCTAGCTACAGAGGAAATTTACATCAACATTTACATATATAGTTTATCTACATCGTTTACATATGTATGTATAAAATGCACATAATCTTAGACTTAGGGATTTTTTTCTTTATATATATTTATCCTACAAATATATTTCCACATTTGCTAAATAATTGTATACAAAGTCACTCATGGCTATGGTTTATTTTAAACAGTAGAAGATTGGAAACATCTAAATAATTTTCCACTTCTGACTGGTTATTTAAATCATGATGTATCTACACAACTATATTCAGCCGTTAGAAAAAAAAGTGGCCTGCTTTGTGTGTACTGAGATAGAATGATCTTCATTGCATATTAGGAGTGTGGAAAGCAAGGTGAGAATAGAGTTTATAGTAGCCTCATATTTTTGTAGGAAAACAAAGCAACAGAGAGTAATTTTCAGCTTGTTGAAAAATGGGTAAATTTGCAGAATATACCTGAAGAATAAATAAGAAATAAAAAAAAATGCTGTCTCAAGAAAGGGAAACTTGGAAACAATTAGCCACTGTCACTGAGGTGAAAGCTGAGAGAACGTTATTTCCATCAGTAACCATCTGAAGAACCAGGATTCTGTTTTTAAGCATTTAAGGAAAATGTGTCAGTGTATGTATACCTCATATTTTGACTGTAGACCTTGTGATAGTTTTCTGTTTCCGATCTGTTTTAGCCTGATGGTGCTGAAATGCTTTTCATACATTTTATGATATATGCATCTGAGAAAAATAGTAGACATTTTTGTATGTAGATTCCCACTGACCATTCTTTCATTTTTAAAAAATTACCCAGAACTGTTCCACTAATGATTTTAATAACGATCACAATTCTGATTATAATAATTTTCTTGTTATCTTTCTGCCTTAGAAAATTATCTGCTCCAAAATTTTATAATACTCTAATTCCTTCATTATAAATGTTATCTTCTAAAGATGTCAGACATAGAAATTGAAAGGAAACTTTAACAAGAATAATTATTTTCTTGTCGAGGAATTTCTCCCACTTCAGATCTGTTGACCAATTTTCTTGAAAAAGGATGGACATAATGAACTAAACTATCTGGTATTTTTAAACGATCTGGTATTTTAAAACTATAGTTTTCTCTTGATATGCTAAAACATAAAATACATTTCACTCAAGCACTTGTTCCCTCTTAAGAAGTTGCATTTCTTTTAACAGGATTTTGTCATTACAGTCTGATACTGGCTTATTTATTTGGGCTTCTATTTTATACAACTAAGTAAAGTTGAAGGAACTCGGTCCAGTTACTTCTATAGTCTGTTATAGAAAATCTTAAAGAATAATGAAATAATTTAGAAAGAAATAATGATGCTTGAGTGGTCTAAATTCTTCTGTGGATTAAGCGATAAATCAACAACTTTGTGACCTTGAGGAATGTATTGAAGTTTTTATGCCTCAGTTTCCTCACTTATAAAATGCAGATAATGACTTCTTAGACTTGTGACAGACAGATAAAATATATTAGAACAAAGCCTGAGGAGAAAATAATTAGTAGCTAATGTCGTTATTTTTATCAAAATTCTTCTTAAATGTTACTATGACACTTTTAATTTCTTCTGCTGTGTCTGGTATTTATCTCAAAGGTTTGTAAGTTTAAGTAATTCATGACAATCAGTGTTAGCTAGGCTTAATAATAAACTGAATAATGAGCTCTGCTTTTATAACATTTAGGACTTCTTATTTGGATGGATGGATAGATAGATGATCGATAGAGAGAGAGAGAGATACTATACATTAACTTAGTAAATTAATATACTATCATATAATTGCTATGTTCATCTCTCCAGCTTCTATCTCAGATATTTTCTGCCCTGCTGATACTTTGGTATTCTATTATCTTACTTAAGTCACTAGAAGAAGTGAACAAATATAAGACAATGGTTTTTATAGTTTTCCATAAAAAGTTAGTTTATCTTCTTTCTCTTTAAGAAGTAAATACACATTTGGGTTTCAGTAAACTTGTGAATTTGAGCAACAATCTTCCAAACAATTTCATCAAGTGGTTTTGAATACTCTTAAAGAAGAGTTCTGGCTTCAAAAGTGACAAGATACTTTTGGAAAGAATAGTGACACAAGGAAATATTAATAGAAACATTAGTATTGCACTTGTAAGAATTATCTGTCAGAAGAAATCCAGGAATTTGAGGGAGATACTTGTGTTCCAATAACTCTGTAATCCACTCACCAGTAAGAAAACATCCAAAGCAGAATAATAACTTCTACCTTTGCAATGCACATTCAATTTTAGAGAAGTTCTTATATTTAATCTTATTAAAATTTTAGTGTGAATTAGTGTGCACATTTCATAGATGGAAAATTGAATTCAGAGGATTTCAGTGATTAAATATTACCTCAAAGTCTCCCTGAAAGTGGGTTTAAAACTTAACAGAGTATAGTTTTTGATGTAGAGCCCAAATAATTGAATGAGGAACCTTGGTGGGGATAATAAATACAAAGGAAGAAAAAAATAGGATTCACTTATATTTAATACTAGTGTGGTACTAATCATAAGAAATAAGTTTCCTATAAATAGTAATAGTCTAAACTCAAGGATACTGCACTAAGTAGAAAAACACTTTATTCTAAAGTTAACAAGTAAATATGAAAAATTATGATAATACTATCTTCTGTATAATGCAAATCAGATTACATTACATGTTTCTTAATGTTCATTTAACACAGAATTGATAATACAGATAATTAGGTATATGTTAATGTTTAAACACTCATTTATATGACAATTTTATATTTATAAGCATATAATTATGAAATAATTTTGCCTTCCAGTAGAAATATGTATTATGTTGTTTACTTCTCAGTAAGAAAAAAAAACTTGTTAGAATACTTTAAAAGCTCAAAAAAATTGTTAGGAATCTCATAGTATGAGAACCTCATTGTCATTAAGTATTCAGATTGAAAGTGAATTTATTTTACAGAACCAAAAGCCAGTGACAGCCACAGGATACTTAGAATGAAAGGAAAGATAGTCTTTGGATCACTGAGGATGCATCATATTAAACCAAGTGTCTTTCTATTATGAAGAACTGAAAGCCATTGTTACAAAGTCAGAGCCATGCAGGAAAGGCTAACACTAGCCTTGAAACTCTGTATCAAAAAATGAGACAACTGCAAATTAAAACAAGGTTTGTTGGGAGTTTTGCTAAGCATTCTCCAATTAAATACAGGGAGCAAAAATGATGAGAACTGACCTATTTACAAGAAAGTTGATTAGAAACTAAATATAGAACACAGATTAAAGTATCCACTAACAAATTTAGCACTGAATTCTAAATACAGACTCATGGTCTCAGAGGGAAATCAAAAAGCTATTAAATTAACATAAGGCAGATTTTATAGTGTAAATTGTTAAATTTATAAGACATTTTCCCAGTGGTTTATCTCACAATGCCTGGTTCGATAATGCAGCAGAAATTGCCTAAAAACAATACTTCTAATCGTAATAAAAACAAATCTTTAACACAGCTTATACACTGGACTGAAAACTCGTGTTTTTCATGGAGCTTCTACCACCAATGATGGTGAATAAACCACTTCGCTTTCTTCCTCCCATGTCTGGAATGCACTCTCTAGAAGGTGAGCAGAGTTGATTAGAAAAACAGGAAGCATCTAATACTGCGAGTCTATGCTCTGTGATAAATGGGCTGGTACAGAGGCTCTGATTTAGTGTCACTGCTTTTCTTGTCAAAGCAAACATCAGGACATTAGCAAAAGTAGTATGGGCATGGCTTTAAGAAGTCTGTCTAAGCTGCCCAATAGTTCTCACCTTATAAACTGATCTTCTTTTTAACAAGTGGTGCTTTCTAAATAAATTCTTTTCCCCAAATGTTTACCTTTCTTTCTTGTAGTCCCATTTTCTTCTTCTCATGTCATCTTGCAAAAGAAGACAATTACCCTCCATTTGACAAACAAACTTATTTTCAATTTTTTCCCTCAAAGTTGCCAATGCATGAGATTGTTATTTGTTTAATGATAAAATATTAGATCATTGGCCAACATATTAAAATTCCCTCACTTCTTCCTCCTCAAAAGTTATTCCACTTCTGCATGGAGCCCAGCACTTGGGATAATAAAAATGTTGCAAGCCAGATACAGATTTTAGTAGGTCTGTAGTGCAGCATCATCTTACCTACTTCCAGGAAGACGAGGAAATACTTCTTAGGAATAGGACTTGAGGCTTCAGAGCCCTGATGGTTTCCTTGAGTACTCTAGGAATTAATTAGTCTTAGCCAAAAGGAAAATTTGGCACTCTTTTTTCTTTGCTTTTTCTGAAAACAAACTTTTCTATATTAAATGGTACAGGGTCCTTTATGGGATTTTCAGTGAGTCCATTTTGGTCTCTGATACATGGATAGACATAAATCAATATTATTACAATTTGACTTGGAATCTCAATTATGTTGATAAATAGAGGTGCAGGAAGTATCAGAAAGTTCCCAGGCTTTCAACTACATTGTCCCAAAATTATTCTAATTATTAATTATGATTTTTACTTTCTGATCTGAAAACCATTCCTAGGAAAAATAATTTAAAATAACATATGTTTATTATCATACTCAATAGCTTGTGGAAATGCAGCTAAGCAACCCATGTTTGTGAGATAGATAGGTAATGGATGGATGAATGGATGGATAGATACATAAATAGAAGACAGATACATGATAGATAGATGGAGGAGAGATGAGAGAGAGAGCAGTGAAGTGCCAACTCTTGAAAAGTAAACCTAGGCAACAAATGATCTCCCTTCCAACTCATTACTGGGAACATTTGTATTATATTTAGTCACCTGTAAAAAGTATTAAATTAGTATTTAATTTCCAATAAAGCCACCGAAAGAAACAACAAATATTTTTCTCTTGGATATTGTTTTATTTAGGCTACTCATTTTAACGTATTAAATTTACTTATAGTGTTTTCTGATTTAACCGAGACAGAACAAAGTTAAATAGGGAACTTAGCCTCTCAATCCCTGTTTAATTTTGAGATAAAGCAAGTGAAGTTTATATACCTGTTTAGGCAACAGTGAATATTAAGACATACACATCACATTTCTATCAAATACTTATATGCTAAGATAGTGGTAGATAGATATCAGTCTCTAATGTTTTTATTTCTGTACCATCATAAAACTTTTGAATCGATATTGGATTTTGTGGGGGTGAGATTTGGTACATAGTTAAACAGAAGATCATCTTTAAGATCTAGAAAGAGATTTCACGTCTATGAACACAGTTAATTAAAAACATTGATGTACCTGTTTATCTGAGTGCACTTGTACTTGAAGGACAAAACTTTAATTTGATATTTTACTCTATAGGGCTAACATGGTACATTCAGTTGACTATATTTAGCCGGATATATATTGACTGAATCAGTATGTGCCAGATTACACTTCCCTTTCTGGTTGAAAAGAATTATGCTTTACAAAAAAAAAAAAAAAAAAAAAAAACCTATCATAGCACTACAATGATGGGAACTGGGGACTTTTGAAGTTAATAACATAGAATTTGAGTTATTTATTTAATTGGTTCCAGTCTACTGCAGTGTTTAACAAGCTCAGATAAATGGGCTAATCTTTCACAATTAGTCTATTAAAGTCTGGTTATTTTTAAAACTTCTATCAGTTGTAATCACAGGGTTTCCTAAGGCATAAATTGTCCAGCACCTTTATACATAGAGGACATTTAATTTGCTATTTGGCTATTTGCTCTATTAACTTTGTTTTTTTTTTTTTTTTGGTTTTTTTGTTTTTGTTTTTGTTTTTGTTTTTTTTTTTTTTTTTTTTTGCACAAGGAATTCCGTAATAACAACAGACATCTGAAAATCCAGATGGCTTCAATGAATAAAATAAGTTAATCAGTTATTAGCGACTAAAAGGGATCCTCAATTTCTATTGAATAAGCATTTCCTATTTTAAAATGTGTAACATCACCACACAATATAAAACATAATGCAGTGACAACTTTTAGACAGGGCTCATAATGGACATTAATCTATATGGTATTTATTCTTGAATAAGGATGCTAAATTATACCAAGTTGATTCTAAATATGGGATTTTCATTTATTTAATCTCAAGTGGAACCACATGTTTAACCTTTTACAATTTTTATAACTTATTGAAGGAAAAAATTATGAATTCATGGTTTGAAAATATAAACTTTCATTTTATATAGTCAGTCACAACCAACTTGATAAAATGGATGCATGGAAGTAATTGACACACTGTCACCTCAAGGTCAGACATAGTAACGAAATATGTTTTCCAGTAGAGATGAAATGCTCAGAGCACAGGTTTAATGACTTGTGATCTTCTAATTGATCCCTGGCCCCTTCCTCTATCTCTTAACTTTCTGTGACCTCTGACAGACACAGTGCACAGTGTCATATTCAGTCCGTTTTTTCAGTTTTATGTCCCTTCCAAAGTCACTTGCAGTTGTACTTTTTTTCATCCTACTCATGTGTGAACTCTTTCAACACATGTGCTTGTAACTTTGTGCTAGGAGGTTTTGATGAAGTTTCAAAATAAAACTTCTCCTTACTCTGATTGCCTAATAGATATTTGAAAATGAAGTTGATTTTCTAATTTGGTTACATTCATTCCAGCCGCTAAAATCACACATATGCTCCTGTACTCTTCACATTAGGCTCCCTTGAAAGCTGAAATGCATGAACATTTAAAGAAATACTCAACAACACTACTAATTTTAATGTGATTAAATTCAATGATGGCAATTTAAAAATAACAGCTGCATTGTCTACTAACCCTTTAAGAGCAAGAATAACTCAAAGTTTGTGCCTGTGGTTAAATTAATTTAAGAATAAGAATAATTGGAGTTCTAAGGGTGATAATAATAATACAGAAAAAGAGAATAGAGGATATATTTAATTATCCATTATGAAACATTTTAAATATCATTACTGACATTTAAATGAGAGATCTCGGATACAAGATGGTGAATTCAATTATAATTAAATGTATAAAATAATTGAATAATGGCAACATTAAGACTAATAATAAAATTACATACTCACACTTTTTAAAAAGTGAAAGAAAACCCTCCATTGACCAAACATATGCTTCCATATCTGGTATCTTTAGCAGCCTATGAGTGATTAAGGTCTAGAACTTAAACATGGTGCACACACAGGTCTCAACCAAAACAATAGGGCCTGTGGAAAGGAGGCCAGGAACTCAAGAACCTGTAAAAGAACTCTTAGAGTCAAAGTTGTATAAGACAGTGGAGAAGATGCGTAAGATAACCCTTTAATGCTTCTGTTAGATCCCAGAACTTGCCTGAATAAAATTCTTTAAAGAAAATGTCAACTATTATTGAACACATGAGGAAGACCAACTAATGGAAATATGCAAAGTAATTTCAATGCACAGAAGACAATATGATGAGAGTAACCAGATAAGCAATAGGAAATGTGTCAGAAGGGAAACAACAAATATATCATAGTTGGAGATGGAAGAAGTATTTGAAATGGAGTTTATGGTCAAAGGTATTATCTTCATCTATAGTGTTCTAATATGATATAAAAAGAACATCCATATTTTAGAAGTATACATATGTAAGTATACCTGTGTGTCCTTATACATACATAATGTGTATTTGATACAATGTATTAAAATATTAGCAGTAATTGACACTGGATGGTAGTTATTTGAATAATTATGAATTTCTAATTAGCCTCAGTAAATATGAAGTTAATGAGGAAACAGGAGATGAAAAGTTTGTGACCTCCTATTATACTTAGAGACCCAAATAAACCATGAAACCTTTTTTTAATATAACAGATTGGAAACAGCTCTTAGACTTCTACAGTGTGCCAAAATTTATATTTAAAATGTGATACTTAATATTATTCTCCCATTTAAAAAAAAAATGAGGAGTGGATCTTCAGTTTTGACATCACTTTATTGATGGAGAGAGAGAGTTGGGCATTTTTCTCTTAGGTACTGTGAAAGTGGCATACTTTACATGGTCTGCTTGTAGCATGTGTATTTTATAACTTCGGAAGAAAGAAATAGAATCAGTACTTGCAATGTCCAGTTTGCTCTTTGGAAGTTAACAACTTACTTATAAATTATTATGGCATGACCTTTATAAAGTAATTAACAAGATGCCTTTCTATATTTATTTTCTCGTGAGAAACTGTGGACTTTTTTGGCCTTAAAATTTAGACAACAACATCATTGTTCCAACTATGAAGTTTATTCATTTGTCTGATCAAAGAGACAGGATAAATGGTTGAGAAAGCACATACGAAACCCCCAGGCACCTCTATTCTCTCAGGACAGGGATGTCAGGAAACAGATCCTGTACTTGAGTAGGGATAATGTAATTATTTCAACCCAGGAAAAACGGTATTAGAAATATGAACTCTGTTACAGAGTTTTCAGTAAAAATGTAGACACTGTATTTAAGTAAGACTATGAATATATGCATAATGTGGAGTTTTAAAATTCACAATTACGTGCATTTTACAGTATTTTACTATCATTATTTTGGAAGGTCTTCTTGTGCAAGATAGCCTATTAGCAACAGTTAAGTAAATTGAGAACTGGATAATTGAAATGTCCTTGCTTACCAGGCTAAATTTTTATGTCAGAACCAGAACCATGTTCTTTTAACATGCAATCACTTGGGAATACCATTGTACCACACTGCCTTATTTACCTTCCAGAGACAGTGGAACGCTTTTTCTCAAAGTGTATTTCCCAGAACCCTCACTGAAGTAGATAATAATATATATTCTGGTGAGCTGTGATGTTAACATAATTGTCGAAAAAATTTCAAATTATTCAGCCCCTCCTGGACATCTCTGAAAAGATACAACATCATCATCATCATCATCATCTTCATCATCATCATCATCATCATCATCATCATATTACACACACACACATTCTTTATCATCTTTTTAACTTTAACTTAGCATTTTCAAAATTTTCTTATCAAGAGAGCAATTTGTCTTAGCTTTGACTGCCATCACAAAATATTATAGACTGTGTGACTTAAATAATAGAAATACATATTCTCCCAGTTCTGGAGGCTACAAGTCCAAGATTAAGATGCTGTCCAGTTCTGTTCCTAGTGAGGGTTCTCTTCCCAGCTTATAGACAGCCACCTTTAACACTTTTGGTTGAATGAATAATATGTTCAGATGGGGCAAATATCAAATAATATTTAAAAACAGATACAATAGAATGCCTTTTTCCATTCAACGTAATTATCAGACCCAAAATACAAACACAAAAAATACAAACAAATCAATGTTATGTACCACTCCTTCACTTAAAACTTATAAGCCCTTTCCATCTTGACAATATTATCTATTAATATTTGAATTTTTTTTTACCTTAGTTTGTTGAATCTGCTCTAGCATATAGTCTGTTTCCACTCTTGCTGCAGTAAAAGCAAATGTTTCGGTGAAAATACTTGCACCTATTTCCACATAATTGTTAAATTTCTGGAATTTTAATTGCTAGATAAGAGTTGCATGCATGTACCATATTTTTCACAGATAATTGCCAAACTGCCTCTGTGGGGTTATAATATAGGCAATTGCTGGTTTCAAGACACTACGTTATTAAAATTTTATATTTTTGCCAATGTGATAGGTAAAATTGTGTCTCTGTGTGATTTTAATGTGTGTTTTTCTTATGAGCATGCCTGGTGCTCTCTTCAAATACTTCAGAGGGTTTCTGTTGTTTTGTTTGTGAATCGGCAACATTTACTACTTATTCTATTGGGTGGTCAATCTTTCATTGTACATTTACAATAGCTATACATATTTCAGGGAAATTGGTCTTTTGACATGAATATGAGATGAATAACTGTAATCTTTATTCCCTGACTCCTTGGTTGAATCACAGGAGAAAAGCCTTTCTTATTTTAAATGCTTATAATAATTCACATAGATAGAACTTTGATGATTTTATTTTTAACATTTGAAAGTTTTGATCCACTAACAATCATCTTTGATTATAACAGGAAATATGGATGCAAATTTATTATTTTAGCAGAAGGCTAAACAATGCTGTGTGCACTATTTTAAACCAGTTGTCAAATATTATTAGCTTCCAAAACATCCATTTGATATGCCAACGAATACGAATTCCTATGTTTATTTAGGTCTGTCTCTGGACTGCTAGTATGTTCTTTCTTCTACTATTCCATTATTTTACTATACAAGAATCACAACATTTTATGTTTTTTAGTTTATACAGTATGTTTCCATTTAGGCTAGTTGTAGTGACTACTTACTATTCTTTTTTTCCTAGAGTTTCCCTTGGTGTTATTATTTGTTTATTTTCTTCCATATAAACTTAAAAATCAAACAGTTAAAAATAATTTCTCTTGATATTTTAATCAGGATATTGTTAAGTTTATAAGTTAACTAAGGGAGAATTATTTCACAATGTTGAGAATCTTCTTATCCAACATCATTTTATGTCATTTCTCTTGTTTAAGGTATGTTTTGTGCTGATAAGCTTTTAAAAATTTACTTCATGTAATTCTTGGAGTATCATTTTATACCTTGTTATTTTATATAAATATGCACATGCATTTGTATTTGTGTTCATATACATTTATGTTTATATATATTTTAATTAATACATATCATGTAATTAAATGTAAAATATGTCATATATAAAATTATAAAAAAATGAATGTTCAGTTTAATGAATTCTTAAAGAGTGAATGCCCAGATGGCTGATCTATAAACGAAGTATATTTTATAGAGATGTTGGTATGGCTTGGGTCTGTGTCCCCACCCAAATCTCATATGAAATTATGATACTCAGTGTCGCAGGAGGGGCCTGATGGAAGGGGATTGGATCATGTGGGTGGATGTCCCGTTGCTGTTTTGGGGATAGTGAGTTCTCTCAAGATCTGGTTGTTTCACTGTGTAGCACGTCTTCCTTTGCTCTCTCTCTCTCTCTCTCTCTCCTGCTCTGTCATGGGCAGATGTGTCTGCTTCCCCTTCACTTTTGTCCACCACTGTAAGTTTCCCGAACTTTCTAGCCATGCTTCTGGTTCAGCCTGCAGACCATGAACCAATTAAACCTCTTTTCTTTGTAAATTACCCAGTCTCAGGTAGTTCTTTATAACAATGTGAGAACAGATTAATACAGATGTATATAGCTCAGCTCTAGATTTAGAGTACAATAGCTGTAGTTCATTTATTTTAATTACTGTATACTACACATTTCATGAATGCGTAACAATTTTGTTGATGACCATTTAAATAGTTTCCAGTATTTGATTATTATGAGCCATGCCATTATAAATGTTTCTGTACAACATTCCAATTCACATGCATATAAACTCTTTCAATACAGATACCTAGGAAGGCAATTACTAGAATTATAGGGTCTGGGCAGCTTTAAATATACACAAGTCCAGTGTTTTGCACCATTTCAGTACAAGACCATATATCTGAACTACAGTCCACTCCATCAAATGTTCATTTGCCATTGCTATAAAGTCTAAAACAAATAAATCCCAAAATTGACTCATTTGTCTTTTCTCACATCTGAGCCTTCTATAGTGCTTCCTCTCTCAACGATCAAAGCCAGTAACCTCTGAATCATTCCTGACACTTCCTTCTACCTCTCTGCCTTTATTATTACATTTTGTTGATTTTCCTCCACTATATCTTTAGATGTGTCCACTTCTTTCCAAATTTGTGACCAAACCCCCTGATTTAGGCTCCCAACATCTATTGCTTACAATACCAATGCTTGCCTCTAGAAAGTTCCTACCGTATCTTTTCTTGACAACCCTCATCTCTTCTTCACAATGTGATCTATTAACCCAAATCTAATCATGTGATAGCTCACATACAAGTTCATTGACTATGGAATAGTAATAGTAAAGTTCTTAACATAACTTTCAGGGCCAGCATGATCAAGTCTCTGACAAGACCTCCATCATCACCTTAGTTTAATTTTGCTACTTCGGACTTGGGGCACTTACCTTTCCTCAGGGCCGTCCTATATTCTGTTCCTTTTGCCCGGAATGCTTTTCCACTTACCTTTGGTTTCCATCCACTCTTCTACTGCTATTGCAACTGTCACTTCCTCAGCTAAGTTCTCCCTGGGAGCTTCCCCAAAAATAGATCCGGGTCTGTCTTAAACTCTAAAATAAATGGTTTCCACATATAGCTATAGTTATTTGACATTGTAAGTCACATAATATAATGTTTCCCTATGTAGGAAAACATTATGTGACTTATGATGTTAAATTGTATGTACAATGTTTCCCTATATATGCATTTATATATAATGAATGCATATATGTACATAATGCATATATGTATAATGCGTATATGTATATAAATGCATATATATTTATAAACAAGTACATATATTTTATATATAAATGCATGTAAATATATATACACACACGTGTGTGTGTATATATATGTATGTGTATATATGGTATCACATAGAGTATTTGTATTTAATAAAAAAGCTTTCTTAGTGGCAGGAGTGGTGGCTCACGCCTGTAACCCCAACACTTTGGGTGGCCGAGTGGGGGGGGCAAATCACCTGAGGTTGGGAGTTCGATACCAGCCTGACCAACATGGAGAAACCCCATCTCTACTAAAAGTACAAAATTAGCCAGGTGTCATGGCACATGCCTGTAATCCCAGCTACTCGGGAGGCTGAAGCAGTAGAATCATTCAAACCTGGGAGGCAGAGGTTACGGTGAGCCAAGATCTTGCCATTGCACTCCAGCCTGGGCAACAAGAGTGAAACTCCATCTCAAAAAAAAAAAAAAAAAAAGCTTCCTTAGAATGTAGATATAGATTTTTATTGTATTCCTCTTGTGCATACAAAAGAAGAAAATAAGTGAAATAAGTTTAAGTTATGATGTGAACTTCATATTGAGTTCAAGTCTCCCAAATCACCTTGCTACTCAGAAATACCAGTGCCATATATTTTTACACAACATCATAGCATCTACCTTCAAGACAGTTGGGGATGCAGCATTATCAGCAGACTGATAAATTGATGTCTGACACAACAACAATAGTCCTTTTTGACGCATACATTTTTTACACCAGGTTCTCATGGCTTTACGTTTTTCATCTATCGAGCTATTTGAAAGTTTATCTTGACATGAATTCCATTGTTTGCTGTGCTATTTGCAATACTAACTCAAGCAAGGTGCAGTAGAGTTTTATCAACCTATGGATATCTTCCTTAGGACTCATAAAGCACTTTCTTGCTACTTTAGAAGAAAATATGAAATTGTAATCATTCCTCCAGTGACAAATATTTCCTTCACTGATATTAAATTTAATTCTGCTGCTCGAGTTCCATGCTTTTCTATAGAACCAATAACTTACTGTTTTAATGCTGACTCATCGTATAATTTTTTGAATGTATTTTAATTGACAATTAAATATAGTAATGTAGAACAAAAAATATACAACTCTTTTTTTTTTGAGACAGAGTCTCGCTCTGTGGCCCAGGCTGGAGTGCAGTGGCCGGATCTCAGCTCACTGCAAGCTCCGCCTTCCAGGTTCACGCCATTCTCCTGCCTCAGCCTCCCCAGTAGCTGGGACTACAGGCGCCCGCCACCGCGCCCGGCTAGTTTTTTTGTATTTTTAGTAGAGACGGGGTTTCACCGTGTAGGCCAGGATGGTCTCGATCTCCTGACCTCGTGATCCGCCCGTCTCGGCCTCCCAAAGTGCTGGGATTACAGGCTTGAGCCACCGCGCCCGGCCTATACAACTCTTTTAAAAAATGAAGACGCTCTAACAAACTCTGACCTATGTCTTTCCAGGCCAAGAAGAGCTACATCCTGCCTTTTGCTTACTTGATAACAAAATTGTAAGACACATTCTGAGTTCGCACATATGAAAATGTGAAAAGGTGCACATCTCATATTTGATAAAATCTGGCATTTTAAAATGTATAATGTTGACCAGGTTCATGCCAGTGCATGAAAATAGATCCAAAGGATCAAAGAATGAGTATGTAAGAAAAAAAATCAAGCGAAGCAAAAGATTATCGTTAAGACAAAACATGAAATGATTCAGCTTGCTTTTAATTCCGTTTATTTTTATACGGCTTACATGCAAATCTCTTCCAAATATGCACTTACTGATTGATAATCCTGATCTAAATGTTCTTAAGTGGTTGTAAGTAAATTTCAAAACTACGAATCACTGCAAAGAGTCTCAACTGCCTTTCATTATCCACTGATGGAAGACTGGGTTTGATGTTAGTGCCCCGCCTTGGTGAGTAGCATGACCCTGTGTGGGGTACATGAAGACGCTGCTTCCTCAGATCCACCAGGCTCAGGATTTCTCTCCCAGGGTGCTTTGTTTTGCCAAGGCTGTGAATAAAAAAGTTGAAAAATTTATACAAAATATCTTAATGCTAATTCCAAACAAAAACATTTTCCTGGCCGGGTGCAGTAGCTCAAGCCTGTAATCCCAGCACTTTGGGAGGCCGAGGCGGGCGGATCGCGAGGTCAGGGGATCGAGACCATCCTGGCTAACAAAGTGAAACCCCATCTCTATTAAAAATATGAAAAATTACCCAGGCACAGTGGCGGGCGCCTGTAGTCCCAGCTACTCGGGAGGCTGACGCAGGAGAATGGCGTGAACCCGGGAAGCAGAGCTTGCAGTGAGCCAAGATCGCCCCACTGCACTCCAGCCTGGGCAACAGAGCAAGACTCCGTCTCAAAAAAAAAAAAAAAGAAAAGAAAAATTTTCCTACAGTCATAATGTCAAACATTCTAAAATGAAGCAGTCAACTTTGATGAAAATTTGCCATTCAGTAGCTAACTGTGCCTATTGCAGCCAACCAGCCTTAGCAGTAGGACAACGAATAGCAGCAAGACAGGACCAGAGGAAGCCTCGCTTTGGGATGATGCAGGTGGCGGAAGTCACCAGATAAAATGAAGATGAGGATGGAGGTGTTCCCAGGAGCCATGAAGAATGCGGCGAAAAACAGAAGCACTGTGTCTCCTGACTTCAGAGGGGGGCACTCATGGTCTATGAGACACACAAATTCACAGTTGCCTGCAATAGCTGCAGCTCTCACTCTATACTATGCTCACCTTTTTAAACACAGCATCAATCAAAATTCCCAGTACATTGTAGGTGTAATTCTATTTTGAGTGATGTTTAACATTGGTTGAGATGATATTTAAGAAAAAATTTGAAAAGGCAAGTGATTCATGTCCAACTGTATATGAAAACATTTTAGATAACAAAACTAAAACATTGTAGGCTGATGTGGCAGCTCACATTTGTAATCCCAGCACTCTGGGAGGCCAGAGCGGGAGGATCACTTGAGCCTGGGAGTTTGAGACCTGCCTGGCCAGCATAGTGAGACCCTGTCTTTGCAAAATAAAAAATAATTAGCTAGGTGTGGTGATGCACGCCTGTGGTCCCAGCTACTTGGGAGGCTGAGATGGGAGGATTGCTTGAGCCCAGGAATTAGAGGCTGCATTGGACTATGACTGTACCGCTGCACTCTAGTCTGGGTGACAGAAACACTATTTCCAAAACAACAACAGCAAAAATGTGACACTTAGGTAAATCATTTAGATACATACATGAAATATGATGAACAGGAGTTAAAAACACCCAGGGTTATATATGACCTGAAAATTTTGAAAAGAAAATCTTACTCAACAATGTGGATAAAACCTGAAAACTTTGTCTAGTTGGAGAAAAATAATCCAATTCGAGTTTTATAGCACAAAATAAATTTGCAGGTAAATATAGTAAAGTGTAGAATGAGAAAAAAACTTAGGTCGTTTAAAAAAAGAATGATCGTATCTTCAGAATGATTTTTTAAAAATCAATACAAATATCTTCAGATAAACTTCAAGTTACTTTCAGTTATCTTTTCTGAGATATAAATTACATACAGTAAAATTCATGTTTTAAAATGTACAGTTCAGTGGTTTTTAGTATATTCGCACAGTTGTGCAACCATCACTGTTATCTGATTGCACAATACTTTTCTCATCCTATTATTTTCTATTTCCTGCCCTTCTACAGCCTAAGAGTCATTAATCAAACTTCTATCTCTGTTGTGGACATTTCATCATATAATATGTGGCCTTCTATGTCTCTCTTCTTTCACTTAGCATAACATTTGCCAGTTTCATCCACGGTGTAGTATGTATAATAAGTACTTCATTCCTAATTATGGCTGAATAACATATCATTACATGTATATACTACATTTGTTCATTCATTAATTGATAAGCATTTGTGTTATTTCCACTTTGCCTATTATAAAATATGCTACAATAAACATTCATGTACAAGTGTTTGTGTATACACGGTTATAGACCTAGGAGTAAAATTGCTGTTTATATGGGAACTTTGTGTTTAAGTGTTTGAAGAACTGCCAAACTGTTTTCTGAAGCAGCCTCTGTACCTTTTTTTTTAAAAGATCGAATGTTGCTGTGTCACCCAGGCTGGAGTGCAGTGGTACAATCTCGGCTGACAGCAACCTCTGTCTCCCAGGTTCAAGCAATTCTCCTGCCTCAGCCTCCCAAGTAGCTGGGATTACAAGCATGTACCACCATGTCCGGCTAATTCTCTTGCATTTTTAGTAGAGATAGGGTTTCACCATATTGGCCAGGCTGGTCTCGAACTTCTGACCTTGTGATCCACCCACCTCAGCCTCTCAAGGTGTTAGGATTACAGGCGTGAGCCACTGCGCCCGGTCCTGGTACCACTTTTCATACTCACCATCAGTGCAGTTGAATTATACTTTTTCCATGTTCTCACTAACATTTGTAATTCTTCGCCTTTTTGGTGATAGTCATCTAGGTTGGAGTGAAGTGATTATATTGAAGTTTTGATTTGCATTCTCCTAATAATGACATTGAGCGTCTTTACATGTGCTTATTGACCATTTGTTTATTTTCTTCGAAGAAATGTCTATTCAAATCTTTTTTTCATTTTAAAAGTTGGGTTCCAGTACTCTTTTATTTTTGAGCTGTGAGAGTTCTTTATATTTTTTATACTAGTCCTTTATCAGATATTTGATAGTTGTGAAGTCCAATTCCACAGTTTAAGACATATATCAGAATCTATCAGGAATCATTTCTGGAAAAAGATAACGTAGTCCCAAAACATCAAATTACTTTGGAAAATGTTCACATGAAATGCCCAGCAGTTATATATATATATGTATGTAATATACAAAAGAGGAGATAGAACATATATATTCAACAATAGAAACAAGAGAAAATGTAAATAGACACACAGGAATTAATATAATGGAGGTGTCAGACATAGAATTTAAATTATTCTTCATATAAGGATTAAAATACGGGGTTGAGAATTTTGGCTGACAGCTAGAGACATATTGATCATATTTGAAGAATAGTAGGTTATCGCTACATTACAAAATTTGAAAACATAAACAGTTCTACTTTTTTATGAACTATGCAACAGTGTAGCTGAGTAATTGATGAGATAAACTGATATTTACCAATATGATCCAGCTAAAAAAATTTAAAAATTGAATTAAATTATTTTGAAACTGCTCATGAGTAAATGAATCTAGGCAATTAGTGGGTGCATGACAAAATGAGAGATAATAACAAATTAGATATCCACTGATGGAAAATGTCTCCACTAAAGAAATAGTCTTCTCTGAAAAGTGAAGTAGTCTATTCAAACCTTTACGCTTAACTACAGATTTCAAGGAAATGTAGAAGAAAGAAAACATCAAATTATACTTTAAAAATAACATCAGCAAAACTCAGATCTTGTGAAACTCTACAAGACATATGACCAAGTTTATTCCACAAAAAATTATGCAAGAAAAATGTAAATGAGAGGGATAAGATAATTTCTAGTATTTAAAAGAGACTTGTCAATTGAGCTAAAAAAAATTCTATAGTCAAATAAAATACATACTATCAAGATTGTTAACATCAAGCTTTCCTAATAACATCAAGGTTATCAGCAATCAAGTGTCTCAGAAAAATCAGGGTAAGTCTGGAAATTTGAAATGGGCTCCACATTTTCTTCTTTCTGTGTTAGAGAGAGATTGTCCCGCCCAGAGAAACAGACTAGATTTCCAAATGAGATTTGTAGAATTACTTCACATGACATGACTTTGCTGGGAACCATCCACACAGCAGCTATCCCTGGTTTGAGTCAGGTGTTTGGGGATTTCCCTATCTAGTGTTGCATGCTGGTGTCTCTACAGATCTGCAATATCAGGGGCAGGCCTGCCCCAAGACTCCAATAAAAATGGCCTTCCTCAAGCTTTCTGCAATGCCTAGCACTCTAGGCCTATGATGGCCATGGTAGACTAGAAGGTCTCTGAAATGACTTCCTGGTCAGTCTCTCGTGTTGACAAACAGCACCTGACTTTCTTCAGGTCATACTAATATTCTTGTAAAATGTAGCTTGGTCCACACTCTTGGTTTTCTCTCCTTTAAAAAAAAAAAAAAAAAAAGTCCATTTTGTGCTGCTATAACAAGACACCTGAGAGTCGGTAATTTCTAAAGGACAGAAATTTATTTTCTGTCAGTTCTGGAGGCGGGGAAGTCCTAGCTGAAGGCACTGGCAGATTTCGCTGCCTGGTGAGGGCTGGTCTTGGCTTTTAACATGGTGCTTTGTTGCTGCCTCTTCCAACGGGAGAAAGGCTGTGTCCTAAGACAGCAGGTGAAAAGTGAGTGAGCTAAAGGCTGCAGGAAGCCTCTTTTATAAGGGCAACTGCTCCCATTCAGGAGGGAGGAGCCCTCATGACCCAATTACCTCTTGAACATTCTACCTCTTAATACTATCACATTGACAACACCTGCATTTTAGAGGGGACATATTCAAACCACAGCAATAAGTATTCACGTGAACCACTGCCGTAAGTATTCTGTCATACTTACTGCTGGAATTTATTATTCTGTCACTTTGATTTAAATTATGGTATGTGCTTTAGACATGAACCAATATTGAACATTTCTGTTTACCTTGAAGTAAAAACAAATCCCACCACACTTCTTCCAATATTCTTTTACAATCAAACAAAAACACTTTTTCAAAAAATAAGCTGAAAATTTCAGAGCAAGCATCTAATGGAAATGAAGTATAATGATGAACTTAATATGTTTCCTACAACCCTTAATTTTTATTAATGAGAATAGCACAAGTGGCCCTGCTGGCTTCATGGCAAGTTATTAGTATAATATTCCTGGTACCTCCAAAAATGAATCCTAGTAACTTTAGGATGAAGCTAGGTTTTGACATCTGCTTATATCTCAGTGAATTCACTCTATCCTGTTTTATATGTGATTAAAGATATTGTTGAAATAAAAATCTTCCTGGCTAGATGATTGCTTGGCATATTTTCAGCACAATAGATCTTATGTTCAAAAACAATAAATGAACATAAACATTTTCCTCAAATTCAAGCCCATTACACTTGAAATGCAACACTCTGTCATTTGCTGGTCAGTATTTCCGTTGACCTCTGCACTCAATGAATGCAGCAGCTTGATTGAAAAAATATTTGGAAGACAGTATTATATTATTTGTGAAATGAGGTAATTGGAGAAAAGCTGACAGTAAGTTTCACAGGGGCCAAATAGTAGCTGGGGCGTAGGATGAGAAGTGGAAGAGGAGAAAGAGATAGTAAAAGAGAGAGACCAGAATATGGAAATGCTAATAAAGTCACAGGGATGAGTTCTGTTTCTGTGAACATTCTCTAGTTTATTGTTGTTGTTATCTCTATATTTATTTTCAATGTGGTGGTTAGGTGCACCAAATTGGATTCATCATAATCTTTGATTCAAAATTGTTAATGGCTCATCATGGCCCTCATTAATTAATTAAAATACGAATCCCTACGGACCTAGCTAACAGCTCAGGAACTTAAAAGAACATGCAATGTCCGGGCGTGGTGGCTCACGCCTGTAAACCCAGTACTTTGGGAAGCCGAGGTGGGCGGATCACGAGGTCAGGAGATCGAGACCATCCTGGCTAACACAGTGAAACCCCGTCTCTACTAAAAATACAAAAAATTAGCCAGGAGTGGTGGCGGGCACTTATAGTCCCAGCTACTCGGGAGGCTGAGGCAGGAGAATGGCATGAACCCGGGAGGCAGAGCTTGCAGTGAGCCGAGATTGCGCCACTACACCCTAGCCTGGGCAACAGAGTGAGACTCGTCTAAAAAATAAAATAAAGTAAAATAAAATAAAATATAAAATACCCGGCTACATAAGCACGAGTGTTCATCCCAGACCTGTTACCTCTGCTTTCTCCCAGAAGGAAACAGTGCCTTCAAATGCGTGTTCATCAGTACTTTTATGTTTAAAGTTTCTAGTATATATATTTATGTCCACAATGTGTATTTTTTAGTGATAGTTACTTTTGAGTTTTATTAAAATATACATATATATTTTACTATATGAAGACGCCTGTGCCTGGGTTTCCTCACAGGGTAAGACTCCGTTTTCTCCACATTATTGCATGTTTATGTTACCCACTTGCCCTCTAATAATATTCTAGCACGTGAATAAGCTGTCATTTATGAACATTCTCTCATCAGAGAATAAATGTTTCCAGATTTTCGTTATTGGATGTGCTATAAAGCTTCTAAATGTTTCTGGTCACATGCAAAAAAATTTTCTCTTGATGACATGAACTAAGTGGCATGGCTGTGAACAAAGAGGTATGGACGGTAACAGTATAAGCAAGAGTTTCATGTCCGTTCTTAATCTCACTGACAATATGTGTATGTATAACCTGTTGATCCACTTCTTCACTACTATTTGCTTTAGTCACAATTTTTGCCAGTCTAGTGGGTATAAAATAATAACTCGTAATGGCCTAATTTATATTCTCATGTTTACTGAAAGAGTTGAGCATCTTCTCTCTTTCCTGGCTGAGGCTTTTATTATTCCAACCTGTTTTCTTTCTCTTGTGGTTAATGATAGGCTCTTATAAAAAGTTATGACTGTGTGTGTTTTTCTATTTAAAACTGTATTTACAAGGTCTAACTCCACCTTACCTGGGGATTAATGAGCTATTCTGTTTGTATTCACTTATGCTTTGGGCTGAGTGGATGCAGCTTACATACATTTAATGACCGGACACCTTAGTTTAAATTATTTGAGAACTTGACTATTTGAACTTATAGAAACCACACAACTTTCCACAAATTATTTAAATATATATATGGAGAAAAATTTGAATTCAATTTTAAATAAAAATTAAATACAGGTTCAAAGCATTTTTATAAACTCTCTTATTTTTATTTATTTATTTATTTTAGACAGAGTCTTGCTATGTTGCCCAGGCTGGTCTCAAGCTCCTGGGCTTAAGTGATCCTCACACCTTTACTTCCCAATGTGTTGGTTTTACAGATGTGAGCCACCTCACCTGGCCTCTCCCTGGTTAATTTAGAATCCTAATAAAAATTCGAATCCAAAATTTAACACAAGGCAATTATCTCTGTATTTCTAGGTAGTACAAGTAAAAATGTTAATCACTAGATTTTCCTCTTTTTACTTTGATATTTTCCAAAAATTTTTAAATATCATGAATTGTATAATTATAACAATGTTATTACTCTCATCAGTTGTTAGTCAATAAATCCTCACCAGATGTCCATGGTGAGGATTTTCCTGCCTGCCTTGTCTGCTTCTCAAAGCCTTTTCAACCAGTGTAGCCACAGACCATAATATATCAAAACATCTAATGGCAAGTGTTGCCAAAAAAGGGGGGAAGGGCTATTATTTTTGTAATTTTCAGGAATGATACATTTCTGCAATCAGGTATTGAACTTACTCAAAAATTTATGTATTGAGCATTTTCTTTCTTTCTGATTGCCCTGGGTTCTGGTGCTGGACAGATAGTGGTGAACCCAACAAAGCCCCTCACTTTATGGAGCTTCCTTGTTAGAAGAGGAGAAACAATGTGTGTGTGTGTGTGTTGGTGTGTGTGTACGTATGTGTGTTGGTGTCAGGTATTCATGAAAACAAAAAAAAAAGCAATGTAAGGGAAAGAAGTTGGGTGAGCAGAGTGAATGGCTTGTATCTCTGACTTCCATTCTCTTCCGCACATGGTCTCAGGCCTACCTCCTCCACTTCCTCCAAAATCACTCTTATTTGATAATTCTTCCAGGAGGCCTTCCCAGACTGCGTGAACTAGAATAGGCCTTACTATCCTATCCACTTTTAAATACATTTTTAAAAATGAAAACGAATTAGTCAGTGAATTCTAAATAATTATCTGGTAATTTAGAAATAAATACAACTACATAGTGTTCTGTTTCATGTAAAAGGTGTGTTTCTCTTTCGCAGTTAATCTTTACTGTATAATGAATTTGAGAGTTTGAATTTTTTGAAAGAAGTTAGAAAATAAAACATCATCTCAGGAAAGGTATTTTGGAGAAAAAAGAACTTCAAAGACTACAAATCACAATCATGACTAATTAGAAGTGAGGTTTTGAATCTCCCCTAGCATTCACTAGTTATTGAGGTTCACGGAAATATAGCTAACCCAAATGTAATTAATGTACAACAAAGAGATATTCACTAAAGGGGTGGCATAATGATACAGTCAGAACCCATTTATCAGCATTAAGTAGGCATTGGTTATTGCCCTATTGATGTTCTTTTGCTTACCCATCCAATTTTTAAAAGGACTTGAGGTGCTTTGTCCTGACATATAGGCATGTTAATACATTGAAGATGTTTCTTTATTTTCTCTTTTAAAGAGTTTTTGCTGTGACATAACAATAACTGATTTTCTGATATATTCCCTCAGTAATTTAGTTGCTACTCCATTTCTGTGAATCACAGCCAAGTAATTAATATTTTACCTAGGAGACAGCACTGGCGATGTTAATAAAACACAGAAACAGGAATACATTTATATAAGAGAAAGGACAGAAAAGACTTGTTTTAGGGTGTGATTAAAAGAGAATGTTTTGGCAGGCATGAAGAGAAATAGAAGGCTGATATCAGTGCATGGAATATCTCATTACTGCTTAATAGTAGTGTACAGAAGACACATGGGGAGCTGCGTTTGGCTCACAAGAAATACACTTTAAAAAAAACAGCAAAAATGAGGTTGGAAAAGCATTCATTAGTGTATGAGCTCCATGTATTGCCTTCACTCTGAAGTTGTTCAGGGCACTGGGAGCATCGTCCACAGACAGCATAGCATCTCTTTCTCCCACGATGTACGTTATGCTAATTAAAGATATGTGATTAAGATCAAGTGAGGTTGTCATGCCCATTTTGATCACAGTGACTGGTTCAATACCAAGGAAAACTTCAGCCCCCTCTGATGCTTCTGCAGTCTGAAGTGGGGTAGTGTTGTGAAAGGGTGTGTTTTGCATATTCTGAAGTCATAGGAAGACAGTAAGTTTTGGAAGTTTTGGTGTAGTTCTTAGGCAACCTGTAACTATTTAGAATACCTTTAATTATTTTTGAAATGACAATTTTTAACAAGTTATGATGGTCTGGAAGCAGAGGAAGCAATGTATGGCATAGTTCTCCCAAAAGCTTATTTTCCTTCTGAAAATCAATGTCAACACCATCTCAAGTGTTGAGTGGAAACACAGAGCTTATAAAATAGATTACAATTTGGGAGTCCAAGGCAGGCGGATCACCTGAGGTCGGGAGTTCAAGACCAGTCTGACCAACCTGGAGAAACCATGTCTCTACTAAAAATACGAAATTAGCCAGGCATGGTGGCACATGCCTCTAATCCCAGCTACTCAGGAGGCTGAGGCAGGGGAATGTCTTGAACCCGGGAGGCAGAGGTTGTGGTGAGCCAAGGCTCACGCCACTGCATTCCAGCTTGGGCAAGAAGAGTAAAACTCCATCTTAACAACAACAACAATGACAAAAAAAAAAAGATGACAGAAACATATATTTTACTGACATATATAAGCAGTTACCAAAAGAGGTAGATAAGAAGTAAAAAATTATTTAGCTTTGGAGATACTTGCCAGTCCCAAACGTGTTCGATCATATACTGTGAGTCTTCCTAAAGAATTATTGAAAGTGATAGTACTTTCTGTTGTTTTCCTACTATCAAAATATATTTCAAGTTGGAAATATGAAAATATTTCCTCTTTGGAATTTGTTTTCCTTTTTCTTCACTTTTTTAACGTTTGTAATATTCAAGATCAACTAATTTCTCTAGTGTCCTTTAAGCCTTATATGGAGGCTCTAAATTGAACTTTTTATATAGTAGTTGCTCTATAATTATTTGTGTCCACAGAATACCCTTGTTTTTGATCTTGAAGTTCTAAGTAATGTATTGCTGCTGGACGTATAATTCCTCCCAGACTGTTGTACTAGGTTGAGTGTCAGGCTAAAGTCAGGGGAGCAGGCTCTGGAGACAGGTATGATACAAATGATGGGAGGTGCATACCTTCTGGGTCACAGCTGCTTTATCTTTACAAATAAAGGATTAGACTAAGTGATTTCTAAGGCACATAATTTTACTAGGTTGGTGCAAAAGTAATTGCAGTTTTTTGCAATTAAAGGTAATTGTAACAGTCAATGCATATAATTTCAAGTATACAACAAAATCTATCTAGTACAGCATTTTCCCACACATATCTTTCATGTTTAAAGTCCTCAAGTCCAGAAAAAAGGAAAAAAAGGAACACAAACTTTGAATATCTCTTTGTTAACACTAATGGTCAAAAACCTCAAAAATTTATTTTTTAAAAAATTCACTTTTATGTGGATTATGTTTATAAAGAAAACAGGTGTTTTATTGGCTTTGCAAATAAATCTACATTAAAATAATTTTTCCATGATAACTGTAAAACACCACATGCAGGAAACTTAGGCTGTTTGTTCAAACAACTTAATTTGAAAGAAAAAAAGCCAAGTTTAGTTAAAAGATTACAATTGATAAATTGGCGTTTGAAAATAACAGAGTTAATAACTCTCTGACTAGCTATTCTAGTAAATGGATTATTTTCAAAACAGCTAGTGGTTTAACTCAATACAATTTTCTTTCATGCTTTTGTGAAGATAAAAACTGATTCGTGAATGAACCAGAATCAACTCTTTTTTAACTTAACAATATAAAGACTTGTGATTTATTTTCATTATTTTCTATCAGAGATGAAGAGCTACTAAATCACATGGATGAGATATTTACATTTTCTGCCAGAGAGCTAACAAAACGCTATCTTGTTGTAATAGGAAGTGTAGGAAATGGAAGCGTGTTTGGAAAATACCGAGAGATCCTGTGACCAAAGCCACGGCTCCTAGAGGAAGTTGAAATCTTTACTTAGGTCCAAATGCATCAACACCAATCTTGACTACAGCCCAAACTACCATTCACTGCAAGAAACGTATCTCTGATGGAAAAATGACTGCACAATACGAAAGCAGGCAGACACTTCATTTTCAGAGATACCCACAATTTTCCAAACTGGCTTGTTCTTTTTTAGTTAATTGTCCACATGCAAAGTTCACCAATTCTCCAAGCTACAATTCTTAGTCATTCTCTGTCAATTCGACCCAGATGGCAAAATTAAAGGCCCTTCACATCATGGCACAACAGTAATTTTAGTTCATCAAAGATTCTTACCCCATGCCGTTTTTTCACAATTAATATTTAAGTTCCTGTTGGGCAAGTGCTTCACGAACAGTGACATGTACTCTGTAACTGGAGGATCCATCTTCTTGTCAAAGCTGATGGAGAAAAGAAAAGTGGTCTGAGGACATGATAATTACATAGTGCCTGAAAAGGTGGAAGGTGAGCCACTACAGATGGGAGGAGAGATGAAAGAAGCTCTCAGTGCCAAAGAATTCTGAGAACAACTGCCAGTTCTGAGTCCTACTGTACCGCAGTGCCCAAGCCCAAGAGAGGCTAAATCAAAAGAGCTGTAGGGCTTGACTTTTAACAGCAATTAATAACAAACACAGAGTATTCAGATGATGAAAGCCATTAAAGAGCATACACACAAACACACAGTTATCTATTTGGAAGCAGTAGCCATTGATATAGGCATTTTCATTCTGCATAGGCATAATCATTCTGCATCCATTGTTTCTGAAGCTGAGGAAATACAAGTCTCTATTGCTTAGGAAATATATACTTCCATGAAATCGACCAGAAGGCATTTTTCCATCAGTTTTAATTATAAAAACACCTATCTTATTTAATAATATCATGGAGTTATAGATGAGAAAATAGTCAGAAAAATATTTCATCTCAATTCATTTTTGCAACAAAAACAAATGGTTGGATTTATCATTGCAATTTCTTTTCAAAGAAAAGAAAAAGCTTCAAGACATTCAGTGATTGATTTGATACTACAGTTAGTAAGAGACAGATTTGAGGATTTAAAATATATCTTCTGGCACCAAGTTTAATGTTCTTTCTCCCAATCCAAATCTAGCTCCCAAATCCTCTAGGAAAGACATTATCCTTAGGAAAGGCAGGTGCCTGAATTTAATATTCAGTTTCAGTGATGTTAAATAGAAGGCATAGTGGCCACTTACAAATAAAACGAAACGTTACTTTATTCCGTAACTTCCCCTGATTTTAAATCCTAGAGGTAATGTAGCAGAAAATGTTGATGGTCTTTGTTCAAAATAGTCGTGTAATAAGTAGAAACAATAATGCAACAGTCTCCAAAATGAGTTATTAAATGATGAAAGATACTTGGCATTTAAAAATGTTTAAAGAAGAAACGAAAAAAAGAAAAGCATATTTAGGATAAAATATCCCTGTGAAAATAAAATTTCACTAAAAAAGAGAAAACAACAGACTCCTTATCCTTTCATAACTGATGTCTTCTGGAAAAGAAAAAAGTTGACTGCTATTTTTCATAATAATGTTTTCACAATTCCATAGTATTAACATAACAGTTTTTCTCTGACGGAATTATCATGGGAATAGCGATGGTGGTGATGATGATGATGATGATGAAGGAGGTAATGATGACAATACCGAATAGTAATTGATGACTTGACAAAGCCATGTAACAAGAATTGTGCAGACAGCTTCATCTCAACTAGGAGGAGTTACAATTATTATCACTATTTTAATGAGCAGGGAAAGGAGTCAGAGAGATGAAGTCACTAGCATAGGCTCACTGCCCCAGCAAGCAAAACACTGGATTAAAACCCATACACCTGACTTCAGATTTCCTCTTTTTCATGTGCATTAAGAGTTGTATGTAAAACACCAACACACAAACAAAATCAAATCTTCCTTCACGAATTATCATTATCTAAACTGAGATAGTTAAGAAAAAAGACTTAGCAAAAGCTTGAATGATTAGAGTTTTAATCTAATTTTTTCTCTACAGTTTGTATATAGAAAAGACATGATCACATATTATATTGAAAGTTAATGACTGTATTATAATTATGAAATTAGGTCATTAATTAAAACTTCCAAAAGTTTGTAGTATATTTTACTGAAAGTGTTACCTCAAGAAACTTTTAAGATTAATTATTTATATCACCTGGCTAGAATATATTTTTTCTTTCCCTGATGTAAAAAACAAAAAACAAACTCTGACCACATTTTTATTAATTCTTTAAGACATGGCCTAATTTTCACTGCCTTATACAGTTTTTAAAAATACTACAGGTATATTCAACACTGCATTTAAGTTCTCATCATTCATTGTACATAAAATCATTACAGCATTTATGCCTTTCATTGCTTTCTTAAAGTACACATGTAATATCATGCTCTACTAGTGTATAAACCAGGTAATTTTGAAATATGAAACTTATTATTTATTTGGCATTCTCAGGGCTTACCATAGTGTCAATTCTATGTTAGATTCCAAATTAATACTAATTAATTTAGAATTAGGCCCCAAATGGCGCTTTTCACGAAGTAGATGCTTTTAAAAAGTTGATATTATTTATTTTCTCTTAATTTCATTGTATATTTTATATCCTTTAAAACATGCTGTTCAAAGAGGTATTAATGTATATACTTATTAACTGTCCTATATTAAAGCTTATAAAACATACAAAAGGTCACATGAGGAAAATACATTTCAAATCTAAAATCGCTTTGAATTAGAACCAAAATTAAAAAAAAGAAAGAAAGAAAAAAAAAAGCAGAACTTAATACCTGTATTGATAATTTGAAAAAGGTTGGTTAAAACCTCAAACACAGATTTTCTAGAAAATTTTGTATTGCTGTTTTTGCCTTTCGGCTATTAAAAAAAAAGTTATTATGTGGCCATGCTCTGAAAAATGCAACTAATTTCATTTGACAGCATTTATTCTTTAAAAGTCTTTCAAAGCATAGTTGACCTCCTCTCAAGAAGTTTAGAAGAAAGGCAGTGAAAAAACACAGCAGTGGAAGGTTTACCACATGATGAAAGAACAGCAATTCAAATTCTGAAAAAGGGTCCTGAGAAAAAATGTTGCTATAAATTTTTCTAGTATTTTTTTGAAGTTATATTCTCTGCCTTCTGTGTCTACATCTTCACAATGAGGTCTAGAGATATGTAGGTTAATTTTAAATAAACTGAAATAGTACTATTTATTAAACAGTGTCACTGTCACATTTTTCATGTAGGTTTTTGCATTTAATAGTATGTATATCTTAATTTGCATAAATCCAAGAGCAGTGAGCTATCTGAAGAAAAACTGCTTACAAGATATGAACAGACATCTGTTAAAATTTGGATTTTTATAAATTGGGTACGGTTGTGTGTTTTGTCATAATTTAATATGTAATTCCCATGGGTCAAAAATTAGGTAATGGTGAAGTTGTAAATAAGCTAAGTGAAAAATTTCTATATTTAAAAATTTGTGTAAAATCCCTGTGAAGCTTACGTCCAAATAGCAAGTTAATACATGCCAGAATGTTTTGATATAGGAAACAAAGATGTAGAAAACATACTCAAATTTTCTGCCAGATTTTTCACTTTCTAAGGATTTTGTTCACTACTATGTATGATTCTACTTAGAAAAATATGATTTCTGTAACCTTAAGCATTTTCTCATCTCAACCAAAGTGCAATCAATTGAGCTATTAGGTGTGTGCACACTACCCAAAAAGTTATTTCATATTCTTTGTAGCTATTTATTTCTTCATAAAAGCCATTTTGAAAGTCCTGACAAGCTTGGGAGTGATTGCACCCTGGCTGTAGTTTCTCATTTCAGCTGGATCAATAACTTGTCCATAGGATGCAATTCTGAGACCCTGTGGTAGCCCTCATACTGACTGTGCAGTTCAAAGTTCATGAGTAATAGATCAATTACTATGACACAATATGAAATAAGTTTCATGCCTATTCTTAGAGAATTGTTAGATTAGCTGACAGCAAAATAATTTTAAAAAACGAATGATTTTAACAGCCTGAGCCTTATTCAAATCGAAATAAAGTACCTACATTTACAATTTTAAAAAGTGTAAAAATCCCCACACACATTCAAACATCTATTAAATACTGGATGCAAAATAGAGAAACTACATTTGATGGCTCTAAAGTCACTTAATTACATTTGTAGAAAGAAGCTTAAAATAAAGGAGAAACTTTCATCTGAATTTAAATCTTTAGAGTCTTCCAGTAGATTAAGGAAAGCATGCTGGCAAATGAGTTTCCCCACAAGATAGAATACTACAAGCAGGAATTTTTCCAAATGTGATTTCTCTGACAAAACTAATAAACTGCAGGTAGGGCACGTTCCAGGACTGAAAATACCCCAAACAGAATCTTCAGATGGGCCAGCGTCCCATCCATTGACTCCAACTGTGCCAAGATATTACAGATCCGTGTGTATGAACAGATAATGCATACCATCCATGGTTTTTCTGCCGCCACCCACAGTGGGGGATGACATCAACTTCAATAAAATGACAAAAAACACTGAGTAAGAAAGAAAAGGATTGGAAAAATCACTGCTGCATTTTATTATGATTCTTGAATCCACAGGCCTTAAATTCTGAGTTTTCTAGAAAGGCAGCAATTTTATCTGTAGCAATATTATTTACAGCTGGCTACTTCCATCATCGCGTAAAAGGTTGTTCGTTGCCTCTATTCCTGTTTTTAGAATGCAGCACATTTTCTGGCACATAAGATATATGTATATTTATATCCATGTCTATATCTCTGTCAGTGTCTACAACTATATCTATACATAGATATCCATCTATACAGAAATATACAACATAGATATATCTACATCTATATCTAGAAAATACAGCTTTGGAATAAATAGCTACATATTACACAAAGTATACAAAATATAGAGGCATACATATCTAAATATATAGATACATGCATAAATATTATAGATTCAAATATTAAAATGTGATTGCTTAAGTAACAATTTATGCTATTTGAAGAAGCATTCCTCAGTAACTTTGTAAGAAACACAAATTAGTCCACAAGAGAATATACTGTAGTCCCTCGTCATCTGTGATTTTACTTTCTGCCATTTCAGTTACCAGAGGTCAACTTCAGTCCAAAAATAGCTGAGTATACTACAATATATTTATAGAGAGAGACCACATATAACTTTTATTATAGTACATTATAATTGTTCTCTTTTATTATTGCTGTTTTTAATCTCTTACTGTGCCTAATTTATAAATTAAACTTTATCCTAAATATGTAGTCATAGGAAAAGACATAGTGTATATAGAATTCAGTACTACCTGAGGTTTCAGGTATCCACTGGGGGTCCTGAAATATATCCTCTTTTGATAAGGGGGGATCATGGATGTATTTTGGGAGCCTACGAATTTGGCAAAAGTGGAATGGAGGACAACTAATGCTAGCGAGTACCATGAAAATGCCATTCGTATTCATTAATTATGCCATTTCTGAAAAAACTTGACAGTAAGTATATAAAACGTGGAGAAAGCCATGTTCTCTTCTATTTACTAATTGTTCCATCCAGGTAATTATTCTAAAAGATATATAAATCTTTTAGGTATAAGAAAAGTTTATTGCAGAGATGTTTATGAGATCGTCATTTATATGCCAAGACTTGGAAACAATCTAACTAGCCAATTATGTTAGGAGCATTTGATAAATTATAGTTTATATACATAATACCTTTGTATATAGCCATTAAAATAATGAACATTAAAGTTGTTAGTGATATGAGAAACAGTTTAAATAAGTTTTTAAACAAATTATAGTCTGATAAAATTATAAATATTTTGATATGTATCTGTCAATGGTAAAAATATTTGAAAGAAATATAATAAAATATGAATTTTGCCTGGATGAAGATCAGTGGGTAATTTTTCTTTTTCTTTCTCCTTGTTTTTACCCTTTTAATCTACCCCAGTCCCTCACATTTTCTACAATGGTATGCATTATTGTATAATAGCATAATATGATTAGTATTCTATTGTTTTTAAAGGAAGATACGTTGCCGTGAAGAATATGTACTAAGTAATGTATGCTAGGCATGGTGAATAAAAACTAGATGGGTTTTTGTCCTCATGAATTTTATAGAGTTGTCTAGAATCCAAAAGTTAATTAATAATCATGCTGGCTAGGGAATAATGGTTCAGGCACCCGTGTTAATGCCTTGAGGCTGTTAGGGAAGAGAATGGCCTCTGTGGCCTGTTCTTGGGTGTAGGCAGGGAAAAGGGGAGAGCCTGGAACCTATGGATCAAGTTTCTGCGGAGCTGAGGAGGGGTCAAACCAGACCAGGCAACAACTTGGTCTCTGTTCAGGACCTTGGCTTTTGCCTGGGAGCCAGAAAATCTGTGTAAGTTCTGAATAGACGAATGATGAAGATGATTTCAAAAAGGATGAACTAAGCTGGGTACAAGGAGACCAATGAGAAAGGTAGCACAGCCGTCCAAGTGTATTAGTCCAGGCTTGCACCTGAGAATGGGTAATTTACAAGAAAGGCAGTTTAATTGGCTCATGGTTCTGAGGGCTGTACAGGAAGCATGGTGTCAGTGTCTGCTTTAGCGGAGGCCTCAGAAAGCTTCCAACCATGACAGAAGGTGAAGAAGATGCCAGGATGTCACATGGCCAAAGCAGGAGCAAGAAAGAGAGGGAGGTGCCACATACTTTTAAATAACCAGCTCTCCCAAGAACTCACTATCAGAAAGCCAGCAACAAACCATGAAGGATCCATCTCCATGATCCAAAAACCTCCCACCAGGCTCCAACCCCTGAATTGGGGATTAAAGTTCAACTTGAGATTTGGGTGGGGACAAATATCCAAACTATGTCACCAGGTAATAAGTGAAGATGAGTGAGTTTGGACTCGTTCTTGAAGGAGTAGCATGATTTGGGTTTACAAAAGTTAGAGATGTCTCTAATTAACTGTGTGACTGTGGGAAATTCCATAGCATTGATCAGCCACACCCCTCATGCATAAAATAGATATGATAATGTTACTTGTTTGATAAGGTAGTTGTGAGGAGTAAACAACATAATTCATACAAAACATTGATCTCACAGCTGGACACCTCTCCAGTGTTCAATGTGAATAATTTTTACTACCTAGGTGGTAGCAGTAAAAATGTAGAGAAGTATATGAATATAAACAACTTTTAGGGGATGAAGTGAAACTGGGAATGTGTGAACTATGGGAGGCTATGGGAGGAAGTGCTCAGAAATATGTGTAATTTGTAGAACTGAAAAGATAATGGCATCATCCCTTGAGAAATGATAAACAGTTTGAGAATTAGTTTGTGGAGAAAACTGCAGCTTGATTTTTGAGTATACTGAACTTAAAGTCATTCTGTGATGTCCATATGGAGGTGTTTGAAAAATGGTGGTATCTCCAAGTATATCAGAGACCTCTCAGGACATAGAGCTGTGAATCAGGGAGACGTCAGGTAGAGGTTGAGGTCTAGGCGATAACCTGGAGTTCATCTAAGGTGACCTAAGGTGAGCCAGATAGAGGAATGAGGCCAGAGACCTGGGACCAAAGCATAGAGACATGCAAAGCCTCATGGCGAGGGTAAAGTTTGTACCACCAGAGCACATGGGCAATGACGTTGCTGATTGGGTTGACAGCAGTTTAGATCCTCTGATAAAGATGAAAACTCAATAAGAGCCAGTGGAGAATAGACTGGAAAAAGGAAAGGAGGCTCTCCAGGAAAGTCTGGTTCGGCTTGCAAACGGAAAGAGAGACATAGAGTGGAAGAGAGAAAGTAAACTTGGGCAGGGGGACAGAGGTCTTCAGTTCCTTGGCCAAAATCTTAGACATAGATATGTTTCTGTGTTTAGAAATATTCAGTTCTGTGAAAACAACACAGCGCATAGAGCATGTGTCATATTCTGTTATTCTGTAACATCCCTGCAGGTAGACCCAAAAGGCAAAGCTCCACCTCAGCCAGCCTCTAGCTCATGCCTTGCTCATTGTAATTAAAATACATGTCTATTGAGGAGGCAGTTTATCCCTTAGCAATTGACTTTCTTCACAGGAATTAGAAAAAATTACTTTGAATTCCATATGGAACCAAAAAACAGACTGCATAGCCAAGACAATCCTAAGCAAAAAGAACAAAGCTGGAGGCATCGTGCTGTGTGACTTCAAACTATACTACAAGGCTATAGTAACCAAAACAGCATAGTACTGGTACCAAAACAGATATATAGACGAATGGAACAGAACAGAGACTTCAGAAGTAACACCACACATCTACGACCATCTGATCTTCGACAAGCCTGACAAAAACAAGCAATTTAATAAATGAAGCTGGGAAAACTGACTAGCCATATGCAGACAACAGAAACTAGACCCCTTCCTTATACCTTATACAAAAACTAACTCAAGACGGATTAAGGACTTAAATGTAAAACCTGAAACCATAAAAACCCTAGAAGAAAACCTTGACAATACTATTCAGGAGACAGGAATGGGAAGACTTCATGGTTACAACAACAAAAGCAATCACAGCAAAAGCCAACATTGACAAATGGGATCTAATTAAACTAAAGAGCTTCTGCATAGCAAAGAAACTAGCTAGCATCAGAGTGAACAGGCCACCTACAGAAAGTGAGAACATTTTTGCAATCTACCCATCTGACAAAAGTCTAATATCCAGAATCTACAAGGAACTTAAACAGATTTACAAGAACAAAACAGCCCCATCAAAAAGTGAGCAAAGGATGTGAACAGACACTCATCAAAAGCAGACATTTATGCAGCCAACAAACATAAAGCTCAACATCACTGGTCATTAGAGAAATGCAAGTCAAAACCACAAGGAGATACTATCTCATGTCAGTCAGAATGGCAATGATTAAAAAGTCAGGAAATCATAGATGTTTGCGAGGCTGTGGAGAAATAGGAACGCTATTACACTGTTGGTGGGAGTGCAAATTATTTCAACCAGTGTGGAAGACAGTGTGGCAATTCCTCAAGGATCTAGATCCAGAAATAACGTTTGACCCAGCAATCCCATTCTTTGAATCCCATTCAAAGGATTATACACCATTCTAATATAAAGACACATGCACACGTATGCTTATTGCAGCACTATTCACAATAGTAAAGACTTGGAATCAACCCAAATGTCCATCAGTGATAGACTGGATAAAGAAAATGTGGCATATATGCACCATGGAATACTAGGCAGCCATAAAAAAGAATGAGATCATGTCATTTGCAAGGACATGGATGAAGCTGGAAGCCATTATCATCAGCAAACTAACGCAGGAAGAGAAAAGCAAACACTGCATGTTCTCACATATAAACGGGAGTTGAACACTAAGAACACGGGGAGGAGAACAACACACACCAGGACCTGTCAGGGGGTGGGGGTCAAGGGGAGGGAGAGCGTTAGGACAAATACCTAATGCATGCAGGGCTTAAAACCTAGATGACAGGTTGATAGATGCAGCAAACCACCATGGCATATGTATACCTATGTAACAAACCTGCACATTCTGCACATGTATCCCGAAAGTTAAAGTAAAATGAAATATATATAATTAAAATAAATAAGCATGTGTTTGAAATTAAAGAAAAAGAACAGATGTGTCCCCTTCCTTCACCTCACAAATCTCTAATGAAAGTGCCCCACTTCTGGACAAGGAGGGTAGGCAGCATCGTGCTGTCCGCCTGCCACCCAGGTCTAGCTACTGACCACCCACTGCCTCGGGGCTCGCAGTTTCTAGTGGTGGTTGAATCTGAGACCCCCACTGCTGCTGACTTCATGGCTTGTCCCCGTGTTATCTTCTATGGGGTCAGCTTCCTTGTTGGGCTCCTCTCATGATAACTGTGCACTGATTTTATCAGGACTCCAGGCTGCCGACATCTCTGTGTCTGTCCTGTAGGTATTTTGCCTCAGGACATGACCTGATTCGTTTAGATTGTACAGGCTTTCACATGCACAAGCCCACCTGCCCTCACCAGTACACGAATATACTCTATCATAACTCCTATTAGAACACAAAGGAAAACCAGAAACCCACCTGTTGAACCCTCTCCACCCCCTAGTTCCTACATTATTTCTGTGTTCCCTTCAACTTTTAGAGAATACTTGCTTTCCTGACATCCTTTGTCGAAACCTTAGCTAATGCCTTATCATGTGGGTTTCTACTCAAGTGTTACCTCTTCACAGCAACATCAGAGACCTGTCTATCCAAAATCCCTGCCCAGATCTCAGACACGCCTTACTTTATTCCCTCCTATTAAGTAAGTTTCATCAGAGCGATATTATATTATTATTATATTATATTTTTACTACTTTGTGTTTGGAGCTAGAACATAGATCCTCCCAAAATAAGGGATACGTAGCTAAAGAAAGTTTTATTTCTTTAAAAACACAAAATAACTCCAGTTGATATCAAGGGAACTGCTAAAAATATTTGTTTGAAAAGCAATAATCATCATATATTATATTTTAGTGAGATATTTTTGCCTTAATGCTATTTTTACATATTTGCCTATCCCTTATCCTAAAGGAATTTTCAACACCCTATACCAAATTTCCACAAATCCTTAGCAACATATGTTCTTACAGTCACTTTTGGGCCCAACTTCATGGCTGGCCCAAAAACTTAATCTCAACCATCCCACATAGATGTAGAATGTGGTCCCTACTTCTTGATCTTTTCCCCCAAAATGTCTAAAGCTGTGAAGAACCATGCCAAACAAATGTGTGCCTAGGTGGAAGAGATTTCACTCACCTGTGGCTAATGGAGGGCATTGTTCTGGGCCTGCACAGAGGGCGTGCTGGTACAGGCTGGAAGGACGAGGGATCCTAAGTCCAGACTTCAAACCTTCACCAAGAGGCGACAAGATTAACCCAACAATCCGGAGGGACAGTTCAGCTTCTGGGGATTCCCCCTCCCTCTTTCTCTGTGAGATTGTTTCCTAAATAAGCTGCCTGCCCCAAGTTTATGCCTCAGGCTCTGCTTTCAGAGGAACCCAGAATAACAGGGAAACCACACAACAGCACACATGCTAATGTTATGTATTCGCATTTAGCCACTCACATCTACAAAGTTCTCACTGCTCAAATTTTTCTGTGAGCTGTATACTCTTGTGGGTCTGTCCACCCATGTCTCTCCTCATCCTGCCTCCTCAAACCCCGAATCTCTTCCTTTTGACTGTTATCCTCAGATTTACCTCAGAAATATAATATTCACTTGACAGTAGAAGAGGGCAGTGTTCCCTTCTCCCTCCAGCACCAGGTCTCCCAAAGCAAGTCCAAAGATGCCCGGAGGTACGAATGAAGCCAAAGGCTCACCCAACACAGATCTCAGCTTCCAGAAACCCGGAAGCCACACATATTTTGAAACTCTATCACAGCCTTTCTTCCTCCTCCCTCGGTCTCCCAAGAGGAAGACAGTGTCATGGAGTTTTATTTTCTAATTTACATGGATTACAATACTCTCTAAGAAAGCACAAGCTAAGCCCATCTTTGTGTGCTTGCATCCAACTGTGATGAGCCTATGTATGTCAAGTTGGTGGAGGCCCTTTGTGCTGAACACCAGATCAACCTAATTAAGGTTGATGACAACAAGAAACTAGGAGAATGGGTAGGCCTCTGTAAAACTGACAGAGAGGGGAAACCCCAGAAAGTGGTTGGTTGCAGTTGTGTAGTAGTTAAGGACTATGCAAAGGAGTCTCAGGCCAAGGATGTTATCGAAGAGTACTTCAAATGCAAGAAATGAATAAATAAAATCTTTGGCTCACAGAAAAAAAAAAAAAAGCACAAGCTAATGCCTGTTTGGTTTCTCGTAACAATACCTTTTCTTTGTGATATAAACATGCTTGCATGTGAAATGAACAAAACAAAATGTACATTGAGGAAAATTTATGCAAGTTTGATTAATAGTGGTGTGTGAAGAAGGAACTAAGAGTACATCTGAAGGTTTAGACAATACCAAGTAAACTAGGATAAAGACATTGATCCTAAGAATTGTGAGTGGTACAGACAGATGAAGATGGCCTGGTCAAACCCGGAACACAGGAATGAAAGAGAGCCACATAAGACTGAGTTAGGCAATGTGGGCAAATATAAAATAATACATTACTATTTCTTGTAAATACAGATGCAATTATAATCTCAAAATAAAACCTGGTACTGATGGGTTTTTTCAACATCAAGAATAATGCATAAATCAGAAAGTAATAACACATCATTTGAAAAAAAATGAATTAAAAAGGTTGACAATTCTTAAAAAAGATGATAAGAATATGGGCAAAGTCCTTTAAGGGCCTGTGACTAGAACTAGGTCAGAATGAGACATTTGTGGCCGCCTTGACCTGGGTGTGGACTAAGATATCATAAGGTTTAGAATTCTGAGATCAGATTAGAATCATTTTAAAGAAGGATAAAGAAAACGCTGTGGTATTTGGTCAAATTGGGCAGCATAAAATCCAAGAAATATTGGTGTGTGTGTTGCTGCTATGGGCAGAGAATACATTCACAGACATGATCCAGACTGACCACATTAGCAAATGAAAACACTGAAAATGGCAGGAACTAGTACTTGTTGGAAGGTTGTTTCACAAGGCATGCCTGTTTGTGTTTGCATTTATTTATTTATTATAGAACTTGACCTTCCTCACTAATTAACACCTGATGGCAGTTTCAAATGGGACTCCATACAGATCATTCCAGGAAGTGATTTTAAAGGTATTCATTAAGCTCCATAAAGAGATTCTAAACCATCGACGTGAATACATTTTTACAAATTCTCTGTACATATTTGGCCACCTGCCTTCTTGTTTCACTGCCTATTTTCACAGTCCTGGCATATAGCAGTGCATATATTAACATAAAAGAGCATGTCTCTAACTTGGACACGGTGTATATTTTTTCTCCTGTAATTTTTTTTTTCCATTTTGGTTCAGATGATTATACCTATTTATTTTTCAAACTTCAGAGTTTCTTTTAAAGTGTGAAGTTTATTTTCACACTTCTGATCACCAGAGGAAGAGGAAAGAGAGTGTCACACATCAGACATTCAAATCCAGACATTATGCAATCACAATGACAGGGATTAATAAAGATTAAATTGGTTCCCACTTAAAAAGTCCTAGCACTTCAGCAATACCATTGCAAGTCTTGCTAGGGAAAGAATCATTACTATCTGCTTTTGAAACGTGCTTTGTTGTTGTGTTGCATCTTGTTCTCCGTGTTGGCAGATTGTTTTCATCAAAGTGTCCTCTAGCTACTATTTTTCAAGAAGCTACAGCTGGAGAATAGGATTTATGAGGCAAAGTTTTAAATGTATCAGTGGGAAAATATCATCCGTATTCAAATAGCCACTTTATTGGGATTGCTTCATTTCTTTATTTTGGGCATTATTAGTTGTATTTTTTTAAATACAATTTATTTTTAAAAAGACTTTATAATACTATCTAACATATTGTTGTATGTTAAAGATTTTATCAAATAGGTTGTCTTCATGGGACTGTGTGATGTTTTGCTGTTGTTGTTGTTTTTGTTGAGATGGAGTCTCATGCTGTTGCCCAGACTGGAGTGGAATGGCCTGATCTCTGCTCACTGCCACCTCTGCCTCCCGGGTTCAAGCGATTCTCCTCCCTTAGCCTCCCAAGTAGCTGGGATTACAGGCATGTGCCACCACACCCAGCTAATTTTTTGTATTTTAGTGGACACAGGGTTTCACTATGTTGGCCAGGCGGGTCTTGAACTCCTGAGGTCAGGCAATCCACCTGCCTTGGCCTCCCAAAGTGCTGCGATTACAGGCATGAGCCATTGTGCCTGGCTGATTTTTTTTTTTTTTTTTAACTTACCAAATCATCACTTACAAGAACAACTTATTCAAACAATTTCTCACCCCCTATTCCCAATGTGGCCATTTGAATGAACTATCTAACTGTTCCTTTTGGTTGAGTCAACACAGGGCAAGTTGCTACGAAGACTCTAGTGTAAAGGGGTGGTTAATAGAGTAAGCAAACAAGGAATAAAAGGAATGCCAACACACATACATTTTCTTTGCCTTCTTAAAGAAGTATTTCAATTCACTGCATATTAGTTGAGGTTTTATGACTCAACCTTGGCCTGTGAACCAAATAATTACCTAGTGTTTCAAAACAAGGGGAAATGAACATCATTATATTCCAAATGAAATGTGTATTAGTTTCCGGTAGCATATCTATACGCTAAAAATGAACTACCCCCAAAAAATCAAGAAAATAATCCCATTTACAATAGCATAAACAAGTTCTTAGGAATAAATCTAACCCCATAAAATGAAAGATCTTACAGTAAAAACTATAAAACATGGATGAAAAAAATGACAAAACTAAATGGAAATATACTCTATGCCTATGGATTGGAAGAATTAATAGTATTAGAATGTCTATATGACACAAAGTAATCTACAGATTTAATGCAAGCCCTATCAAAATTTTCATGTTTTTCACAGAAATAGAAGATATATTTTAAATTTGCATAGAATCACAAAGGACCCCAAATAGCCAAGCAATCTTGAGCAAAAAGAACAAAGCTGGGGATATTATACTACCTGATTTCAAAATATATTACAAAGACATAGTAATCAATACAGCATGGTACTGGCATAAAAACAGACACACAGACCACTGGGGCAGAATGGAGAGCCTATAAATAAATCCATGCATGTATTGTCAGTTGATCCTTGACAAAAGTATCAAGAACTCACAAGGAGAAAAGGACAGGCTCTTCAATAAATGCAAATCAAAACAACCATAAGATACCACCTCATACCAGTCAGAATGGCTATTATTAAAAAGTCAAAAACTAGCAGATGCTGGCAAGGGTATGCAGAAACAAGAATGCTTATACACTGTTGGTGGGAGTGTAAATTATTTCAACCATTGTAGAAGACAGTGTGGGTATTACTCTAAGACTTAAAAACAGAAATGCCATTTGACCCAGCAATCCCATTCCTGGGTATATACCCAGAGGAATGTAAATTGTTCTATTATAAAGACGCACACTCTTATGTTCATTGCAGGACCATTCACAACAGCAAAGGCATGGAATCAACCTATATGCCCATCAATGGTAGATTAGATAAAGAAAATGTGGTACATATGTGCCATGGGATACTATGCAGCCATAAAAAGAAAGAGCTCATGTTCTTTGCAGGAACATAGATGGAGCTGGAGGTCATTATTTTTAGGAAATGAATTCAGGAACAGAAAATGAAATACTGCATGTTCTCACTTATAAGTGGGAGCTAAATGATGAGAACATATGGACACACAGGGAAACAACACGCACTGGGTCCTATTGGAGGGTGGAGGGCGGAAGGAGAGAGAGGAAAAAATAACTAATGGATACTAGCTTTAATACCTGGGTGTCGGCCGGGTGCAGTGGCTCAAGCCTGTAATCCCAGCACTTTGGGAGGCCAAGACGGGCGGATCACGAGGTCAGGAGATCGAGACCATCCTGGCTAACACAGTGAAACCCTGTCTCTACTAAAAAATACAAAAAACTAGCCAGGCAAGGTGGCGGGCGCCTGTGGTCCCAGCTACTCGGGAGGCTGAGGCAGGAGAATGGCGGGAACCCGGGAGGCGGAGCTTGCAGTGAGCTGAGATCCCGTCACTACACTCCAGCCTGGGCAACAGAGTGAGACTCCGTCTCAAAAAAAAAAAAAAACCTGGGTGTCAAAATGATCTGTACAACAAATCCCCATGACACAAGATTACATATGTAACACACCTGTATATGTAACCCTGAACTTAAAAGTTAATTTTTTAAAAAAGAGAGAATCCTTGAGTTTTAAAAGAGCTACCAGAGTTGAGTACCTAGAACAGCAACAAAGCAGCTTAAAAACTGGCAACTGAATGTTCGGGTGAGGAAAGGTCTATTATTTATTGAAAAATTTGCCTATATTTTTGTCTGCCTATTGGAGGTTGAGGTAATAAAATGGGTTGGCAAAGCTGAGGTTCCTTAAAAATGAGGCAGTGCCATCAGCGTTCTCTGGAATAAAAAAAATCACTGATAGTGCTGCTGAAAAAGTTGACCCACCGTACTTGTTTGTCAATCTGAAAATTCCTAATGAAACACAAGTCTCCATGATTTGGGATCAAAGTACTCCCTCAGGCAAAAGTAGAAACTCATAGAGTGCTCTTATTCTCTCTGTATTATTAGCACTCTACAAGACAGCAAAGACATGGAATCAACCAAAATGACCATCAGGGGCAGACTGGATAAAGAAAATGTGGTACATATATGCCATGAAATATTATGCAGCCATAAAAAAGAACATGGATGGAGGACTTCGCAGGAACACACACGGAGCTGGAAGTCCCTTAAAATGAGGTGATATGATCATCATTCTCTGGAATTAAAAATCGTTTCTGGCCAGGCACAGTGGCTCATGCCGGTAATCCCAGCACTTTCCCAGCTAAGGCAGGTCAAACACCTGAGGTTGGGAGTTTGAGAACAGCCTGACCAACATGGAGAAACCCCATCTCTACTAAAAATACAAAACTAGCCGGATGTGGTGTCACATGCCTGTAATTCCAGCTACTTGGGAGGCTGAGGCAGGAGAATCGCTTGAACCCGGGAGGCAGAGGTTACGGTGAGCCAAGACCATACCATTGCACTCTAGCCTGGGTGACAAAACCAGAGACTCCGTCTCAAAATAATAATAGTAATTTTTATTCCTGTTATAGAGTATTGGAATGTAACATATTGTTCTGTTATCAAAACCTCATCTAAACAGAAGGTATTCTTCTTCTCACTTCAGATATATTAAATGAAGATGGAGTTACATAGATACTATAAAGGATATTCTGTCAATTGTTTAACCTCATTCACAGTATTGTCATAGACAGATATGCCTTTTTTAGGGGCTTCTGTTGCTGTTACATTTTCATCTTACAGCAACAAAACCAAAGAAGTATGTCTGTGTTCATTCATTCAGCAAACATTTATCGGAGACATCCTATGACCCGGAAATGTAGACATCACAGTGAATAAGCCAGAGATGGTTGCTTTCTTGCGGACCTTATATTCTGGGGAAGCTTATATTGCAGGTGTCAGAATGAGATCAATCCTACTCTGGTTATTGTTTTTTTAGTCAAATCAGAAAACTCTGGTAGAGTATTTTAAAAGAAATATCTGATTTAATTAAGCATATGAATGATCCCTGCTCACCGCATCTAATTACTTCCATCTTTATCCTCGGTTCTCAGCTAGATCCTGGCTTCCTCATATTGGCTTTCTGTTTCCTTTGCAAATTATCCTCATCCACCTCAACTTGCCTGGCATGGTTAGCCTCATTTATTTATATTTCTCAGTGCCTTTAAAGGTGACTGTCTTAAAAACTTCCAATAAATTAATATAGTGTTCACGTATGAAATTATTATTCCTTCCAAAGTCAATTGCACTGAAAAGCAAAAAAAAAAAAAAAAAAAAAAAGACTCAAAAACTCTTAGGGGATATAATGTCTATACACTTAGGACTGAGTTTCTAATAAAGCATGTTTTCCTCACTGTGGTCTTCCCTTATTCTAATATCCTATTTCTCCACATGTATCTAGTTTGAGCTGTGAAACTAGGTTTATTTTCATGACTGTACAATTTCTAGCAGTTATTTGGACTGAGTTGTTGCATAGATGGGTATCTATGGTTTTTGGATAAACCAAAAAAAAAAAAAAATACTGTATGTGGAAGAATTTTTTTACTAAGTGAACAGATTCAGGCAAATCCTGGTTTTATGAATTTTGAAGTTTCCATCCTTTCCAAGATTACCGGTGACTGGATGATTATTTTTCCTAAGAAGATTTGCATTGGCCTTATTTCTAGACTTTTTTTCTATTAAAGTAGAACCTACTTAATGAATTGTTATACATTTCACATGACCCTTCCTTTCACTCTTCAGACTTCCTAGGACGTAGTAAGACTTTCAGAGCAAAGATCAATGTTAATTAACATGCCCGGCATAAAAAGCATTATAATTTTCCAGGATGTAAGAAGCAGAATGTGTATAGTGCTTACATTGTCATTTTGTTAACAGACTTATAAAGTACAGTTCAGAATTTCAGAGAGCCTTGAAATGAAGTCACCACAGTCAGCAAATTGCATTGTTATTGATAACGTTTCAAGCTATGCCCAAATGATGGGCAAAAACCAAATTTATATAAGGCAGTCCTCCTAATATAAAAAAGATTATTCTCTGTGTTTGTTGACATATGTCATTCTATTGTTCTTCATATAGGTCTGATGTTGGATATTTTGATAATGGTTTACCATGACATCCTAGATCTTGAAAACTCATTCATTTTATTTTAGTCAAAATGCCATGCACACTCATATAAAGGATGGAGTTTAAGTACATATTTCTATGAGCCATTTCTTAATGACATAAAACTCAAGATGACCAAGATACCATATTGATTGTGATTATAGTCTTTGGATTCAGAATGCCTGTTTTGGAAAACTGGCTCTTCCAATTTTTTAACTGTGTGACCACAGAGACGTTATGTAACCTCTCTCTGCCTCAGCTGCCTCCTATGTAAAATACTTACGATAGCAACAAAAGTTACCCTATAAAGAAGTTACATATATGAATTCTCTAAAGGTGTACCTGGCAATATAAAAACTGTATTTTCTTCTTATTATTATATATAATTATTGTTTTACATTATGGAGGCCTCAGTAGCAATTGGCCTGGATTCCTGGGTGTCATGTGAAACAGTATAAATATATTTTAAAAATTCATGAGTAGGTTGACTGTAAATACTCACTTTGTTCATATTAGTTCCTGAAAACTCTGATGAGATGGGAGGAGCTACTTTTCCTTGCAAATGGCCCATCCACTCAAGCTACAGGAGTAATTCTTCCATATCCTCAGTACAAGTCTCTCTTAAAATAATGCTTTCATGTCTACATTTTAATTCTCTTTTACACACACTTACACAATGAACCTAGCCTGAACTGTCCACTTCCTCCCATAGTATATGTGGCCACCATGAGAATGTAACTCACCAGTCTCTAACTGCAGGAACATAAGCAGTCAAGCGCCCCAGCTACTGGACTTAGAAATCCACTACTCCGTCTACACTGAGGCCATAACCCCCTTGGGTTGCTGCTGCCCAGTGACCGAGTCCTGCAAGGACACTAAGGCAGAAACATTCCTGGGAAACACAGACTCCTCTGACGGCCAACTTTGGCTCAAGCACTTCATGACGGCCTTGCTGAGACATCTTTAGACAGAACATAACGATCCTTGCCTCCCTGATTCTTCATTCAGGATCGACCTCTATTGTGCCAACTCAGCAGTTCCCAGCCCCCAGCCCTGTTTTCCCTCACACAGGCAGGTTCATCTAATAAAACCTTTGCTCATCTGCTTCCTGGGGGACTGGGAATAACACAGGCATTGCAGGTCTGAGTGGCAGGAAGTGAGCGTGTTACACAGGACTTTTAATGCGAACTTTTAATAGGATTTGGCTCCTGTAGAGCCACCGTAATTATCATCATCCCCTATTTCTATGTCACCAATTACTTTCAGTGTGTCCTCCACATGTGAATTAAGTTTTACTGAATCCATAAAAGAGTGAAATTGTAGATTACTGAAATGCTCTGTGTTATGCTTTAAAGAACAAACAAACACACAGCAAACCCAAAACATATGCAGGTACCCTTGCCAAGGCCTATTAAATAACCCAGGATGACACATGTATATATAGCCTACTTTATTCCATGTTTTTACACTTCCTTTCAATGCTATTTTCTATTTCTTTTCATTCAATCATGGAATGAATAATTATTTTGCAGGAAATGATTTAATTTTTACTTATACTAACACTTATTAGTTCAAGTGATCTTGCTGTTTCTTGAAGAGAAAACAAAAAAGAAAACAAAACACACATCCCCTGATTGTGCTTGGGCATATGATAAACATAACACACATAGAACATCAGAAATGTGTTCCTGCTTTTTCCCTCAAACCTGCTTGTCCCACAGTTTTCTTCTCAGTAGATTAAGCACTGATTTAACAAGCTAGGAATGTGGGTTTCACCTTTGAACCCTCTCTTTTACTAACTTCCCTAACAAAATCATCAACTCTTTGTCCTGTAGTTCACTTTTACTCCTGCCTTGGGGACTATCAAATGGGTTTCCCAGACCAACTAATTGAAAATTACATTTCCTTTCATACAAAATCTCCTTATTCTGATTTTTGTTATTGTTGTCGTTTTGAGATGGGTCTCACTCTATTGCCTAGGCTGGAGTGCAGTGGCACCATCTTGGCTTACTGCAACCTTCGCATCCCGGGTTTAATCACTTCTCCTGTCTTAGCCTCCCGAGTAGTTGAGAATACAGGTGCCCGCCATCGTGCCTGGCTAATTTTTGTATTTTTAGTAGAGACGAGATTTCACCATGTTGGCCAGGCTGGTCTCGAACTCCTGACCTGAAATGATCTCCCCTCCTCGGCCTCCCAAAGTGCTGAGATTATAGGCATGATCCACCATACCCAGCCATTCTGATTTCTTTATCTTTGCTTGTTCCACTTCCCGAAAATTTATTTATACTGTTTCTTTCTCCTTCTCCCACTACATGCTAAGCCTCATGAAAGGGTCTATTTTGTCTATTTTATTCCCTGCTTTAAACCCAGTGCCTGGAATAGGCCTTGTACTTACTAAGTATTTAATAACTATTTGTTGAATGACTGATTAAATGAATAAAATAATACAACTGAATTCTAAATCTAACACATGAAAATATTTATATGTTAAATGTTAGAATCACCTACAGATATAGTATGCTTTTTAGAATGACATAAATCATCTATTTAGTGAAATGTAACCCATCAGAGTCCCTGGATCTCAGTGCCTAGATATGGATAAGATCTGCTTTAGCCCTGGTAATTCTAATTTGAAAGGAAAACAAGAGTAGACCTTTACCATTCATAAGATTCTTTAAGTTTAAATTTATATTTTGTTCAATACGTAAGTCATAAAATTGAGCCGTAAGAACCAGACTATTAATTCCTATTTTCAATGTTAAAATTTTAATTTTAATCATGTATGTTGCTTAATAATTAGATCATGTGTTAATCTCAAATTTTACAAGTTCAATATCAAATCCACATACTGCTATTCATGTGTGCGATATTGGTGACTCAGAAAATGCTCGGTGACTTCATCAAAATTAGGTCATAGTAACTAACAACGACAACTCCTTACTCGATTTAGACCCCTTCCTCTGCCAGGATAGATTTCAGACACTCCTCTGTTTGAGGCAAAGGGGTGCAGCTGGTTTTCAATTCTCCTTCCTACTACTTATTTCCCTAATCCCTAACCTTGGCTTCAGGCCCTTCATTGGTATTAGAACTTGCAAAAGACACAGAGAAACAAAAAATATTGCTTTCCTGGTAGTTTTGTGAGTGGGCTTTATGGACTGTGGACCTAGCAGGTGGTAGAGGCGAGTGTCTGATAGGGGACTTCGTGGGTTCCCTGGAAATTCCCCTTGCTCTGGGTGTCCATCCAAGTTCCTTGATCCTCCGTTTTCCATGTGGTTTTCCACCTTCCCCCTGTCCTTGTGCATCCAGCAGTGATCTGTACTTCTTTCTGTTCTGGTTCTTTCCCTTTCCAGGCGACACTGTCAACAGAGTCCAAGGGAACCACATGTCAGTTCTTTTCCATGGGGTGTCCTACTGTGGTTCCGAAGAAAATCAATGGATCTTTTATCCTGAGAAATGCAAGGAATTCATTCCAATTTCAATACAGGAGTAAGTCTGCTTTTTCTGCAAAGCAATTGTTCAGCTGGTCTTCCACCCTCTAGAATTCCCTGGTGGGAATTAAACCTTTTTCCAGCTCCCTTGATCACATTTAATTTCTCCAAGTAGCCATATTAAATCCTGTCCTTTCAATAGTGACTGGGATTGACAGAAAAAAAAAAAAAAAAAAAAAAAGATAAAACATTACATCTTTTGAAAATCTCCTCTTGCCATGTTGTGACCATTTTTATCTGACTGAGCAGTTCAAAAGTTGTAGAGTGGTTTCACTGATACTTTCTTTGTGATTTCTGTATTTGGTCCATAATTCAACATTCATTAGTTATAGTTTGGCTTTACAGAAACCTTATTTTTAACATTATTTTATAATTTATTTTTGGCTTATTGTTGATAAAAATTACTTACTGGGAGGACTTTTTGTTGTACATATAAGAAAGCATAGTCCTAAATCTTTAAACAGGCTGATGCCTTCTGAAATTCAGCAAATACTTACTGAGTATCATTTATGTGTTTAGCTATGTAATATTTAAATAGAAATTTAAAGAAAGAAATACTAAATCTTATGTAAAATAACCATATAAATTATTTTAATATAAATGTCTATGCTGTTTCTACATATATTTGTATTCTATCAACTTTCTTTCCTTTTTATTTTTTATTTAGAGACAGGGTTTCACCATGTTGGCTAGTCTGGTCTCGAACTTGAAATCCTGGTCTTAAATGATCCTCCTACCTTGACCTCCAAAAGTGCTGGGATTAAAGGCATGAGCCACCACACCCAACCTCCATCAACTTTCATATTTAGAGAATACTCAAGATAAAAGCTATCTGATGCAGATATCAAAAATATTAAAACATTCACACAATTACTTTCCTCATTGCAACATTAATATATTACCTCATTGCAGCTTACCTCATTGCAACATTAATATATTAAATCATTCTTGCCTTTCTATAGAGAAATACCTGAGGCTCAGTAACTGATAAAGAAAGGAGGTTTATTTGGCTCACAATTTTGCGGGATTTACACAGAGACTGGTGCTTGCATCTTCTCATACTCTAGGGAGACCTCGGGAAGCCTGTAGTCATGGTGAAAGACAAAGCAGGAGCAGGCACATCACGTGATGAAAGCGGAAGGCAGAGTGAGAGAGTGAGCGGGGAGGTGCCACACACTTTTAAACAATCTGTTACAAAACCTTACCATCATAAAGACAGCACCCAGCCATGAGGGATCTGCCCCCATTATCCAAACACCTACCGCTAGGCCCCACCTCTAGCATTGGGGATTACAATTCAGCATGAGATTTGGGTGGGGACAAATATCAAAACTGTATGGTTCCACCAATGTCCCCTCCCAAATCTCAAGTCCTTCCCACATTGCACAATACAATCATGCCTTCCCAACAGTGTCCCAAAGTCTTATTTTTCTTATTTTATTCCAGCATTAACTCAATTGTCCAAAGTCTCATCTGAGACAAGGCAAATTTCTTCCACCTGTGATCCTGTAAAATTTAAAAAAAGAATTTAGTTACTTCCTAGGTACAATGAGGTTATATGCATTGGGTAAATATTCCCACTTCAAAATGGAGAAGTCAACCAAAAAAGGGGGAGCTGCAGGCCATGTGCAAGTTTGAAACCAAGCAGGGTAGTCATTAAATCTTAAAGCTCTAAAATAATCTTTGACTCCATGTCCCCACATCCAGGGCACACTGGTGCAAGGAGTGGACTCCCAAGGCCTGGGGCAGCTTCACTCCTGTGGTTTTGCAGGGTGCAGCTGCCAAGCTGCTCTCATGAGCTATAGATGAGTGTCTGCAGCTTTTCCTGGTGCTGAGTTCAAACTTCTGATGAATCTACAATTTGGGGGTTTGAAGGATGGTGTCCCCTGTCTCACAACTGTACTAGGTAGTGCTCCACTGGGGACTCTGTGGGGCTCTGACCCCAAATTTCTCTTCCACATTGCCCTAGTAGAGGTTTTCTATCCCAGAACAGGCTTCTACTTGGACACCCTGGCTTTTCCATATATTCTCTGAAATCTAGGCAGAGGCACCCAAGCTTCCTTCACTTTTGTATTCTGTGTGCCTGAGAGTTTAACATCACATGGAAGCTGCCAAATCTTATGGCTTGAACTGTCTGAAGCAGCATCCTGAACTGTATGTAGGGTCCTTTGAGCCAAGACTGAAGTTGGAGAAGCTGGAACATGGGGAACAGTGTCCTGTGGCTGTGTAGGGCAGTGTAGCCCTGGGTCTGGCCCATACAACCATTCTTTCTTCCTAAGCCTCTGTGTCTATGATGAGAGGGGTTACTATGAAGGTCTCTGAAACACCTTTTCAGTCTTTTCTTCATGGTTTTGGATATTAGCACTTGGTTCCCTTTCAGTTACACAAATTTCTCTAGCAAGTGGTTGCTCTGTAGCCTACTTGAACTCCTCTCCTGAAAAAGCGTTTTCTTTCTCTGCCACATGGTCGGACTTCAAATTTTCCAAACTTTTATGCTCTGCTTCCTGTTTAAATATAAAATCCAAATTTAAGTCATTGTTTTGGTCCCACACGCGAGCGTAGGTTGTTACAAACAGCCGGGACATATCTTGAACACTTTTCTGCTTAGAAATTTCTTCTGCCAGATATCTAAATGATCACCATGAAGTTTAAACTTCCATGGATCCTTAGGGAGTGGACACAATGTAGCCAAGTTCTTTGCTAAGGCATAATGTTGGTGACATTTGCTCCAGGACCCAATAAATTCATTGTTTACATCTAAGTCCTCATCAGCCTTGATTTTGCTATCCATTAACTACCAGCATGTTTGTCACAACCATTTAACCAGTCTTTAACAGGTCCCAAACTTTCCCTCATCGTCCCCTCTTCTTCGGAGCCTTCCAGATTCTTTCAAACTTTGTTCATTACCCAGTTCCAAAGTTATTCTCACATTTCCAGGTAGCTTTACAGAAATACCCCACTTATGGCACGAATTTTCTATATTAGGCAATTTTTGCATTGCTGTAAAGAAATACCTGAGATTGGGTAATTATAAACTCAAGAGGTTTAATCGGCTCAGTGTTCTGCGGACTTTACACAAAGCATGGCGCTAGCATCAGCTCAGCCTCTAGGGAGGCCTCAGGAAGCTTATAATCATGGTGGAAGGCAAAGAGGGAACAGGCATATGACTATGACAAAAGCAAAAGCAAGTGAGAGAGACTGGGGAGTGTAGGTGCAACACACTTTTAAATGAATAGCCCTTGTGAGAACTCACTGTCCTCAAGATAGCACGACACCAAGAGGGATCCACTCCCATGATCCAAACACCTCCCCTCTATGCTCCAAATCCAGCACTGGGGATTACAATTCAACATGAGATTTAGGCAGAGACAAATATCCAAACTATGTCAATAAACAATATATATTTTTTATTATACTTTATGTTCTAGGGTACATGTGCACAATGTGCAGGTTTGTTACATATGTATACATGTGCCATGTTGGTGTGCTACACCCATTAACTCATCATTTACATTAGGTACATCTCCTAATGCTATCCCTCCCCCCTCCCCCTACCCCACAACAGTTCCCAGTGTGTGATGTTCCCCTTCCTGTGTCCAAGTGTTCTCATTGTTCAATTCCCACCTATGAGTGAGAACATGCAGTGTTTGGTTTCCTGTTCTTGTGATAGTTTGCTGAGAATGATGGTTTCCAGCTGCAACCATGTCCCTATAAAGGACATGAACTCATCCTTTTTTATGGCTGCATAGTTTTCCATGGTGTATATATGCCACGTTTTCCTAATCCAGATATAGGCATGGGCAAGGTCTTCATGTCTAAAATACCAAAATCAATGGCAACAAAAGCCAAAATTGACAAATGGGATCTAATTAAACTAAAGAGCTTCTGCACAGCAAAAGAAACTATCATCAGAGTGAACAGGCAACCTACAGAATGGGAGAATATTTTTGCAATCTACTCCTCTGACAAAGGGCTAATTTCCAGAACCTACAAAGAACTCAAACAAATTTATAAGAAGAAGACCAAGAACCCCATCAAAATGTGGGCAAAGGAAATAAACAGACACTTCTCAAAAGAAGACATTTATACAGCCAACAGACACGTGAAAAAATGCTCATCATCACTTGCCATCAGAGAAATGCAAATCAAAACCACAATGAGATACCATCTCACACCAGTTAGAATGGCAGTCATTAAAAAGTCAGGAAACAACAGGTGCTGGAGAGGATGTGGAGAAATAGGAACACTTTTACACCGTTGGTGGAACTGTAAACTAGTTCAACCATTGTGGAAGACAGTGTGGCGATTCCTGAAGGATCGAGAACTAGAAATACCATTTGAACCAGCCATCTCATTACTGGGTATATACCCAAAGGATTATCAGTCATGCCGCTATAAAGACACATGCACACATATGTTTATTGCGGCACTATTCACAATAGCAAAGACTTGGAACCAACCCAAATGTCCATCAATAAACAATATATTTTAGGTATTCTATAGCTTGATGTAAGCATCACTGCTGGCTTAATTTTCCTAGCATATGTAGTTCCCTTCAACAGAGTTCTAGTATCACCAGTCTTTAAGATGTAGGAGCTGATTAAATGAAATGTTATGTATCCCTAAATATCAGGTCATGTGAAGCTCTCCTCTATTCTGTCTACTTTAAAAATTATGTGCATGGATTGTAGTTTCCAGTCTTCATCCTATATCCACTTAGTGGTACTGTCAAAGCTAGGAAATTATCAAGAACGCATAACTTCCTTCTCACTTTCCTATTGTCAGCACTCTCAGGATAGTTTAATGGATTTTTGTGAATATCTAATTGGATTCCTATTTCCAACTCTTAGTATTAATACATCCTTAATTCCATGTCTATAATAATCTTTCTAAGCAGTTCTTTGACTTTTATCCAAATCCACTGAAACACACACAGGAACATATCATAACCCTTTCATGTCCATTTCAGTCTCTAGAGGCAGAGATGTTCGAATCGCCCTCCTTAGACCTCTGAGAGAAGAAAGAAGTTGAGAAGCAGAATCTCATTGCCACTTCCAAAAGATAGCTAAGATTTTATTGCTTCACATGCTGGGCTTCCAAGAATAATTTTAAATGTACCATAAATTTTTCAAAAACCCAATCCCTCTAGTGAAAAGTGGAAGACTAAATAATATTGGTATATAAAATGAAGTTCACCAGACTTCATGATTTAATACTGTCTGATGTCGTCCTGCCTTCCATTTGGACCTCCTCTAAAATTATTTCTATCCAAAACAAGAAAACAAAAATATTGATGAAGTCATCTGTTTAACCTTATTGCCATCCCACAGAAATGTCTCCACAGTCTTCTTTACTTGTTTAATTCTCATGATGATAGCATGATTTAAATTCTATATCCTTTCTTGACCGTTCAAGTTACATACAAATTGAATTCCTGCAGCTTTTTATTATTGCTACTATTTATGTTTCACTTAATGCTATTGCTATTGCATATGTTTTGCTATCTGATAAAGTAGCACGTGTCTCAAAGTCATTTCCAAGCCTCACTATGAAATGCTCTAACATTTTGTATCACCTTCGCTTATCATTGTATCCCCTTCCTGTTATCATTAATAGCATAAAGAGTGGATAGATGCCTGTGGTTCACAGTGATGGATACTTTAGAATAATAGTGTGAAGGGGAGAAAAAAATCTTCAGCACATAATTTTTTTATTGATTTTTAACTAGAAGTGTTTTAATTGAATCAAACTGTAAGATCCAAACAATAATTAGCTCATAATTTAATAAAGCAAGAAACACACAAAATGTAAGAAAGCTTTAAAATTATTTGCTTATATTACCTCATCTGAAAAACTTCTCCAGAGTGCCACTAACTGGAATAAGTTCTCCTGCAATAAGCTCTCCTAGCATCTGGTGTCTACATTGTAGGCCTGGAACTATTTGAGTAAAGAAATCTGCCTTTTAACTACTATGTCCCAATACCTAATACAGGGCTGACAAAATATATGGAATATAAATATTTGCTAACTGAATAAATAAACCATAAGATAAAGTGGAGTTTTAAACTAGCTTTTTTTTTGCATCACTATTGTACAAATTATAAAGTATCTTCATTCCTAAAACTATGTAAATCCCTCCCGTAAACCATGACAGCTCAACTTTTCTAGTTTTTGTTTACATTACACAATTTTCATGTTTTCTCTACCTGTATTATGTTATATATTAATTGTGCTAATGAAGGAATGATTTTATAATAGCTAATCGTTATTTTTAAGGATCATATGCAGTACATTAAACAGCTATACTGTAACTTTTTGTGTTTTCTTCTAGTATAACATGTTTATATGTAAAATACTAAAGAGGAATCCAACTGCTGTAAGATTTCTCTCCAGTGTATTCCTAATAATGATTTTAGCATTTACCATCCTTAAGCATTTAAGTCAAAGCAGACTATATCACAGTGCAATGAGCATCTCCATGTTAGGTATATGGCCTGTCATCTTGCAGGTTTTTAATTTAGGATATTTTGTGAAAGATTGTAAGCATTTTATACCCATTGGAATAGTTGCTCACAGGTTTAAACTACATGTATTATCAGTTATAAAGAAATGCATATATATTTAGTCAAAATTGGGTATGTGAATTCATTCTATTTGATACATAATTTAAGTAAATTCTTTAATCATATTCAGACTCAGTAGCAACAGGGGTCAACAAATATGTATTGAAATACACAAACAGAATTAACAAATTCATGTCATTTTTGACAGCAACTTCAGACGACCACAGAGAAGCTATGAAATTTCAGGCTTTAAGGCTTTTTTGCTGTCATACTCCGAGTTCAGTCTTGGCATGAAAATATTTGTAATCAATGCTGTTGACACTTTTCTCCTAGCCATGGATAGAGCTAATGTGTTCTTGATGTTCAAAACTAAACTGGCAATAATTTGTGGCAATATATGATCAATAGCAACTTTGAAATAATATTCCCCAGAGAGAACAGAAGCTTTTCCTTCTTGTATTTCCGATGATCAGTTTGGTTTATTTTGTGCTCTATTCTCATAAAGTGAGCACAGGTTGAGTTTCCCTTTTGCAAAATGCTTGGGACCAGAAAGAAGGCTTTCAGATTTTTTATTTTTTCAGATTTTGGAATATTTTCCTATACATAACGAGAAATCTTGGGGCTGGGACCCAAGTCTAAACACAGAATTCATTTATGTTCATATAGACCTTATTCACACAGTTTGAAGGTAATTTTATTGGATATTTTAAATAATTGTGTGCATGAAACAAAGCTTGACTGTGTTTTGACTGTGACTTGTCACATTATGCGAGGGGTGGGATTTTTCGCTTGTGGCACTGTTGGTGCTCAAAAAGTTTTTTTTTTTATTTTATTATTTTTATTTTTATATGTAGAGTCTCGCTCTGTGGCCCAGGCTGGAGTGCAGTGGCTGGATCTCAGCTCACTGCAAGCTCCGCCTCCGGGGTTCCCGCCATTCTCCTGCCTCAGCCTCCCGAGCAGCTGGGACTACAGGCGCCCGCCACCACACCCGGCTAGTTTTTTTGTATTTTTTAGTAGAGACAGGGTTTCACCGTGTTAGCCAGGATGGTCTTGATCTCTTGACCTCGTGATCCGCCCGTCTCGGCCTCCCAAAGTGCTGGGATTACAGGCGTGAGCCACCGCGCCCGGCCTCTCAAGAAGTTTTTGGAACACTTTAGACTTCAGATATTTGGTTTAGGGATGCTGAACGTGTACCTGTATGTCGTGATCTGAGCGCAAACCCTGCAGCGGGAACCACTCTTATGCCCAGTGGTGAAATATCCAATTTGTTCTCATTTAGCTTTTCAATGACGGAGTATAACAACGAAAAACAGAATGTTGCGGCAACTGGAATTTAAATATTACATGACATAAACCATGGAACTCTGAACCAAACCAAATTATTAAGAAATAAAATATAACTATGACAAATAAATCAACTAATTAAATCAAATGGGTGTCTACTCTATCTACGATCTGAAACATCATATATTCCAAATAAATTCAAATCTCAGAGTTTTCATCTTCCAAGGATGATTTTTCTTACATAATATGAATTACTGGTTTTGAATTGAGGAATTGAAGAGTTCTGTTTTGTTATGATTTTTGACCATATATTTCAAATTTAATTTAAAACAACACTTGATTCTTCTTACTGTTAGAGAATCAGTGAATTAAGCAGCATTTTTATACATCACTCCTTTTTTTCAGAAATAAAATTAAGCAACATTTCCACGCACAATTCCTTTTCTTCAGACAGAAAGTGAAGCTGATAGGTCAACAAGAGCATTAGTATGTGAGGATCAAAGAAGAAAAAAGACAGTGGGAATGCTTTGGGAGATGATTCCTTTAAGAATATGTTCTTCTTTTAGATTTCTTTTTATATATAAGGCTTCATAAGATTCAACTACTGCAATAAAATATTGTATCTGCAAATCAAGTATCAAAAATCAACACAAAACTTGGTCAGAGCCGTAGAAATGTCTTCTATTCAAATATACTCTTCATTAACAAGAATTTCATAAAGCTTTTTCTCCTTTGCTGAATAAATGGGCAAGAGGACTTTTCCAAAATTGGTATTTGAAGATAGAGAAATTAAATACCCCCATGTATTTACCATTTTCAATGGTCTTCTTGCTTGTTAGCCTAGAATATACTTGCTGCCTCTCCAAGATGGGGGAACAGAAAATCAAATTCTTAGAATGATAGAGCTACAGGTTAAAGGCACTCTTAGCTTTCTAGGGGTGCCATAACAAAGCGCTGCAGCCTGGCTGATTTAACCAATACATTGTTTCACAGTTGTGGACACTGGAGGTCCAAGATCAAAGGTGTCGACAGTTCTGGTTCTTCTGAGGGGGGTGAGGAAGAACTCCCCAGGCTTTCCTCCCAGTTTCTGGTACTTGCAGGCAATCTTTGTCATCCCTTGGTTTCTACTGCCTAACTCCTATTTCTACCTTCAGTTTCATATATTTTTCTCCCCACATGCATGTCTGTATCCGAAATTCTTCTTTTATAAGGACACCAATCATATCGAACTAGTAGATCCACCTGAGTCCAGTATAAATGCAACTAAATATATCTAAAAGACCCTCTTTCTGAAGAAGGTCATATTCTGGAGAACTGAGGGATAAGACATCAACGTGTAAATTTGGGGAGAACACAATTCAACCCATAGCAGGGATAACGTCATTAATTCACAGATTAGAGAATCAAAGCTAGAGGAGTTAAGCAGCCAATCCAAGTTTTCAGATTCAAAGTGAGCAACTGATTATGTTAGAACTCTTGGCACCTGCTCCTTCCAACACCACAGGTGCCTTCCACAAATAAATAATGGCACAGCAGACATCTGCATCTTCACTAAAAGCATATTTGTGACTAAATGATTAAAATAAAGCTAAAATTTGTTTAATTACAGAATTTGCAAGTAGAGATTCGTAGGCGATAATGGGATATTTTCTTCAATATTTTCCTGGAATAGAATACATTTTGATAGACATCGTAAATTACTATTGTACGTACAAACTAAAATCTATGAGGCTCACTTTAAAATATTTCTTTTAGCTATCTTTGCAAAACTGACTTTTCTTTCTTCCTTGCTTCCTTCCTTCAATCTTTCCTCCCTCTCTCTTTCCCTCCCTCTTTCTTTCCTTGACAGGTATCTCTTACAAATCTTGCATTAACAACAATCCCTTCTCAAGCTATTTTACTCATTAGATTCTAAATATTATATCCAAAATGCTTAGAGGAAGAAAAATGGTGGAGATGGAATGGAAAATAGAGCTGTACTCAATATCAAAGTATGGTTCTGAAGTCGATACTTTGTGAAGTCATTAAATTTAAATTATTATCTATTCTCATCTTTGGGAAATTAGTTCAAGTTAATTACATATATTAACTATTTATTGAGTGGCTAGTATGTGAAAACAATAAATCAAAGTTGGATATTTTTCTTTTATTCCTGAATAGCTTAATGCTACAGGATCATCTTGTAACTCAAATCTACATGATCAAACTTGTGTGACAATAGACATATTAATAACTTACATTTTCAAAATTCCCTGTTTAATTGGTGTCAGCATGACTCTGGTTCACTGAATAAAAATTAATGTTCTGTGTTTGATTAAATTTTTGAGGTCTTCTTTTACCTAAAATTAATCTATAAATTTATTCAGTAAATAATAAAGGGTTGAAGAGAATTGATTATGCTGATATAATATTGAGTCTATTGATTATTATTAATTATATCTTAAATATAATTTTAGATTTCAAGAAAATCCTCAAGATAGGAACTAGCAATGCTTTGAACCAAATTTTTAAAGTATAATGATGTGTACTTGAGTTTGGAAATACATGTATTGGTATTTAATTTATTTTAGAAGGAAAAATTATAGCAGCCAATAATTACTGCTGCAATTGGATAATTGTGCAGTCAATTGAGTAGTTCCGGTTACAACTGGACAGTTTCCACTTATCTCTGAGTTGTAATTAACCAATTTCAGGCATAATTATTTGTACCTGGGCTTTAGGCTCATAAATTATTCTTCCTCAGGCTTCAAAAACATGTTGCAATGTTTATTATTTCTTATTTGAACACCACTGATTTTTCTGAATTTAAGGCAATACTATCAAAGAGAGTTCCATTTGGGTTAGTTACTGTAGACTGTAAATGGAATTCATCAGCAGACTAAAGCTGTTTGCATACACACAAAATTGCTTTAAAAGGATTGAATAAATTGAAAAATTAACTTCATCAAGCAACAAGCCAGTTCAGTCAAATATATTTCTTGACAGAATTGACTTCTTGACCAATTATTTAGCTGAATTGATAGTTTGTTTCACTTAATTTGTCTGTCAATTTACTGAAACGCCTTTGAGAGTTTAAATAAGTTACTGCCAAAATCGTGCTTATAGTTAAGTAAAATAAATTATAAATATATAGTATAGAATTATGTAAAATATGTCAATAATATAACTTTTACATATGGTAACATATCTAAACTTGATATTTTGACTTATCACGTTTTATATTAAGATGTTCTATAAATACCTGAATTTTTGTACCAAATGCTTTCATCAGCATCACAGTGCATAGATATTCTGAGTACATTTTTATGCATATGGTATGTGTAACTTTTCCAGAGCAATTACTGCATCTTATTTACCTCAGTATCCCAGCTGTCTTAAGTGTTTCCTGGCTATTAGGTGTTTAATAAATGTTTGTTAAGAATCACTGTATAAAACAAAAGATAATGCTATCTTATTTGTCCTCACTTTAAAAATGTTTTTTGTTTGGCTTGTTTGTCTGTCTTTAACTAGAACTCTGACTTTATTTAATTTTTTAAATTTTATTTGAAGTTCAGGGGTGCATGTGCAGGTTGATTTCATAGGTAACTTAGGGGTGTGTTTTTCAGATTATTTTATTAGCCAGGTATTAAGCCTTGTATCCATTAGTTATTTTTCCTTTATAAAGTAGAACATATTTGCAAATAATTATAGGAGGACATTAAATGAGAAGAGATATTAGACATCATACAGTTTGAGTCAGTCTGAAGAGCTTAGGCTTCTATTGAGGGGTAAATTACAAATTGTAGTAGGAAACCTTTATTTATTTATTTGTTTTTTGAGACAGAGTTTTCACTCTTGTTGCCCAGGCTGGAGTGCAATGGCATGGTCTCAGCTCATTGCAACTTCTGCCTCCCGAGTTCAAGGGATTTTTCTGCCTCAGCTTCCCAAGTAGCTGGGAATACAGGCATGTGCCACCATGCCAGGCTAATTTTTTGTATTTAGTCAGGATGGGGTTTCACCATGTTGGCCAGGCTGATCTTGAACTCCTGACCGCAGGTGATCCATCTACCTTGGCCTAACAAAGTGCTGAAATTGCAGGCATAAGCCGCCACGCCCAGCCTGTAGTTGGCAATCTTAAGTTGATCTCTAAAGAGTTCCATCTCTAGGTGATCACATCCTTGTGTAATCTCAGTTGAGATGTGAACTGCGCTTCGAAACTAACTGATAATGGAAAGAATGCATCACAAGGCTTGGGCTGTCATTTTGAGATTAGGTTACAAAAAGATGACAACTTCTGGATCGGGTGCTTTCTCTCACCCTCTCCCTCATCCACTCTTAAGGAAGCTACCTTTGGAGAGACCTACATGGAAAGGAACTGTGGAGTGCCTCTGGCCAACAGCCAGAGAGAAACTGAGGTCCTCAACTGAACAGTCCCTGAACAACAGGAGCCTACCAATAATCACACTGGTGAAGTTGAAAGTGGTACCTCCCCCAGTGGAGACCTCACAGGAGATCACAGGCCAGACAGTTAACTGCAACCATGCCAGAGACCTCGTGTTACAGAGAGATGTGCAGAAAACTGTGCCACATTTCTGACCCACAGACAGATAATCTCTTTATTTCTTTAAAACAGTAAGTTTTAGGGTCATTTGTTGCACAGCAATAGAAAATAAATATACTGTCATTAAGGAAACTAAAGAGAAAGGGGAGAAGTTCGAAGAGAAATTTGTATACACTTTTTATTTCTTCTCATACAAAGAAAAAGAAATTAACTGATTATTGCCCATTGTTCTCAAGCAATGGAGGTAACCTGGAAACAAGTTAGTCTTGATCTTGGTTTGTGTATTCTTCAGAGAGAAGTTTCATATTCTGTAATGGGGGAGAAAAACATAGTATCTAAAAAGTATTGTTTGGCGTTCAGTTGTTTAAAAATCATGCCAAATTAATTTTCTGTTACAATTTTCTTAAGCAATTTGTCTCTCAGTATCCTATATAAATTAAAAGAAGTCTAAACATTTCTGTTCTGTCAAGGGGTTGCTCCTTGTACTTTTCAACTTTAAGCCTGGAACTTTTCTTACTCCTTTAAAACAACTCACAGTTCGATATGCTACACAGGGTTACAATTTCCTCTGCTCATCTTCAATGGATGCTGTCATCGGCATCCTGTGTTTTAGCCAATTATAATGTATTTTTGCATAGAAATAATGTTATTTCTTGTTTTAGAGCTATGATTATTTATTGCCTTTATGCTGTGATTACCGTAGCACGACCTTGATGTGGAGGAGGAGAGGCTGATTGTCTGTAGTGCTTGTCTGCCATCTTGTCATGGAGCCACTCAGAGAGTGGGGTTTTCTCCAGGACGTCCTCACCTGGCTGAGCAGGACAGGTCGTTGAGGAAGCAGACCTTTAGCTTCTCTTTTCTAAAATAAGGAATGCTAAAATAATTTTAGTAGTTTTAAATATCTGCTTTTTTTTTATCACATCTCCTGTATTTAATAAGGTTGTAATGTAGATTTATTTATTCAATCAGTTCATTTAAAAATCATCTTTTCATCCCAATATCTTTATTTGTCAGAGCAAAAAACTAAATTTGAGAGATGCATATTAACATTTATAATATTATAAAATTATCCAAATGGCAGAATCTGAACTAGAAACAATGTGAACAAAATAGATATCCAAAATATTTAAAGTTGGTAGTTAAATTAATCATAGCATTTTTAAGTGGAAATTAAGAAGTGTTAGCACAATTATCTGCCAATATGGTATGATCCCCCACAAAACTTCAACAAACTTGGTTCATTATGAGTTTATTTCCAGATTTAAAAAAAAAATTACACTTTACATTTTATTTAACAATTGCAATTCTCTGTATTCTTTATTTTTTTTTCCTTTACATGTATAAAAATTATTGTTAAATGCTTACTAGAAATAAGACTACAAGGCTGGCTGGTGGAATTATGCTATGCAGTCACATGGAGATACATCAGGAAATTTGGTTACCCTGGCCATGAAACAATCATAAAACATTCAGATGCCTGCAAATACCAGGGATACGGAAATATGCCCAGCCACATGCTTTAATTAGAATTGGACTCAGGAGTTCTGCATGGGAGAATTTTAACTTGAACAATAATTGAGCTTTGGACATGTACCCGGCTGATGGATGAGGGTATTAGCAAAAGACTGTACAATGTTTTTCTTACAAGAAACTCACTTTGGAAGAGGATAAAGGTTGGTAGAAAGTGAAGGCTGAAAAACAAGACTTGGATTGTGGATGGAATCATTTTCTCAGTACAAAGTGAGGTTCTCCCTGACCATTCTCTGAACAAGCCAACAATAGCTTTCTCTAGTAGCAGTTACAAAGAGGCCAAGGGCACAAACCATTGCAATCTACTCATCTGACAAAGGGCTAATATCCAGAACCTACAAAGAACTCAAACAAATTTATAAGAAAAAAACAAACAACCCCATCAAAAAGTGGGCAAAGGATATGAACAGACATTTCGCAAAAGAAGACATTTATACAGCCAACAGACACATGAAAAAATGCTCATCATCACTGGCCATCAGAGAAACGCAGATCAAAACCACAGTGAGATACCATCTCACACCAGTTAGAATGGCAATCATTAAAAAGTCAGGAAACAACAGGTGCTGGCGAGGATGTGGAGAAATGGGAACACTTTTACACTGTTGGTGGGATTGTAAACTAGTTCAATCATTATGGAAAACAATATGGCGATTCCTCAAGGATCTAGAACTAGAAGTACCATATGACCCAGCCATCCCACTACTGGGTATATACCCAAAGGATTATAAATCATGCTGCTATAAAGACACATGCACACGTATGTTCATTGCAGCACTATTCACAATAGCAAAGACTTGGAAGCAACCCAAATGTCCATCAGAGACAGACTGGATTAAGAAAATGTGGCACATATACACCATGGAATACTATGCAGCTATAAAAAAGGATGAGTTTGTGTCCTTTGTAGGGACATGGATGCAGCTGGAAACCATCATTCTCAGCAAACTATCACAAGAACAGAAAACCAAACACCGCATGTTCTCACTCATAGGTGGGAATTGAACAATGAGATCACTTGGACTCAGGAAGGGGAACATCACACACCAGGACCCATTATGGGGAGGGGGGAGGGATTGCACTGGGAGTTATACGTGATGTAAATGACGAGTTGATGGGTGCAGCACACCAACATGGCACAAGTATACATATGTAACAAACCTGCACGTTATGCACACGTACCCTAGAACTTAAAGTATAATAATAAAAAAAAAAGTTAGAGTGAACTTCATGGAGAAAAACGAGAGTGAAATACATTCTGCCACTTTGGGTATGTCGTGCTCTACAGAGAATCATCAAGGTGTTAGTTTGGAAGGTTCATTCAGGAAACAGGCAGACGTCTTGCCAGATAAGTACGCACCTAGAGCATTGTGATTTAAAGGTTTACAATGAATAAAACTATTTTTTGGCAATGAATGGTAACAAACAGGCCAGTTATATAAGCTAAAGATATATGTTGTTTTCTTTATTTAAAAAATTGCATAAAAATTTCTTTTAAAAGGAACCTCTATTAAGCATTACCAATTTAATGATACTAGTAATGTAAGGCAATGCTTATAAATATCTCTTGCCAATTCTTTTCATTAGTAAATATAATAATATTTTATATTTCCTTAAAAGAATGGGCTTCAATTTCAAGAAAAAATAAATTAATTATCATACTTCTTTGTTGATAAGAGGCAGGCTAAGCAAACATATTTTTGAAAGTATATCATATTTTACAATCTGATTTATGATAGCAAAAATGCTTTAACAAAAGCAAAGTGTTATATCACAACTTTTTTATGATTCTGGGAAACATTTATTTCTTAAATTATTATACTATATACAAGCCTCTTATATTTTTGATCATTTAATTTTTTCTTTCAACATTTATTTAACAAATATTTATTGAGCTTCTAGTACATGATTTCATTCCAGTAACTGGAGTGCAGACAGAAGGAAGAGAAGCAAACAAGAAATCTCATAGAATCTGCAGAACTTTCGAGGAAATAACAAACAAATGAACGAGTGCATTAAAATATTAAAGGTTGTGCTAACTGTTATGAAGATTTTTCTAAGTGGTTTGTGTTAGGAAAAACTGGGAGAGAGATTTTGATACAGTAGTCAAAAAAGGTGTATCTCTCAGGAAGATATTTAAGTTAAGGCCCACGTGAAGACAAGGAACTGTGGGACGATCCTGATAGAGTCTGGATAAAGGGAAGAGCAAATACACTGAGGTGGGAAAGAGCTCTGTGTGCTTGGGGGACGCACTGCGTGAAGAAGCAATGGCAAGAGTTGTGTCTGAAGATATACGCAAGTTCCTTATCTACCTTGGGGTAGAATTTGATTTTCCCCCACCCCACCAAATGCAATAAACTGTAGTAAACGAAGGATTTCTAACCAAAGAACGAATTTGATTTGACTTCCATTACAGTACTATTCCTTTTTTCTTCCCTGATAATGGAGCTCCTGGTTTTTGAGTGGCCACTAAGATTCTGTTTTCCAGCTTTCTTAAAGCGATACATGGCCATCGAATGAGACCTTGCCAATGATCTGGGTTGTGTTCTGAAAACAAGAAGTAGTCCTCTTCTCTCCATTTCCTCTTTACCTTTGCTTGGATTGTAGACATGTTGGTGAATCGTCATAGAGCGTACTGATGAAAGCATGCTAAGGATGGAAGATCTCTAGATATGTAGAAGGTTTCTGGAAAACATATCTTGTTAGCTCTCTTATGTGTAGACTATTATACGAAAAAAAAGTTACATACACTCTTCTCATTTGCGTCTCTGTTAACACTAGTTTTATGTAAATATTAGTTAAAAGGGAAGTCCTTTACTGATACAATGAGAAGAATAGAATATAGCAAGAACAGAGTTAAGGAAAAGAAACATGGTATTTCAGTTTCTTAAATGTGACATATTGTTGGCTTAGACTTGGCTTTTGGAGGGGGTGAGAGAAAAAGATGGACTTGTTACATAAATTTATATTGAAAGTATAACAATGGCCTTGGTTAAGAATCGGATAGTGGGTTGTGGACGGAAGAGAGAAATCTTGGATGCCTCTAGTTTTCTGACATGAGCAAAGAAGTGGATGATGATGACTTTTCATCAAGATTAAAAAGACTAGGGAAGGAGGACTGCGAGTGATGGCAATGGGGAAGGCATAATGGCTGCATGGTGTAGATTTCAAAGATTTAGTGAGTTTCATATAATAAAAAAATTTTGAGGGGCAATGTGGATGAGAAAATACAGTTTTCTCACTGGATTGAGATACAGGGGATATAAATAGTGTATTTAATGTATAGACCAGTACAGGATTACATCAAAACAAGTATAAAATTTGACTAGTCCAGGGAAACTGGGATAGAGAATCACTCTAGGTATCAAGGCATAGGAACAGCTTTGACTTAAGTGGATTGTGGTGAAAACACTATCATCAGGCCTCTGCCAAAGCAACAAATGGAATTTGGGGAAGTAGAGGGTGTAAGTGACTAGCTACTCATAAACACGATATTGCAGAAGGCATGGAAAACTAATAAAAAATTATTTCAGGAAGTAACAATGATCAATGAGTCAACTTAGTGTTATGAAAGAAAAATAAATAGAACAGACTGAATCTCAACAAATCTATATCAATACATGGAATTTTTTACAGCATTTCAAAATAATTGAAGTAATGTGTTTATTTATTTTGAGTGCCTATTAATAAACCATTCCTCTTCCTAATCTTTCAGCTTTCAATGATTAGTGTTTAAATTTCAAGATTAACTGGTAGTTTAGGTAAAGAGTATCATCAGTTACTTCCACTCTCCAGAAATGAAAAAAAAAAGTCTCACTTTAACTTAAATAAGAGAGTTATTTTACTTTTGTTTATTGTTTTTCTTTATGGAAAGGAAATATGTATAAATTATATAGTGGCTAGCAGAAAAAATGAAAATATCTACTTCTTTATTCTTGCCCAAATATGCTACTTTCTCCTGCATCAAGTTTTTATTTATTTTTTACTTGTGAGTCATGCATCTATTTGGAAGCAGAGACTTTTTCTTGCAGCATTATCATGTGGGACAGTTGCCTCCTCCTTATGGAGTCATGTGAAAAGAGCATAATGTGCTCTTTTGTGTTTTCCTTTTGGTAGATATAAATAAATTGAATATATCCACATTTTAGTTCAAGTATGCAATTTTTCATATTTGGGTAAGGATTTGCCTGCCTGATTTGTCCAAATACACCATGGTTAGTTAATTTGAGTCCATTTCATTTCATATATTTAAATATCTAGATTATGGATTGATAAATTACTGTTCAATGCTGTTATAGCAGAATAATACTCCCCAACTACTTAAGATGTCCAAATTCTAATTCAAATATATGTTACTTTATAAGAGTATTTTATCTTATATGGCTAAAGAGATTTTGGAGATGTGATTAAGAAAAGGGCATTGAGATGGGGAGATGATCCTGGAATATCTGTGTGGGTTCAGTGTAATCACAAGGGTACTTATAAGAGAAAGAAAGAAGCAGCAGAGTCATGATAAACATGAAAAGAGAAGCAGAGGTTGGAGTGATGCAGGGCCATGAGCCAAGGAAACTGGACAGCCCTTGGAAGCTGAAAAAGGAAAACAAATAAATTATCCCTTAGGAAATCCAGAAGGAACACAGCTCTGTCAAACTATTTCATCCCTCTGACTTCCAGACCTGAACAAGAACAAATTTTTATTGCTTTAAGCCACCAAGCTTTGGGTAATTTGTTACAGCCACAATAAGACATCTTGGTCTTATTAACTACTAGAATTCCTGGATGCTTGTGGAGGGCCTACGGGAGAAGAACGTGAACACCAGGAAGTATTGTCTGAGATCGCATCCCGGATCTGCCACTTCCTGGGCTGGCATCCCAGATCTGCCGTTTCCTGGGCTGCCTAATTTTGGCGTGTTGCTTAATATCTCTCTTGGCTTCAATGTTTCTCATCTGTAATATGGGGATAGAGTTTTTATCATAAAAACAATAAAAAATGAAACAAAAATTAATAGAAATTGATGATGCTTAAATGAGTTTATACATATCAAGCTTTTAGAATTGGGACTGCCACAGAGGAAGAGATTACTAAACTAGTAATTAGTAGCAACAAATATACAAAACAGTCCGAATATTTATTTTTTCCAGAATCTCAGGCATTGTGTTACAAACAATCCAATTATACTTTTTAAGCTATTTTAAAATGTACAATTAAATTATTAGTGAGTATAGTAACCCTGTCATACTATCAAATACAACATCGTATTCATTCTTTCAAATTTTTATAACCATTAACTATCATTTCCCCTGTCCCCACGATGCTTCCCAGAGTCTGGTAATTATACGTCAATTGCATACCACAAATACAGTATTAAAGTCTTCTTAGTTTTCTAGGTTTGTCCATAAACTTAACTTTACCACTGAATTTTATACCTTTATTTTATTTATTTATGTATTTTTTTTCTGGTTGAAGATATTTAGCATTTCTAATAAGATGGATCTGGTGTTTGTGAATTCTCTCTAGGAAAGAATTTTATCTCTCCTTCACATTCAAAAGATAACTTTGCTGACTACAGTATTGTTGGATGACAGGTTTTTTATGTTTTTTAATTTTTTTCCTTTCAGCACTTTGAAAGTGTCATTTTATTCCCTCCAGGACTGTGTGGTTTCCATTGAGAAGTCTGCTGATAGACAAGTTGGAACTCCTTTATATGTTATTGCTTCTTTTCTCTTACTGCTTTTAGAATGTTCTTGACCTTCAAGAATTTGATTATTATGTGTCTTGGGGTAGTCTTATTTGGGTCTAAACTGTTTGGTGTTCTCTGACCTTCCTATATTTATATGTTTCTAAGGTTTTGGAAATGTTTTTGTTACTGTTTCTTTAGATAAGCTTTCAATTCCTTGCTCTTGCTCAATGCCCTCTTGAACACCAATAATTCTTAGATTTAGTCTCTTGTGGTAGTTTTCTGTATCTTGTAGGCAATTTATTTGCTTTTTGTTCATTTTTTTTTTTCCTCTTCTGACTGTGTATTTTCAAACAGCCTGTCTTCAAGCTCACTGATTCTTTCCTTTGTTTGAGAGATTCTGCTGAGACACTTTAATAATATTTTCAGTTCAGCAAATCTATTTCTTAGTTCTAAGATTTCTTTTTTCTTAAAATTATTATTAATCTCTCTGGTAAATTTATCTAATAAATTTCTGAATTGCTTTTCTTTGTTATCTTGGAGGCAATCAAGTTTCCTTAAAACTACTACTTAGAATTCTTGGTCAGAGAGCTTACATATCACCATTTTATTAGGGTCCGTTGCTGGTTCCCTGATTCATCCCTTTGGGGAGATCAAGGTTCCCATTTGCTGTTGTTTCTTGTGGATATATGTCTATGTCTTTGCATTCAAAAATTACTGATTTATTCTACTCCACTCTATCTGGATTCTTTTGATTTTTACTGGATATATTTGCTTGAGGTTATTTATGGCTAGGTCACTGTCATCTTTTTGCTCCAGATAGCACCTTAAACCTAGGTTCACTTCGGATCCGGTAAAGGATTAAAGCATTGTCCTTCTGTATTAGCCTACTCTTGCATTGCTATAGCTATTAGATTGGTGCAAACGTAATTGTGGTTTCTGCCATTGAAAGTATTGGCAAAAAGTAACTACCTGAGACCAGGTAATTTATTAAGAAAAGAGTTTTAATTGGTTCATGGTTCCACAGGCTGTACAGGAAGCATCGCTGAGGGAGGCCTGGGGAGACTTACAATTACGGCCAAAGACGAAGTTAGTTGATAAGACTAATAGTAAGGAAAAAACAAAACAAAATAAAACAAGAAAACCACTGAAAAAAATAGATTTAGAGAGATGATTGCTTATTTTTGTCATTATATATTTGCTACCTATCGAAGTCACTTGAGTATTAAATCAGTATGGAAACAAAGACAGTATTTTCTGTGCTCTTAAAAAATTACATACAATTTAATACTTGACTTTCATTTATGACAGACAATGTCCATCCAACACTATTTCACACATCTAATAAATTTTGGGAGGAAAATAGAATCTGTAATTCTAAAGAAAATACATATATCAATTTTAAGAAACGCTCACAAGGAATACATTTTATAAAGAAAGATAAAACCTAAATGCTTCAGTTATCATTTAATTTTAACACATTAGCTAATAGTGCCTTTGCCAACATATCCAAGAATTTCAGATGATTTATTTTATTGTCAGTTAAAAAAGAGTTAAAGTTCATAAGGGATTCTTAAGAACTAACAGTAACCTGGGTATGACTACAGATCTAGAGATCACTTAACATTTTCAAAGGCGCAATTGCTATCAGCTGATTCCTAGTAGGCTCTTCCTAAATATTTAATATTCAAATAGAAAGAAGAATGAGGAGGAGGAGGAGAAGGAAGGGCGTGAGAGAGGTGGGAAAGAGGAGGACAAAAGAAGAAGGAGGAGAAGGAGGTAGAAGAAAATATTTTTTTAAAAAAGCTTTGGCTAATGACTAGCATTTAAAATTATTTATCTCCCCTCCTGCAGCAAGATGACTTACGGGTGTTAGTTATTTGTATACATGTGTTATAATCTTGTGTTGTAATCTCTGTGAATGTTTCACAGTTTTCTTTTTATACCTTAAAATATTTAATTGACAAGTAAAGACTGTACATATTCAAGGTACACAATGTGACAATTTGGTATCTGTATATATTGTATAATAATTATCACAATCAAATTAATTAACACATTGATCACCACCGGTGCGATACATTAGATGTCCAGAACTTGTTCACCTTATAATTAAGTTTATATCCTTTTATCAGCATCTCCTCAAACCACCAGCCCCAGAAACCACCATTCTATTTTCTACTTCTATGACTTCAACTTCTTTAGATTCCACATGCAAGTAACATTATACAATATTTGTCTTTTTGGTTTAGTTTTTTTCACATAGCATAATGTTCTCCAGGTTTATACATATTGTTGCAAATGGCAAGAATTCTTTCTTGCTTGGCTTGATAATATTCCATTCCATTCACATTTTCTTTACCTATTCATCTGTTGATGGACACTTAATGTTTCCATATCTTGATTACTATGAATAATGCTGCAATGAACAGGGAGTTGGAAATACTCTTAGAAGTATGTATTTCACTTTCTCTGGATATATACCCAGAAGTGGGATTGCTGAATCATATGGTATTTCTATTTTTAATTTTTTGAGGAACATATGTTTCCTTTATTTTTAAGTTCAAAAGTGAGATTTCTAATAGTTTAGTTTTATCTATACTTTTTAAACAAAATCTGATTAAACTTTTCTGATGTCTGTCCATATAGAATTTGCATAGAACCAGTAAAGGCTGGCATTTATACTTACGTTGACTGGCATATTGGTAAAATCGAGACTACCCAACATGAACTTGAATATGGAATCAAATGCATGAATCGTTTGTTTTGTTGACCTAAAACAAAATGGCATGGAAAAGAGTGGCATGCTCTGTCAATGCCACATTTAGTATCATTTCTTTTTTGGCAAATGCATGAATTTGAATATACTAAACATGCATTAGAATATTTCCAAAATAATTTTTTGTACAAAGTAAACTATATTGTTTTGCTTCTATAATGTCACATGGATAATAAAAACTTTAGTAAGCAGTTTTTTAAATGCTAAAATGCTATTGGATAACACATTTTATAGTATTACTAATTTTCCTAAAATATAAACTTTTATGATGTTAAAACAATTGTTGTGACACATTTCTTCTACATTTTTATGAACTCTGAATCTTGTAAGATAAACACTTGACATTTAATAAAGAGATGCTATTCTGTTCCTGTAAAAATGTAAGAATAATAATATATTTCATACTGATGTACAGCTCAAAGACACATCACTTACTGACAAGGATAAGGCCACCCACCTGTCACAAAATTGTGTTTGCTCTCTGAAAATTGATATGCAACCAAGAAGGAAGTGAAATCATTTAAAACTTCATATGTATGATAGAGGTATTGACCTTTTCTTCTACTGGAATATATGTAATATATATGTAATATATGTAATGGGATATATGTAATATGTACATATATATGTAAAATTAAGTTACTTTCTAATTTTTCAAGCTATATGTACTGTTTAAAAATACAGCCTCTATCATTATCATTACTATATTGTTTTTTATAATCTTGCCAAAATAAGTGGATTTTAATTTTCACTTCTGAAATTGGAGGTTTTAAGTAAACTTCATTAAAGCAAAGCAACTTTAATTTGAAAACTAATTCTGGGGGAAAAAAAAAACTAATTCTGAAAAAAAAACAAATGGACCTTCAGTTAAGGACCAGAGATAAATTTAGTAATTTTATAGTTTAAATCATTCAAAATATATTCATACTATAATAAAACTTTCAAAAATATTGCTACGGGATCCTTGGGGTGTCACTCCACCAGCCAGAAACCTCTGTGGCCAGTGGCAGCTTTGCCCCAGTGTTTACTCAGGTCCACTGGGCTTATTCTGCCCACTCAGCCTGGCAGGCTGTGCTTACCTCCCGCTACCAACTTGAATTTCATGCCTGTGAAGGATGAACCAGACGCGGCATAGGGCATGTAAGCCAGATGCAGAGTGGCATAGGGTGTGTGAGCGAGCGAGCGTAGGATCCAGCCACTGCGCACCATCAAGCACGCTGGCTGTGGCAGGGCGGGTACCTGCAGGTGCCTGCATGGATGCCAGCTCCCTGCAAGGCTGCAGCTGGATCAGGCATACTGCAAGCAGCTTCCATGACTGGCACTGGGGAACATGGTGGCACTTGGAAACTTGGAGATGCCAGGACCACAGAGACCGAGAGAGTGTCACAGCTCTGGCTCTGGGAGCTCCAAGGTCTGGGCTCCCTGAAGAATCACAGCTCTTCTCTTTCTCTCCTCTCTTCTTCTTGTCACCCACAATGTTGCGAGCAAGGGGTGCGTTTCAGCCCTGTTGGTGTTACAGCTCTTTCCGCCCCGCGATTTGGTAGGTCCCGAGTTCTTTTCTTGCATCAAAAAGAATGAGGGACATGGACAAATGGAAGGTGAGCAAGGTAAAGAGGAGCTTCACTGAGCAACGGAACAGCTCAGAGGAGACCCACAATGGGTAGTTTCTCTCTGCATCCCAGTAAGTGTTCATCTCTCAGCAGAGAGGAGATCCTGGAGTGGGTAACTCCTGTCTGTGGCTGGTTGTCTGGTCATCTCCCTGAGTGTGGCTGAGTCCAGGGTTCTTGTAGTCTTCAGAGGGGAAGAAGCACCTCTTGATTGGTTTATGGACATCCATGGGCAGGCCAGAGAAAAGCACCATAAGTTCCCATTCTGGTCCATCAGCCCGGCCCCCAGGCATCAGGCTATTCCCGGCTTGAAGGTGGGGCTTCTCCAGGAACCTGCCCCTTTTCGCCCAGGAACATGGATGCCTGGCCCAGGCTGTTCGTGCTGAAGGGCGCCTGCAGGCCAGTGCCAAGCTGCCCTCGCCTCCCAACCCATTTCCCTCCCTTTGGTGCTCCTCAGCGCCCAAAATTCAGAGGGTCCCAAGGCAGCAGGGGGCTGGCGTGTAACCGCTTCCCTGAGCATGCGCACATCTGATTGGGTTGCAGCAGCTCCCAGGTTCAGTCTCAACTTTGCTCCAAGATCAGAGCAGGCACCGGGGAGCTGGAAGAGGCCAGGCAGTGAGAATAGGCACTTCCACACCTGTGGATGCGGGGTTTTCCCTGGCCCCGGAGAGCACAGAGATGCCCGGGTCCCCAGATCCGCAGCTGGCTCGGTGGCTGCAGCAGCGCCCAGGAAGCAGAAGGCTCCCACCCAGCACATTCGGAGGTAGGCAGGGCTTCCACCTGTTCCAAGTTCCTGCCCACTCCGTGGAGTGCATGGTCCCCAGCTGCACCTCCCCATTGCAGCCGGCGTCATGGCAGCCTGCTGCTCATCTGAGTAATATGAGTAATATGAGTAATGAAATATATAGCTAAAAATCCAAGTATACAGTGCCCCCAAACTGAGTGTACAGAATAATAATTTTTAATGATAATGTTTTCTAATAATATGTGTTTTAAAATTATATTTATATCTATTTGCATATATCTAGATGTTACAAATAACATCTAGGATATAGAAATTGGATGTTTGTGATATTTATACTTATTTTGGTTGTGATTTTTAAAAAAAGTTTTGTTATGTCTTTTCTGTAGTTATCAAGAATTATACTTAAAATTATGAACTAGCATACCAATATAAATTATAAATGAGCCTATTTTAGGGTTGTGAAGTGTTATGTTTGACTTTTAATAATTTTTCAGAACCTATACTTTAAATTTTCTTTTATTTTCCCATCTCCTTAATATCTGTATCAAATAAGGATAAAATAATTGAGCTGGGAATTAAAAATCCCCAGTTAGTATCTTAAATCAGCTATATTTTGTATCGTATTAAATGCCTCCTAGATTTATAGAGATTGAACTTAAAGCTAATGATATGACTTTCCAAAATCTTAATGCTTCTGCAATTGTTTACAATTTTCAAAGCAATATTTTTAAAGATAAATAAGATTAATATACTGTGAAATCGTATTTTAAATAAAAATATAAAGAAGAAAAAATCAGCCATGAGCTCACTCTTTATAAATAACTACTGGTAATAATCCCTTGAACTTCTTCCTTTTCTAATATGAATATATTATTTAAAAAATAAGATGGGATCCTGAGGGCAGGAATCAGATACATGGTATATTCTCAGCAAAATTTGTTGAATTAATAAAACTTTGCATATTCCTTAGTTTTCTCAAATTACATTCTAAAGGATTTTTCCTTATATCCAATATTCTTCAGAACCATTATTTTTGAGGAAATATTCCATGTTCCTTCAGTTCTACCTAACCAAATAAAAAACAAAAACCATTGTTAATTATTTAGTGTGTTCCTGAGCCCATCACCGTATTTCAGATGCAGATTGTAGACATCCCAATGTAAAATGTGCAATGCAAGAGAATGAATTGATTGGTTCATATGTGTGAAAAGCCTAGTGCCATGTCACACTAGGTTACAATTTTGTCAAGTTTCCAGCTATTTCCATGTGTTTCTCCCATTTCTACCCTTGTCTGTATATAATTGTCATCCTCAGGCTGATCTCATAATAGCGAGAGTGAAGAAGCATCACCACCACATAACTTCAGCTGCCCAAGCAAGAGATAATTTCTCCAGCTATTAAAAATTAGAAGGGTGGTTACCAGGGGCTGGGTAGTGGAGGGAATGGGGAAATGAAGAAAGGATAAAAAGGATTCAAAATTTCAGTTAGACAAGAGGAATAAATTCAAGAGATACAGTGTACAACATGGTAACTACAGTTAATAATAATTCATTGTATACTAGGAAATTACTAAGACAGTAAATTTTAAGTATTCTTACTACAGAAAATAAGAATGTGATATAAAACATAATCTAGCTTGATTTAGCCATCCTACAATGTATACATATTTCAAAACATTGTGTTGTATACCATAAACATACACAAGTTTTGTCAAAGAAAAAATAGTAATACAAGAACTATTAGAAACTCCACTTTGAATATGGAGAGGTCCTGGCTTTCTGTAGCCTAAACTATCAGGATTTAGAAAGGAAGCCACTTCCCTAAACAGGAGTTGCCTCTTTTTTCCAGGAATTTCTTGCCGAGGAAGATACAACTCTGTAGACCAGTGAATAATGCCATTGTTTGCTGACAGATTACTCAAGCTGCTCTCTGCTCAAGTAAATGTTTTGTTCATTTGAGCAAACAGCTGCTTTCTCAGGACCTAGGTCACTTAACTGAGCAAACTGCCTACTTCCCAAACCATTGCTTATTATTAAGGCTTGTTTCAAGGACCTCACTTATCTCTGTGCACTAATCTTAAATTATTATATTATCAACTTTGCTCCATCTTACTCAGATTCCTGTATTGAAGGGACTGATTTAAACCACTAGTGCCTTGATCACAAAATCCTATTCTGATTTTCCTGTTCTAAAGTGTTACCCAGGCTCTGTGGAGATGCTGCTCTCCTTGGTATTAAAGGAGTGAACTCAGCTTTCATGATCAACAGATACTCTAGTGGTCTTGGAAAATCTGTAGTTGGCACCTTTGAATTAAACCATTGCCAAGGATTCAGTGCATAGGTTGGCCAGCCTTTCTGTCCAGACCTAAATATCACTCTGGCAAGGAGAATGGGATTACTCTTAACAACCATAACATTTAATTTTTTAAAAATTCTCAATTAAGCCACCTTTATACCTCCAATCACACAGTCAAATTGGGTGACATTTGAAAAGAAAACGTCTTTGCATTATTACAAATGTAGTTGAACACTTTTAGAAATCATAAAAAATGGGAATGTAAATTCTAAATGCGTGTTACTGAAATGCTTATCTAACTCATTATAAAATAGATTTCAGAGTGTTTAAATCACACACTATATTGGTTGATTGGTTTATATTCACTCATCGAAATATTGTTTTAAAATATAAAAAAGTGCTGTGGATGGAAATGTTTCCAATAGTCTTTTCTTCAAACTGGGAGCTCATATATTTTCCAAAAAATAGATTGCATTCTATCCTTGAAAGTGCTGAATCCATTTGACATATAAAATGCATTAGGTTTGAGTGGAGGCCAAACTTAGCAGAATGTTTTCACTCCTTCTTGCTGTTTAAGCCGGTGAACACATTGACCTAATATACAATACATGGTTTTAGAATTGCTGTGAAATGTGTTACAAAACAACAAATAAACTGCAATATTTGCATATACAAATTTGATAGCATTTTAAATTGGCCTTAACACATTTCGAAGCATTTAGAATTTTCCTAAATGCTATTTTAGATATTATTGCTATAACTATGTAATCATTATTTTTTTATACATCAGAAATGTAAACAAAATAGTTAAAAGTGGCAACAATTGTGTATCTTCTTTGACCCTCTCTTTCCTTGAACACATATTTAGAGGCTGTCTTTCTGTGCTTATTAAAAACATCGTGGACTGAGAATACTTTTCTGGTCATCATTTTGCTCTTCAACAAGTGAAAGAAAGTGTGCAGTTGCATAAATTGTTGGAATAACATTCAGTTTAGAAGTGGACATTTCTCTAAAATCTACCATCTTCTGGAGATAATTCTGTATCTCTTGGAAAAGTTCCAACCCCTGTGCTGAATGAACTCATGATTTAGCTTTGGAAGCAAAAATCCCAGCACATTCTAAAGTGAGATAAGCAATAGAGAAATAAATATACCGTGTGCGCTGGGAAGACATTAAAAAACTATTTAATCAAGAATAGTAAAATATTAAACAATGAGAACAGAAAGAAATCTGGGACATGCACCTGCAGAACACTTGTAACTTCATAGATGAGTAAAGACAGGTCAAAGAGAAGGAGTTTGTTTGAGGTGATCACATTACTTCATGGCAGATATGGAATGGTAAAAATCCAGGATTCATTCTTCCTGGTCTGTGACTTTTCTGTTAAACCTTAATCCTGTTTGAACCTGTTAGGTTAAATCCTTCATCAGTATTTGCGTTGAAATTTCAACTTTGTCTTCTACAAACCTTTCATTTGATAGAACGTCATGTATGTCTTTTGGCAACAGAATGTGGTGAAGAGAACACAACAGACCCAGTTCCCAAGTGAGGTTCATTTATGTCCTGCCCGGGAAGGAGGACTAAGACAGAAAAAAAAAAACCTAACTCTAGAAAACTAATCTGTCACTTCGTGGTTGATTACCTTGTTTCTAATGGGATGGGAGAAGGGAACACTTGTTTACATGAGGGTAAATTTATTGCCATATAAATCACTAACTAACTCTTAAAGTATCTTTCTCTCCGATCAGGAGAAAAAATGTCTACAAAGAGCAACACAAGGCAATATTCAGAAAAGTTGATTTTCACCATGTCTCCTGATAGTTAGTGTAAAATATCATTAGTTTTAAACATACTTTTTTGTGATTATGTCAAAGTTTTAAATATACTTTTTTTGTGATCATGTCAAAAATTATCGATCATGTCAACTAAGAGAATTGCCTAGATCTGAAATGGCAGGCAATTATGGGCACATTGTATACATTCACACACAAGCACATTCAACAGGTAAGTTTTATTTGCACATTACAGATGAAGATTGAAAATGTTAACTAAATTCTAACGCAAAACATGACAAAAGAAATTCAAAATTACTCCAAGACTACATATGCAAATATTCCTAGAACATAAATGTTAGTACCAAAAATCTGTAGGATTTCCCTAGAATAAATTATTCCAATTCCAATAGTCATAGTTGATTAAAGAAAGATGGAAGTTTATAAATTATCACAAATGGTACATATTAACTGAATGATTTTATAAAAAGAATTATGATATGTACATTTAATATCAATGACTTGTTTATGAATATTATCCATACTTTTGAAGTATGAAAAATTAAAAACTGTATATATATATTTGTTATGAGTAGGAAAATCATATGTTAATGTGTATGTGTACATATATACACATTAATCCAAACATAAGTGTACACACATATTTAGGAGGTATATATTTTGTTCAGATGAGTTCTTAGTGAATATACAATATAGTGGATTATGCCGATTCAGTTAGTATACAAATATAATACCAGAGTCAGTAATTTATTCACATTGCAACAAAAACAATTAAAACAACTTGATAATCATATCAAGTTTTGTTTTGTGATAACTTTACTTATATTGCATTATTTACTACAAATGTTCTACTTTTTCAATTACAAAAGATAATATTAAAAATAGCTGAGATACAGGTATATCCTGATAAGAATAATATAGAATAAGAATGTTATTGGCTGAATAATACCATGATTAAATATTTTATAAAAACGTATTGAATCTTCACTGTAAACCAAGTAAGGTTCTAGGAGCTGGAAGTGTAGTGGAATATAAAAGAGCTCCTTTGCCTACAAGGAGCTAATATTCTGTTTAATAAATAGCTCATTACAGTTATCATTTGGGGGCAGGTATTAAATAGATGCCTGCAATCTGAGAAACTGTAAGCTTGGAAGGTCTTATGACCAAGCCCAGACGTGGGCAAAAAAATGTGGTTAAATGAAGTAGAAAATGGCCAGGTGAACTTACAGACTTCTCTTTTCATTAATTGTTCCTAACTGTCCTAGAAGACAGCCCAGGAATGGGAAAGCATTGTATTTAAAATAGAATTGTTCACAGGGAGAAAAGTAAGAGAGAATGCAATTTAAAAGTAAATTTACTAAATACACTAAATAGCTAGTATCAGAGTCTTGCAAGGTGTTATCATTGGTGGAAACTGGGTAAAGGTTACATGGGATCTCTCTGCTTTATTTCTTACAACTGCATATGGAACTAAAATGATCACAAAATAAAGAGCTTAATGTAAAAAATAAATGAGTTTAAGTGTAAGAAAATATCCCTTACATGGTACTGTCATTGGAAAATGGAGTCTATCTCAGATCATTCTTCCTGGAGAACCAAGTCAACTAGCTAAATGGGAATGCCTTGGTCCATTTAGGCTCCATTTGTTGATTCCATGCCCATGCCTCCATTTTCACCTCCTTTGCCCTTGCCTTCAGATTGCTGGGGGAATTGAGTTAATGGGAAGTATGGTTGAAAAATTGGAGTAGTAAAAGAAGAGAAACCAAGAATGTCTACCCTTGTCTACTTGCCTCGGTGTCCTCTCACAGGTCTTACAGTCAGGTCTGCTGTGATTTCATCTTTCATCTTGCACTTGGTGACTATATCTTCTGGTCTTCAGTAATGTGATCTGTTTCTTTTGTTTAGTAGCCACCTAGAGGAGTTACTAAGCTTGGGGTTGCCTCATGCTCTGGTCTGACTGAGTTCCTCGGAATTTGTATGTTGAAACTTAGTGCCCGATGTGATTGTATTTAGAGGTAGAGACTTTAGGAGAGGATGACATCATGAGGTTAGAACTCTCAGGCATGGGATTTGTGCCCTGATAAAAGGGCTTGAGGGAATAAGTCTGTTCTTTTCTGCTCTTCTTCAAGAAGAAGCAGCATTTATGGTGCCATCTTGAATAAAAGACTGGAGCTTCACCAAACACCAAAGCTGTCGGTCCCTTGATGTTGGACTACCCAGCCTGAAGAACTGTAGAAAACAAGTTCCTGTTGTTTACAAATTACCCGATCTCAGGTATTTTGTTTCAGCGGTACAAACGGACTAAGATATCACATATGCCTGCGGTTGCTCTTTTGATTTTTGATTCCATGGCAGAACCCTGTGGGAATGAACAGGGTAACTAAGGTCAACTGAACTGAAGAAAACCAATGGTGAGAAAGGAATCTTTAAGCAAGTGTTGTTGAAAAGTACACAGAAACCACAGATGTTTGGTTTATCAAAAGGAATATTTTCCTTTCTCTATGTTCCCATAGTGTTTTATACCATAGCTCTTACTAGATCTTGTGTGTTTGTGTGTGTGTGTGAGTGTGTGTTGCCTTCTCCCCTAACTACTCTAAGATTTGGTGAAGTGTCTGTATAAAGAAGGTTCTTAATACATATTTGTAGAATTAATTAGTGCATTTTTATCTTCCCATAACAAAAATATTCTAATAAAATTTTTTAGAAAAACAAAATTTGAATAAAACCAATTATTTTAATGCTCTATAAGCCTCCTAATGGTTGATCTGTATAAAATGTAATAATAGCTCTACAAATTAAATTTATAAAAATCAAGATTTTTGCCCATAGAGCAAATAGCATTTTATATTAAAGTACATTTCTTAGTTCTCATTTTGGTTCTTCAGGTCTTTAGGAATTACATTAAAATAAAATTAGAGAATATGGTGCAGATGTAAGTGACTGAAGTTGTAAGTTTTTAAACAACACAGCTTAACTTTGTTTTTCCAATCGATTCTGCCAATCAGCTATCTAACTGTTTTTATTCAAATAATTTGATATTATCATAAAATAAACCATAATTGCTTTTATGTTTTATTTTCTGTCCCGCCAATAGGCAGGTGATAATAAAGTTGCATTCTGAAAATCTCCTCTATTCCTATATGGTATTGTTTCACACACTGAATTTATCACTTTTATGAATAAAATTTACCTAAATGTGCTAGAGAAGTCATATATGACAGAATCTTAAGTAATATCCTTAGTGTAAATCTATGAAAGAATATTATGTTTTAGAAAATTGCATGCTGATCCTTCCTTTAGGCTTGTTCAGAATTACCACGCATGTGACCAAGTAGTTTAGTGCTGTTAATTACTCTAAAGATGTTAAATGTAATGGGAAAAAGGTCCTTGATACGGATATCAAGAAAGGTAATATTTCGGATTAGACTTTTTAACTCATTATTGATGTTGTTTCAAATCAATGATTCCAAAGAGCACTCAAGTACTCAGATTTATCAGTAAAATCCCAAGACATTAAAGCTCAATATGTTTTTTTGTTGTTTGTTTGGTTGGTTTTTCACATTTAAGCTCGTAGGCACAATAGAAATATGAAATGGGCAATCGGATAGATCAGTTTGTCTCACACGGTCCTCCACATTGGCGTCATTATTCTCCTTAATAAACAGACTCTTGTAGATTAGGGAAGGATGTGGAAGCAGTGTCAGTATTTGTTTTTACCAAGATGAGCAGTAATTCTTCTCATTTATTTTAAAATGCATCCAAAGGTTCTTTTGGGAAGAAATTCCATAACTGGCATGTGTTAATCATTCCAGAGTTAAACATGATGGGGAAGGCAGAGAAAGACATTTTCAGGGGAAATTAATTTCATTTGGACTCTTTGGCAAGGGGATGATTAGAAAGAAAAGCCTAGCTGGAACGAAGATAAAAAGCATGATTTCTTACTCAAGAGATTTAGGAGGCGGTTTGAAAATTTCTTGAAAAGGTTTAAGGTTAACAAAAAAACAAGTCAAACCTTTAAAAAATGTGGTGGAAGAACGATTTCCATAATTTAAAATTATGTTGAAAACATGGGCACGTTTTCCTCTTGGCGCAAAAATTCAGACACAGTTTTAGCTGCTTGCCTGTTGAATACTTGGCCTTCCTAAAGCAATCCATTATGTGTAATGTGTAAGCAGTGGCGAATGGTAACTATCATTACCAGGTGGTTATTTGCAATGCAAATTCTAAGCCCTAACTCATAGCTGGTAGGCTCTGGCAGTTGCCAAACAGCTGGAGTTTGAACCCTAAATCCATAGTATAAACAGCAACGTAATTCCAGGAGAATTTCTCTAAATATATTAATTTTTCACAATGTTATTATTTATTGTGATTATTTATAACACCAAAGAGCTCAAGCTGTTGTTACAGACACCATAACATTAAATCAGAAAGGTACAATCTTTTTTTTTCTTAGAAAATAATTTTTAAAGAAAAAAAAATCACATACAAAATTATTGAAAATATGCATTAAATAAATTAACTAATTAAAAATTAAATTTTATTCTTATTGCCATACAAATACTAAATAACCACTTTTTGTCTGGCATTTGGGCCCACCATTGTACCTAAATTATCCTCAAATATTATCAATGGGCTCCTGATTGCAACATTTTGTATTTCCTTTTTCCCCTTACTCTTGTCCTTCAGGGTCAATCTGCAAGTGCCACTATTGACCATCACTTCCTTCTTAAAATGCTTTCCTCCCTAGCTTCTGTGATCATGAATTACTTAAATATCCAGAATTTTGACTGCATATTCCCTTCTGACAATATTTTCTCTTTTACCTCTTGAGTTTCTTCCCAAGGATGTTCTTTTGATTACCTTGCCTAATCTAATTTGTTCAGCATTCCTAGGCATTCGAATGGCCTTAAATGAAATCAGTGTACATGAATCATAAATATTTAGCCCTTGCATGTGGGCTATCTCAAGCACAAATATCTACTTTTCTTCAAATTAATTTCCACTTGGGTCAAAATCAAATATATACTATTTTCTCCAAACCGTTTCAGCACCTTCCAGATTATCCCATGTCTGTTACGATACCGATACTTTTTGTGAAGTAAGCCAGGATTGAGTTTTTTGGAGACTCACACGTTCTCCATTTATTATTTGTCACCTAGTCTTTTAAAATTACTTTTTAAAAATTCCCTCAACACTATACCCTGTTACTTCCTTCAGCATTTTCCTGCGCTGTTGAGTATGCCTCAATAAACCTCCATTCAATCTTGGCCCATCAACATTTTTTTTCATCCTGATTCTTTTACAGCGTCATACACATGCATTAGTTGGATTTAATTTTTTCTTTTTATTTATTTATTTATTTTTATTATTATTATACTTTAAGTTCTTGGATACATGTGCAGAATGTGCAGGTTTATTATATATGTATACACATGCCATGGTGGTTTGCTGCACCCATCAACCCGTCTTCTACATTAGATATTTCTCCTAATGCTATCCCTCCCCTTGTCCCCCACCCAGAACAGATCCCAGTGTATGATGTTCCCCTCCCTGTCTCCATGTGTTCTCATTGTTCAACTCCCACTTATGAGTGAGAACATGTGATGTTTGGTTTTCTGTTCCTGTGTTAGTTTGCTGAGAATGATGGTTTCCAGTTTCATTCATATCCCTGCAAAGGACATGAACTCATCCTTTTTATGGCTGCATAGTATTCCATGTTGCATATGTGCCACAGTTTCTTTATCCAGTCTATCATTGATGGGTATTTGGGTTGGTTCCAAGTCTTTGCTATTGTCATCAGTGCTGGAATAAACATGTGTGCATGTGTCTTTATACAATGATTTATAATCCTTTGGATATATACCCAGCAATGGGATTGCTAGGTCAAATGGTATTCCTGGTTCTAGATCCTTGAGGAATCACCAAACTGTCTTCCATAATGTTTGTACTAATATACACTCCCACCAACAGAGTAAAAGTGTTCCTGTTTCTCCACCTCCTCTCCAGGATCTGTTGTTTCCTGACCTTTTCATGATCGCCATTCCAACTGGCTTGAGATGATATTTCACTGTGGTTTTGGTTTGCATTCCTCTAATGACCAGTGATGATGAGCTTTTTTCATATGTTTGTTGGCCGCCTAAATGTTTTCTTTTGAGAAGTGTCTGTTTATGTACTTCACCTACTTTTTGATGGGGTTGTTTTATTTTTTTTCTTGTAAATTCATTTAAGTTCCTTGCAGATTTTGGATATTAGCCCTTTGTCAGATGGGAGGATTGAAAAAATTTTCTCCCATTCTTTAGGTTGTCTATTCACTCTGCTGATAATTTCTCTGACTGTGCAGAAGCTCTTTAGTTTAATTAGATCCCAATTGTTAATTGTGGCTTTTGTTACCATTGCTTTTAGTGTTTTAGTACTGAAGTCTTTACCCATGCCTGTGTCCTGAATGGTATTGTCTAGGTTTTCTTTTAGGGTGTTTATGATTTTAGGTCTTATGTTTAAGTCTTTAATCTATCTTGAGTTAACTTTTGTATAAGGTATAAGGAAGGGATCCAGGTTCAGTTTTCTGCATACGGCCAGCCAGTTTTTCCAACACAGTTTATTAAATAAGGTATCCCTTGCCAATTGCTTGTTTTTGTCAGGTTTGTCAAAGATCAGATGATTGTAGATGTGTGGCGTTATTTCTGAAGTCTCTTTTCTGTTCCATTGGTCTATATATCTGTTTTTGTACAGTACCATGCTGTTTCAGTTACTGTAGCCTTGTAGTATAGTTTGAAGTCAGGTAGCATGATGCCTCCAGCTTTGTTCTTTTTGCTTAGGATTTTCTTGGCTATATGGGCTCTTTTTTTATTCCATTTGAAATTTAAAGTAGCTTTTTCTAATTCTGTGAAGAAAGTCAGTGGTAGCTTGATGAGGATAGCATAGAATCTATAAATTACTTTGGGCAGTATGACCATTTTCACAGTATTGATTCTTCCTATGAATGAGTATGGAATGTTTTTCCATTTGTTTTTGTCCTCTCTGATTCCCTTGAGTAGTGGTTTGTAGTTCTCCTTGAAGTGGTTCTTCTTCTTTATTATGTGCATGTGTCCATCTGTCAAGGGCACCAGCATTTTAACTTTTATAAATAAATGCATATGCACACATTTATAAGTATGTGTAAATATGTATACATGTACACGTATGTATGCATATGTGTGAGTTCATGTTTGTATATTTATATAATATATAATTTTTTCTTAGTAGATCATAAATTTCTTAATCCTGAGTTCACATTATAATACTAATATGCCCTGTAGTATTAATATATTGAAAGACAAAGATATTGGCAAGCTACAAGCTGGGTGTTTTGGAGGAAAAAATTGACATGGATAGAAGGATGATAAAATAGATACAAATGTAGAAAAGCAAATGCACAGGATTTTTATGATGTTCTTAGGAGCTTAGGCAAGATTGCTATCCTCTATCAATCTGAGATAAGAAATTTACATAGAGTTTTTTATATAAATATGTATATAGCTTTATGTTTTCTTTCTCTTCTTTTTCTTTTCTCTTCTCTTCTCCTTTTCTTTCTTTCTTTCTTTCTTTCTTTTTTTTTTTTTTTTTTTTTTTTGACAGAGTCTTGTTCTGTTGCACCCAGGTTGGAGTGCAGTGGCACAACCTCAGCTCACTGCAACCTCTGCCGCCCGGGTTCAAGCGATTCTCCTTCCTCAGTCTCCCAAGTAGCTGCGATTACTGGTGCCCATGACCACACCCGGCTAATTTTTGTATTTTTAGTAGACACGGGGTTTCGCCGTGTTGCCCAGGCTAATCTTGAACTCCTGACCTCAGGTGATCCTCCCGCCTCGGCCTCTCCAAATGCTGGGATTACAGGAGTGAGCCATTGCACCTGGCCAGCACAGTGTAATGTTTTCCTCAACAGTTGAGGCTTACATTCATTAAGTAAATAATATAAATGCACAAGACCTGAACTTATTGGGAAACAAAAATGGAATGAGGAAGTCTGATACATCCTTTTAGAGATAAACTCAGAAATTGTAACTATAAGAAATTAATGATACCATGATTAAGAGCTTGGATCGAATGTCATTCTGAGGTTAAAACTGTGACATTACCAATTAATCGTTCTGTGACTTTGGGGAAGTTATATGGATTCTTAACTTCAATTATCACATATATTAAATAACAACAATAATAATATCTCCCCAAGTATCTTTTACTTGTTTGTTTTGAAATAAAATAAACTATTTACCACAACTACAGCATAAAGTACGCTCACAGGGAATGGTCGTTTTTGCTGGATTGTCAAGAGACAGGATCCCTTCCAGCTAGCATCAAATCAAACCATGCCCATTCTCTATTAACAAATGCATTATACTGTACTAGCATCACTCATTGCAAGTCACTTTTGGTCACAGGATGTACGCCCTTTTTCTTCTCCTAGATATCTTCTACGCAATCACAGAGCCTGGCATGTAGTTGGTGGTAGAATTCCAACAAAGAATTATTGGATATTCTGTGATAAGTAAATAAATGAGATACAATAAGTATACATAAAATTATATTTCATTATATTTATATATAATAGTTTTATTATATATCTATATATTATACATATGTCTATATAATTGTATTTCATAAAAGTATACACATATACTATATAATATATAATATTTATGTATGTCTATAGTGTATTACATGCTATATGTAATAGGTAAAAATCAAATGAATATGAACATATAAAATATATAAATTATTATTGTTTAAAGAATAATATATTGCTCCTCTTATCATTAGTTTTCTCAATTTTATCTAGTGATATTTTTCTAGAAAAAGACTAATCACGGCACACAATGATTTAGTGTCTTTATATTGTGTTTGCAAATTTAATGCCAAAGATACTTAGCCATCCGGTTATCTATAGAGTGTTCTCAACTTCCATTGTTTTAAATAGAGTATGCAATTTTTTTCACTATTTCATTTAAATTTCAATCAGGATGTCATGGCCAGACCAGCCATTAAGATGTTATTGAATGCAAAATGCAATTAGCACTCCAGTGTTTAAATAAATGTTACTGTAGGACAATTAATCTTTAAATACACCATGAAAACAGCACTGGCATAAAATAGCCAAAGCATATTTGATCAAATAAATTAAACCAACGTTAAAAATTGACTTTAAAATTACTGATAATTGTATGGTATGTCACTACCATATTGGTTTGTGATGATAATAATCTTAAAGTACTGAAGTGGATGCAATGATTAAAATTTAAAAAGCAATTTTCCTTTTCCTCCACAATTTTTCAGATGTTAGAGCATTTCTACGTCATCCAGCATGCCTTCGTATTTTTTTTTTAAAGTCACTTCTTTATTTAGAATGTAATACCAACTGGTTACTACATGTATTTGGGAAATCCCTTAGTTTTCATAAAACATAAAATAATTTTATTACAAAATTACAAAACTGTAATATGTTTCTCATGTGATACCTAATAATGTACCTATCCCATTTTGGTTTATTTGTAATGGTACACTTGGAAAAATGTTACAATAAATGTTATCAACAGTTAATCAATTTAGGTTGAAATATTAAAAGAAATTATGTTACCTAAGAAAATCTCGTGGAAATATCAGTTGCTCAGTTTATCTCTTTTTACTGATATGTATCTACTGTCATTTAAAAATAACTATAACTTTCTTATGAAGACTTCTATTTCTGAATAGCCAATCAGTTTATGTTGATGTAATTTGTGGTATAAATAGCATGTTCTGGAATGGATCATCCCAATCTTTTCTCCTTTTTTCTTTCCCTCCCTCCCTCCCTCCTTCCCTCCCTCCCTCCCTCCCTTCCTTCCTTCCTTCCTTCCTTCCTTCCTTCCTTCCTTCCTTCCTTTCCTCCCTCCCTCCCTTCTTCTTTCTCTTTCTGTCTCTATTTCTTTCTCTCTTCTTTCTATTGTATTCTATTTTTTTGCTGTTTTTCTTAAAGCTAGCTCTTAATTTATCCAATGTATCTTATTAAAAAACACAGCTTTTATACACGAAAAGTTGAAAAACATTTGTGATTGAAAACAAATTAGTATATGTAACCTTTAAAATGTGCATATTGTAAGCTGTGTACTATTAATGGGAACGTCTCTTCCCTTCTCTTTGTTTTCTAATTAGCTATTCTAAGCGTTCCAAGAAAAAATTCTTTGACATTACTCCATCAGGCTCCTCCATCCCAAATTCAGTGTAATCTACCCCAAGCCCCACCACTAAAGACATCACCAACACAATCTTTCTATTTTTTTTATGAAGAGATTTCCGTTCTCTCTTCCAGATGCCTCTTGAATGCCAGCCAATATGAGGTTTGAAATGGAAGTATTTGAAAAATGTAACAACACTGATGGGATTCATACAATTAGAAGAAATGAATAACTTTATAAGCGCTGATCTTAATACAAGTTATTAATTAGATATTATTTGCTGAAACTTCAGCTGTGCTGCTTATTATACACAGTCTACAAAATTAATGATGTTGACCTATTATTTATTACAAAGGACCCAATGGCTTCATTTTTATATTTGATTTAAAAATGCTTATAGTGATCATCAGAACATACCTAAAATGCTGCTACTCGTGGGGTTATTACATAATTAGCATTATTTAAATAATTTTTGAAACACCAATTCCTAATGTTTGCTGCAACTCCATTTCCAATGAAAAAGTGAATTTAATATTTGCTTCAAAGAGATAATCATTGTATCTTGAATTTCAGTTTTGCCTATTTCATTTTTATTTCCACTGGCATTCCTTACATACATACACATACACACACAAATGTAACCATTAAAAATTCAGCTATGACTTCAGAAGCAAATGGAGACAGAATAAGGTATTCATCCTCACAAATGCAAGATTTCTTAGCTTGCCATGAGCTTTTTTAGTCAAAAAACATACTGAATCTCAAGCCAGGTATACAGTCAAAATGATTTTCAGATGTTGACAGTTACATTCTTTTAAATGAACATACATCTCTGAAAATAAATGTCCACACTTTTTACACAGAGAGACTGAAATTTGTATCTTCTAGTGAAGGGAGTGATATGAAATAATGATTTACATCTCTAGCTATGAAATTATTTGGTGGAGAAAGTAAGATGCATTCAGTGGAAAATTCAAGAGTCGTTCAGATCACTGTTGCCAGCGAATATTGAGAAAACATACATTTTTAACTTTAAAGAAAAAACTGTACAACTTTATAATGTGTACCTGTCCTCTAGAGGTCGTGATATGATACCTGATACAACACCATTCATTAATAAAAGCCACTATATAGGGTTTTCCAACTGCAAAGGGAACTTGTTTATAACATTTTCACCTGCTGCATATAAAGTTCTTATATCAGCACTGCTATATTAAAATAGGAAAAATGGCAGGTTATTAATTTTGTGGACATGAATTTATTCTTCAGTTGTTTTAATTAGTATTCTGCTTTTCAAGTAATGCTCATATGTCTCTAAGTGTCTCCTAGCAATGGTATAACTAATTACATTATTTTTTCCTCTCGATTTCAAATTAGTGGCAGGGGGAAATATTCCATTTCATTCGGAGAGAAATCACTCCAAAACTGTAATATTTACCAGGCATACAGGCATACTGAATTTGCTATATGACTTTATTAAGCATAATTGTACTATTTTCACAACCTCTGAACACACATATAATTATATATATATGTATATGTATGAATATAAATTACAAACACAGACATTGAATATTTAACTGTAGGAAGTCTGCATTACCATTCCTTAAATTAAATGAGAACATTTGGTTTTAACAATCTTTTTTTTTTTTTTTTTTTTTTTGAGACGGAGTCTTGCTGTGTCTCCTGGGCTGGAGTGCAGTGGCCGGATCTCAGCTCACTGCAAGCTCCGCCTCCCGGGTTTACGCCATTCTCCTGCCTCAGCCTCCGGAGTAGCTGGGACTACAGGCGCCCGCCACCTCGCCCGGCTAGTTTTTTGTATTTTTAGTAGAGACGGGGTTTCACCGTGTTAGCCAGGATGGTCTCGATCTCCTGACCTCATGATCCGCCCGTCTCGGCCTCCCAAAGTGCTGGGATTACAGGCTTGAGCCACCGCGCCCGGCCGGTTTTAACAATCTTAAAACAAATACTATTTTTGTCCAGACTTTACCGTATAAATGAATTAGTTCCTCTGAGCCATACACATATCTTCCATTGATTTATACAGGAATATTTAATATAGATGGAAAAGAATTTTCTCATACAAGCTAGGAGGTGTGGGAAATTATCTGTATTTCCTTCACAGAGGACCTAATATAAAGATTTTACTTAGCAGCAAAGTGTAAATATATAATCTCCAAAATATAGAGAAATAGAAGTACCCAGAAAGTGACTCAAGAGATTAAATTGGTAGATTAAGTATTCCGGCACTCTCTACTACATATTTAACAATACTTCTTAGGTGTAAACATTGCCACAAAAGTTTTCTCAAGTCCAAGGTAGTCTAATGGGTGTTGATGAAAATGCATAACATTCTCAGAATGAAAGATGCATCAGGACGCTTTGGTGGCACTGTCTATTTTTCAGAGGATCAATTTCTCTTTCCTGAGTATGATCAGAAAGACAAGTACACCCTTTCTGACATTTTCTACCTCAAGTAAGAAACGAGAGGACTGCTTTGATTGCAAACCAGTCCTTATGTTCATAACCACTCTCATTGTCCAAGCATTAAAAGGAACCTTCATCTGCATGTTCTAAGTAAGAAGTATGACAACTGGACACCAAAGCTATGTCTGCCCCGAGTTTGACCTTCTTCAGGATGGCCAACACATTCTTCTAACATTGGTTCTGCAAGTGACACCAAGCCCTAAAGGAGTTATTCTCAACCTGGGGTGATTTTGGCCCTCCTTCCCCCTAAGGGACATTTGAGAATATCTGGATACAATTTGACAATATCTGGATACATTTTCGGTTGTCTGTGCTGAGAATGTGCGCTACTGGTATTAAGTAGGGCAAGGCCACAGATGCTGCTAAATATCCTATAATCCACAGAACACCCCACATGCAATAAAGAATTACTTGACTCAAGATGACAATTGTGACATGGCATCATTTGAAAGATATAAGTTAGAAAATATGAGGAGATTGTCAAGGAGGTAACATGGGGAGAGAGGAGGCAAGGGTAGAAAAGAGTGAGAGAAAGGGATGGATAGAAGAGCAATCACCTAACTTTCGTCAAAGATATGAAATGGCTTTATATGTATATATATATATATGTATATATATATATATGTATACACACACACACACACACACACACACATATAACGTTTGTAAATTTACAAGCATTTGTAGTTAAACTACAGGTCTGTAGGCACTATGTTAAAACCGTGGCGGGTATAAAAATTTTAACATGCTTTTTTTTTTAAGGATTCATAGTCTCAAGCTGTAGCAAACTGAATACTAGAGTTTTCTAACTCAAACACTCTCACAAACCATCATTCTGTGCAGTTAACAGGCAATATTTGTGAGGTACCTCACAACTAATCAGAAGTTGAAACACAAAGCTGGGAAATTAATCACTACTAAGCATAGAATCTGTGTTAAAGAGAACTATGTTCATTTGGAAAATGGATAAGATATGGCAAAATAAGGGACAGCATAGGATAAAAGAGAAAATGATTTAAAATAGTATCTTATACAATTACATTTCATATTGAATTATTAAAATGTTAACTTGTGGGCAAATCATGCCGTGTGTGTGTGTGTGTGTGTATATATACATACCTTCATTGTATATATACACACACATATAATCTTACATAAAAGAGCTAAATCTTGCTGTGAATGTGTCATATTAATGAATGTGCTTATGCGATGAAAAATTGCAAATTGTTAGACACAAAGAATATGACATTTTAAAAATCATAATTTGGGTCCTAATTTGAGCAGCTCATTTTTAATTATGAATTTTCTTCTTCTCTTCCACGTGGCCTCTACTACCTTCCTTATTAGCAAATCTGGATTTGTTGTCTTGCCTTTGCTTCCCAAGCTACTCAGCTGTAACCAGCTTCATTTACCACGGCTAACAGGAGATCTTGGGGCTTCAGTGAAAGCAAAACTTCAGGGATGGGCTCAGTGAAGCTCAACTTCGCTATTCTTTGATGTCTCCCTGCCTAGACAGGTCTCCTAAGGATCAAGCCAAACCCCTACTTCCTCTCTTACATATGTGCTAAAAGATAGAGACAGAAAAATGCTGAGAAGAAAGAAAAGGCAGAGCAGTGGTTTCTAATGATCAACTAGATTCTTACAATGATGATAGAAGTTGATGTCTTCATTTTTAACATATAATTTAAATTATTTTGTGGTATATTACTATATGATATATTAGTAATCTCATTGAACTATTTCTTTTCCCATCAAAGCAGATTTTAATAAAATAAAAATTCATTTATCATTTAAATGTAAGTGAGTTGAATGTCTAGAAAAATGCATTACATCCTATTTAGTTGTTAGGGCAAGAATAATTACTTATTATTTTGATACTTAAATTTAACCTGTGAAGAATTCAGTTTGTAGTGAAGCAGAATCCTCAGAGAGGAAGGATGATGGTATAGTCTATCTCGCCTTGTATATTAGGTTTTATTAAACTTAAGCACAATTTGTTTCTTAATTTTCTTACTTTGGTTATCTAGAGATCAGTAAGATATGTTTTTGATATCTTTATAATAGCCTTCCTGTTGGGACAGTGTAGATCTGAATAACCTTGGGGAAATAAATATCCAAAATGTATTTTGGGGATGGAAAATCCAGCATGAGCACTTTTGTAAACTGACTTGTAACTTTCCTACTGTTTAAGCCTTGCCCATTAGGCTTTTATATTTTTAGAGCTTGAAATTGTGTAACATAATTCTTGATATAAAGGATATCAATTTGCAGTGATAGCTTTGTGAAGAACTGGGTTTAAGTAACAATACTATTATTAATCTCGAAATCCTAAACACAATGTATTTAGCAAATTTTTGACATAAACAATAGCTCTGTTTATGTCTATTTGAATTCCCTCCAAAAGAAACAGAGAACATAATAAATTGCTGTTATACTTAGAAATTAATATGTAAGAGACTCTTTTGCATTAACCAAAAATTAGATGACTCAGTTTAGATTTCATACGATTGCTTTCTGATAACTCATGATATTATAATTGCTCGAACAGTTGAAGACTTGAAAACTATTGTTTTGGTTTGTGGGTTTTTCAGTATTTTAGTTTTGTTTTTGCAATATCTTCACTTGTAAAATACATTTTTTAATCTGTCATGCCTACATATGTAATAAACTTTAAATTAAAATAGTCCAAATTTGGTTTTGAGCTGAAAAAAATTGGTTGAATAACAGATCCTGGAAATCAGGAATGCCATCCCAGAGTTTTAAGAGCACTGATTCAGCCCATTGGAAAATTAGCTGTTTTATTACATTATTTATTAAATTATTAATTTAATTTAATTTAATATATATTTAATATAATTTACATTTATTTAAATATTTATTTAAATAATATGAATTTAATTTAATATATATTTATTGAATTATTAATAAAATTATTAATAATTGCTAATACTTGCAAGTAACCAAGGTGTCTTTTGATAGGTTAATAAATAAACTGTGACTGTGGTACATCCACACAATAGAATATTATTCAATGATAAGAAGAAATGAACTATTTAGCCATGAAATGACATGGAGAAACATCAAATGCATATTGTTATGTGAAAGAAGCCAGCCCACGAAGGCGACATCCCGTATGATTCCAACTATACTACAGTACTAGTGGGCACATTTCATTATACATTGGTCAAATCTCACAGAAGGTACAAAACGCAGAGTGAAACCTAATGGAAACTACGGACGTTAGTGAACACTAATATTTGAATACTGGCTCATCAATTATAACAAATGTGCCACAATAAATGTAACATGTTAACAATAGGAGGTTCTTTGGGGGATAGTGATGGGATATATGGGAGCTCTCTGCCTTTTCTGGTAGGTTTTTTTTTTTCTGTTAACCTAAAGCTTCTCAAAATATATACTTTTTTAATATATAAATATATATAAATATATTATATATTGTTTAAATAATAATTATAATATATATTATATTATATATACTTATATATTTATATGTAACATATTTATATAAAAATATGTTTATATTTATAATATATATAATATATTTATATATGTATTTTTAATTCCTGCTTTAGGCCAGGCGTGGTGGCTCACGCCCGCAATCCCAGCACTTTGGGAGGCCGAGGCGGGTGGATTATCTGAGGTCAGGAGTTCAAGACCAGCCTGGCCAAGATTGTGAAACCCCGTCTCTACTAAAAATACAAAAATTAGCTGGGCATGGTGGCGGACACCTGTAATCCCAGCTACTCGGTAGGCTGAGGCATGAGAATCACTTGAACCCTGGAGGTGGAGGTTGCAGCGAGCCAAGATCACACCATTGAACTCCAGCCTGGGTGACAGAGCCAGACTCCATCTCAAAACAAAAAAAAAAAACAAAAAAAAAAACAAAAAAAAGAAAGAAAAACAAAATCAACCTTAAAAGTTAAAAACATCAAAATATGCTAAAATAAAGAGAAGATTTATTAGAAAGAATATTTAACTAACTGCTATAGTAACATCTGGCCTGTGGGTAACATAAATTCTGAGACATACTTACTTTTTTGCTATGTGAATGGAATAATATTCTATAATTTTGTTTATTGCAAAATGTATTCTTTAGAAGTGAAATTAAAATGTATTGATGCGTTTTCTTGATTCTGCTACCAGCAAAAAAAGCAAGTGCTAATATAAATTATATTATGCTTGTATTCATAGGCTTCTGTATTTAAAGCAATGTTTCTAATTCCAATAATATATTGCTTCTAAAAGTAATAAATTATTTTTATTCAAGAAAATTAAATTGTCATTTTACTTAAGTGCATAATGGCTTATAGGTAAGACAAAATGGCAAATTTGGTTAAGATATAAAATTTAATATTATATAAAACAATACAGTAAAATAATTTATCATAATGCGTTAATATTTCTGAATCATTTACATTTGTATGCTTTAGAATTTTCCACTTTTTATTATTTTTATTGATTTTCTTTTAGTTACTAATTTTTGAAAACAACCATAAGTAGAATTTTTACCTTGGTAGAATAATTTGGTTTGGCTTTCTATTTGATGTCCCTGAATGATTATAAATCAATGTAAACTGAGCAATAACACAGAAAACTATGATGATAATATTTACTAATATTATAAATAATACAGTACTCTCATTCAAAAATTCATATCAGCACATGTCTTACTGCAGTGATATGCAAACTAATTTTTATTACTTTAAATATGATTTCAGGAAGACTATCTGGTATATCTAATATCTTCTAGCAATTACGTTTTCACAGTATATGTTCATCATAATTCCAAATACAATGTAAGTGATCTTCTACAATTATTTCCTGGATGTGCAAATCTAATTTTGGTGTATTCAGCAAGTAAATAGAGAATGGATGTGAGGTCAGTGAATGGTTACTTTGATGTGATTATCGTGTGTGTGTGTGTGTGTGTGTGTGTGTGTGTGTGTGTGTGTGTGGTAACCAATTTTAAATAGGGGAGGGGAACCTGACTGATGTTAGAACCAAATCGAAATGAATTTTCTCTCTCCCTGCGTCTCTCTGTTTCTCCCTCCAAGTGACAGCATGACAGCAAGGGCATAGGTGTTAGAATGAGTAAACTTGCCTGAAAATTTCAGTGGAGTCCCTCTTCTATTTCTTAATCTTGTGAAACCAGATTAATTCTCTTTACCTTTCCGAGATTCAATTTACTTTTATATAAAATGACTTTAATAATGCTTTATCTGTATTACAGATTCAAGTTTGGCACTGGATGGATTGCTATAAAAATATTTAACAAATCTTATGTATCACATAAAGATAAACCATGACTCCTAATCTTGAATAGTGAAGACTTATTGTTACTACTGTCAGAGCCTATTTACCTGTGACTGCACTAGAATATTCAGACGGGTAATAGAGGTATGACAGAGATCTGCTCTAGATGACAGGCAAATGTCTCAGGAAGTCAGGAGTATATGGAGTCGAGAGAACCTTGGCGAAAATCATAGAACTCAAGGAGGCCAAGAGTTGAGATCAGGCATAGGGGCAACAGGTGATGGTGACTTTATAATAAACAGTGAAGGTGACAAAGGACATGAACCAAAGAAAACATGCAAGCAGCCAACAAGTCTATTAAAAATGCTCAACATCATTAATTATTAGAGAAATGTAAATCAAAACTACAATGAGGTAAATCTCACACTAATCAGAATGACTACTACAAAAAAGTTCAAAAAATAACAGATGCTGGTGAGGTTGCAGAGAGAAGGGAATGCTTAGACACTACTAGTGGGAATGTAAATTAATTTAGCCATAGTGGAAAGCAATTTGGAGATTTCTCACAGAACTCAAAGCAGAATTACCATTCGACCCAGCAATCACATTATTGGATATATACCCCAAAGAATATAAATCATTCCACCATAAAGACACATGCCCACATAAGTTCATTGCAGCAAAACTCACAATAACAAAGACATGGAATTAACCTAGATGCCCATTAATGGTAGACCGATAAAGAAAATATGGTACCTTTACACCATGGAATACTATGCAGACATAAAAAATTCTTAGATAATGTCCTTTTCAGCAACATGGATAGAGATGGAGGCCACTATCCTAAGTGAACTAATACAGGAACAGAAAACCAAAGACCACATTTTCTCACTAAACATTGAATACAAATGGACACAAAGAAGGAAACAAGAGACACTGGGGCCTCCTTGAGGGTGGAGGGTGTGAGGAGGGTGAGGATGGAATAACTACCTATGAGGTACTACACATATTACCTGGGTGGTGAAGTAGTCTGTCTGTATAGCAAACTCCTGTGCCATGCAGTTTACCTATATAACAAACCTGTACACGTACTTCTGAACCTAAAATAAAAGTAAAAACAAAATAGAGTGATGTTTAGGAGAAAATCTGAGATCTACAGCATCCCTTGAGGAAGGACAGCGTGTTCTGGCATTCATTATGTCCAGTGTATACTGGACAGAAGAAAAAAGCAATGACTCAACAAGCAGAGAAAACAAACCCTGGAACTGAACAGAACCTAAGAACACAGATTAAAAACTGAATTATTAACATAGGAATTGCCAATTGAGAAAAATCAAGTGTCTTCTTACTTTAAAATTACTCATTATTTCATGCTTCTAAATTTTCCTGATATAAATCTAACTGTATAGTACCTTATTAAAGATCTTAAATAAATAATAGCAGTGCTTAAATGTTAGACTGAATTTGTATATAGCCCCGGCTGTTTTAAACACATTACAGAGATAACTGTAAAACACCCAGGCACACACATACACAAATGCTGGAGTATCTGTTGTCACAGTTGGTCGCTTTGACAAGGAGAAATCGGGTTTCATTGTCTTTTTAAAATATGGCTTAGTTTTAAAAATACACACTACTTAAAAACAACCTCAGGAGGTGACTAGAATCAATTGTGTAAAGGGATGTTTGTAAAATGTAAATGTTTGTACATGTAAAATTTCTTCAAGTACAATAACATTGACCTAACCTCTGTTGTCTGTGTTTAATGGCGATGAGAGATATACACCCAAAGGAATGGAACGAGTACTTTAGAAGAACAATTACGGCCGGGCGCGGTGGCTCAAGCCTGTAATCCCAGCACTTTGGGAGGCCGAGACGGGCGGATCACGAGGTCAGGAGATGGAGACCATCCTGGCTAATACGATGAAACCCCGTCTCTACTAAAAATACAAAAATTAGCCGGGCGCGGTGGCGGGCGCCTGTAGTCCCAGCTACCCGGGAGGCTGAGGCAGGAGAGTGGCCTGAACCCGGGAGGCGGAGCTTGCGGTGAGCTGAGATCTGGCCACTGCACTCCAGCCTGGGCGACAGAGCGAGACTCCGCCTCAAAAAAAAGAAGAACAATTACATTTTATCTACCATCTTTTATAAAGTTATATTGAAGTTTTTTAATAGTCATTAGGTCAGAAATCCAAATTATTTATTTAGCTAAAATGATTCAAAACAAAATGTTTGATGTTTCTAGGCATAAAACCTGGCTTCTGATTTCAGTAAAGTATCTGGGAAATAGTAGCCATTTCTTCAATAAAATAACTTCAGTGTATGAATACATCTGTGGACAAATGAGAATGAAAAGGATATTTGTTTCTTTTTAAAAATAGATTCATGGGGTGTACATTCAGGTTTGTTACATGAATGTATTGAGTATTGATGAGGTTTGGTCTCCAAGTGTATCCATCACGTGAATAGGGAACATTGTACCCAATAGGTTATTTTCACCCCTGTACTCCTTACTACCCTTCCTCCTTGTGGAGCCCCAGTATCTCTGATTTCCCTCTGTATGTCTGTGTGTACCCACTGTTTAGCTCTCACTTGTAAGTGGGAACATACGGTATTCGATTTTCTGTTTCTGAGTTATTTCACTTAGGATAACGGGCTCCAGCTCCATCCATGTTGCTGTGAGAGACATGATTTCATTCTTTTTTATGACTATGTAGTATTCTATGTTGTATTCTATTTAATATACCACATTTTCTTCATTCAGTCTCTGTTGATGGACACTTAATTTTATGACTTTGCTATGTGATTAGTGCTGTGATAACCATACAAGTCCAGATGTATTTTTGATATAAAAAAATTCCTCTCCCTTTGGGCAGATAGATACCCAGTAGTGGGGTTGCTGAGTCAAATGGTATTTCTATTTTTAGTTTCTTGAGAAATCTCCATACTGTTTTCTATAGAGGTTGTACTAATTTACATTCCTACCAACAGTGTATTAGTGTTTCCTTTTTCCACATTGTTAACGACACCTGTTGGGTTTTTTTTATTTATTTATTTTTACTTTTTAGTAACAGTTATTCAGACTGGTGTAAGATGGTATCTCGTGGTGGTTTTAATTTGCATTACTAATTTGCATAACTCCGATGATCAGCAGTGTTGAGCATTTTTTCATAAGTACATTAACTGCTTGTGTGTCTTGTCTTCACAATGTCTGTTCATGCCCTTTCTCTCTTTTTAATGGGGTTATTTATTGTTTTTTTGCTGACTTTTTTTGACTTTGTTGAAAATTCTGTATATTAGACCTTTGTTAGAGGCATAGTTTGCAAATACATTCTCCCCATTTGTAGGTTTTCTGTTTCCTCTATTGAGTATTTATTTTCATGTACCTAAGATTTTTAGTTTAATTTAGTCCCATTTGTCTATTTTTGTTTCTGTTGCATTTGGTTTTGGGTCTTAGTCATAAATTATTTGCCTAGCCCAATGTTCAAAAGGGTTTTTTTTCTAGGTTTTCTTCTAGGACTTTTAGTTTCAGGTCTTACATTTAAGTCTCTAATCCACCTTTGGTTAATTTTCATATACGGTGAGTAATAGAGGTTTAGTTGTGTACCTAAGCCCTGGAGATTATGAACCTCACATAAATATCAAATTCAAATGCCTAATAAAAATAGTAAACACATTGATTCAGGAGAGGCTAGAGGAAAAGAAAATGATTTTTACTTCAAAAACCAGATTTAGCCATGTACCAAGAATATATTATAAAAAACTTTTCATTTAATTAAAACAAAAAAATAAAAATATCTAGAGGAATAATTTTTACTGAATTTTTACCTGACTCTGGTGGAGAAAAGTCCAAATAGTTTAAAAGATAATGGATATGCAGCAACACAATAAATTATATATTCCTGTTTCTAGATTGTACATCGGAGAAAATAATTTTGTTCTATGCCTTGTATGTAAGGCATAAAAGGTCTGGCAACAAAGCAAAATATTCAGAAAAGAAGGTACATGATATATTCTGCCTTTTATGGTAGGTTTTACTAAACTTTAGCAAAACTGGCTTCACGATTTAATCTACTTTCTTTGTTTTTAAATCTGATGTCAATTTCAGTTTACAGTAAAAGGGAAAACCTTGGGCAAATTGCCTCTGTTGGGCAGCATGCAGGTATCATTCCATAACTGATAATCTTTGGTTATTTATCTCAGCTTGTTAGAGGAAGCTTTTAATAAAGTTTAAAGGGGCTACAGTTAGATAAACTGTAAATACAGAAATTATTCTTATGTTTACACAAGGATATAGGATAATTATATATTCCATATCATAAAACAGTTTGACAAATTCAGAGTAGTTCCAAGGCACAATGGAAATCTTTCAACATAATGAACAATGTGGAAATGGGACTAGTGCTTGGGCCTATTATAGTATTATTTTGTCTCAGTGTAAGAGGAAATTTAGGAAGACTGTGCTATTTTCAAAGATAGCTACAAGTGTTCCCATAGATTTTTTCAATCGGATTTTGCTATTCCTCCTGGGAAATATAGAGTGTGATTCTCTTTGTAAATCTGGCCTGGGCAGATGGCTCGCCTAACCAGTAGAAGATGGCAGAAGTGATGCTATACCGTATTCTGGATGTGGGTCTCAAGAAGCCTTACGTGCTTATGCTTTCTCTATCTTAGATCACTGCCCTGGTTCTGCCCTGAGACCCACCATGGAAGAAAACTGGGTTTGTCTCCTGGCAGATGAGGGGTCTCAAGGTAGAGAAGTAAGGAGTGTCAGGCAATTGCCTATGTGCATGGCCAGATACATGAGAAAGGCATGCCGGATCTCAGCTCAGTCACCTTGCAACTGCATGAGGAGAGCCAGGTGAAAGCACTATGGAACCGCCCCCCTCCACCTCACTAATGGTGAGAAGTTAGGAAGCATTGCTATTTTTAAACTACCACAAAGGCCGGGCGCAGTGGTAATCCCAGCACTTTGGGAGGCCGAGACGGGTGGATCGCGAGGTCAGGAGATCGAGACCAACCTAGCTAACACCGCGAAACCCGGTCTCTACTAAAAAAAAAAAAAAAAAAAAAAAAAAAAACTAGCCGGGCGAGGTGGCGGGCGCCTCTAGTCCCAGCTACTTGGGAGGCTGAGGCAGGAGAATGGCGGGAACCCGGAAGGCGTAGCTTGCAGTGAGCTGAGATCCGGCCACTGCACTCCAGCCTGGGTGACAGAGCGAGACTCCGTCTCAAAAAAAAAAACAAAAAAAAAACAAAAAAAAAAAACAACTACCACAAATTAGGGTACATTTTTTTTTTTTTACGCAGCAATGGCTAACTGAAGCAATGAATCCTAACCGATTTACTTAGGTTAATTGATCAAATCGAAAACAATCTATGTAGAAGGTTATTAAACATCATGTATTGATATTTTGCTTTTCCATAATTTTGTACTTTCTTAAACATGTATAGCATATGCATTATTCCTTACATAGATGCCTCTCTTAAGGGAACAATGTGTGAGAGTGTGTGTGTGTGTGTGTGTATGTGTGTAATTCTAGATTATTAGATAATTGTATGCAGGAAATGTAGTTTTTTGGGTTTGTTTTTGTATTTTTAAGGCTACAGAAAATAGCTACATTTGAAATGCTTTAAACCTTTGTATTCAGTAAATATTGACCTTTTATGAAGCCAAGGGTTTGTTTATGACCTGTCTGGAACTTTCTGACCAGAGGACATTTACTGTGAACCAAGGGCTGTCATCAGACACACTTGAGTAGTTTCCATGTCTTTATCTAAGTCCATAACTTGGCCAAAGGCATTTTTGTAGTTCATTAAATTGGCTTTTTGACCAGCTCAGAATCACGAGCCAAATGCTAGATAATTGACAGGGCAACCAGAGAAAAATCATTCTTCAGTATAAAGATGGTAGAGAGAGAAACCTTGAGTTAAATTCTCCAGTCACGCTTGGGCTCAGTTCATTAGGGTGACCCCAAAAGATTTTATTCACATGGGGCCACACATGAAATTTGGACATTTTTAACATTTTGAATCTGCTATCTTTTTGTGCAAAATACTCTATTCTAATTTAACATAGTTCCAAAAACCAGAGGAACAATACGATTGGTTTTCCTCGACTGGTGAACCTTCACAAGCACACAGGACATTGTAGATGTAAAAAGCCTGACGTCTAAAACGCCCAGCCATGCTGATGCTCCTGGGTCGCCTGGTGAAAAAATATATTGTTATTTTATTTTACCTTTTTGCTTGATAATGATTTAGAAATAAATTTACTTTAAAAATAAGTAAAATGGATGATTAAGTTAGCTTTCTAAATAAGATATTATTTTAGACATTTTCAGCATCTGGCCAGTATCTTCAGGACATTTTGAAAGTGGTTATATTTTTGAGACTCGATTCAATGTAAAAATCAAATTTTAATCTTCCATATATATGTTGGTGCAAATCAATTATCTTATGGCTAAGATTTTACCAAAACTTGTCTGTTGTGATCATCATTTAGGATTTGAACACTAGCTATGAAAATGTTTTTGGCAAAATTGGCATTATTTTCTTTTTTCTTTCCACTTTTTAAATGATACAATGCACATGGACCAAGATGCTAATTATCAGTTCATATATTAATACTTAAAAGATCTTAGGTGGTTACAGATTTTACTGATTTTTAAATGAAATTTCAGTTTTATTGTGTTTTTAAAACTTGTTTTCCACAAGCTTCTCTTTTACTGTTGAAAGAAATTAAACTTTAAATCGATGCACTTTGCTTCATACAAGGACGAATTCTGAAAATTTGATCACTTTTGTAATGTAATGGTCTATTTTATTATTCTTCTAAGTAGAATATTTCTACAGAAGAAAGTGAGAATGTTGACTATGAATAATACTAAGATGAAAAATTGTCTAGAGTATTTTCAGTTTTGCATGTAACAATTGCAATGCTTTTCTTTTTAATTGAGCAATACATCCTATTAATGGAAGAAAAAGAGAAAGAACTTTTTTTTCCCCCAGAAAAAGAGAACAGAATCATGTAGGAGAGAAAAATTCCTCTTTTAATTAGATGACACCAGTTTAGTTGTTGGGGCCTAGGCAGACTGTAAGCTTGAGGTTTTCTGGGCTATAGAATTATTTTATCTTCTAACTCCACAACTAAATTTCAATTAAAAACTGAATTGAATTCAATTTAATTGAATTGAAATTAATAAATTCAATTTAAATTCAACTAAATTGAATTTAGTTCAAAATGTATGTACTGAATGTACTGACTTCCACAAGAAGCCACGAGAATACATCAAATAATCCTTTATGTTTCACAACCCAGTACTCCCAGGAAAATGAAAAAAAGTGCCACATAGTTTCAGTAATACATGTTCCTCAAATAAATTTATTTTGCAAATAAATAGTTAGTACCTATTATTTTATTAAGCTTAAGTTTTAATAAATTTAGTATTTAAGAAGAGGCAAAAAGCACAAAACATGCTGTAACTTCAAAAATTATTACTAATTTATATTATCATTAAATGTGGGAAAACAAATATTAATACTGGTTCACTTATCCCATCAAACATTGCTGTAATGAAACTTTTTTAACTTTCATTAAGCCTATGAAGTCTATAAAGTATGGAAAATGCTGATAGAATTACTGATATATAAAATATTAATTTCATGTTCCAAATGATTAGTATCTTTTAAAAAAATAATTAAAGTACATTCAATGTTAATTTTGTTTTTTTTAATGTCACCCAAAATATTCTTTGACAACAGCTGCTTTAACTTTTTTTATTGTTGGGACTAACAACAGTGATGTAAAAATAAACAGGTACAGAAAACACATGTTTTCCTCTACTTTCAGAAAATAACATATTATTTAACCATAGGAGCAATACTTTTTCAACATTTTTTTTACTTATTATTGCAGAATGGTATGAAAATGCTGTATGTTTTAGAAACTTATAAAATTATGGTACCGATATATTCCAATATGGTCCAGTCAGTATTTATAAATATATATAGATGTATAAGTACATGTATGTTTGTGCATGTATGTGTATTTGTGTATTTAAATTATGTTTGCATCTATATCTGTGTCTCTCTATACAAATCTATAAATTTTAAAATAACCTCACATAGCCAATGTCACTCTGCAGAATTTGAGGAACTTTGGGAAAGCAGAGAAAAAGTTCAAATTGTTCCCATATTCTGGTACCCAATTCAAACATGATACATTCCATCAATCATTTCCTAAAGTCTCAGCGTTATTCCTTCCAGCCTTTGGACATTGCTCTCCAACTTCACCCCACATAGCATGTGAGCAGAGGTAGTCAGCTATGGGGAATGTGTATCTCTCTACTCTGAACTACCCTTAGCATTTCATCTATATTTTATTAAGGACATTTATCCTCATTTTCCTTGTACTAAAGTTTGGTGCAGATTTATTTAGCTAACAGCAAATAAGTTTAAAAAAACCTTGATATCCAATTATATATACCTCAGCACATAGAATGGACTTTTAAACACAGTATAGTCAATATAATTTTTGTAATATACCTTGTGTGTACTACCTCATTTAATCCTGACAAAATTCATATAATGTAGCATCTATCATTATATTCATGTTGAGAGAACTAATGCACCAAGAAATTTTATGTCCTGTACCAGGATATGACAGGCTAGGTTTGAACATAGCAAAGTTTAACTTTCAATCACTGTTCTTACCACAGATGTGTTAATGAAGACTTTCCCTGCATAATCTATATTATGTAAGTAAATTGCAAATAACATTTCCTTAAAAATCCTAACCCATCATTTCCATGCTGTGCTAACTTATATCTTGAATATTGCTTTTCTAACCAATCTGAATTGAAGCTATCTAACCTCAATCTGAATCTTGTATCTAAAACTTTATCTTAATGTCAAAGACGTAAAATTATTCTTAAGCTGCAATGGTTTATGCCATGGGACTACATTTTACAAGAATTATGATTAATTATCAATAATATAATTCATAATTTTGTAAAAATGTTCAATCTACAAATTCAATAAATAATTGAATAAAAGTTAATTATGCCTGATTGTGGGCAAATACTCAGTCTCAAGTCAGTAATTTTGGTGATATAAATTAGCAGAAATTTCCAAAATAATATGCTAGAACTCTCAGACTGTCAGTGACATTCAAAACATGTTCCAGTTGTGTTATATGGGATAGCAGCAAAAGCAGATAGATTACAGTAAGCTACAATTTTGACATTGTACTGGCCTTAGGAAATTGTCAGACTTTCCATACCAGCCAACAAATAGAATCAAATGGAATTGGGAGAAGAATCAAGAACTTTTGGCATGTTGTCTTGTCCAAGGACTCCAGTTCAGTCCTACATTTTGATGAGTACATTTTTCCATATTACAACACATTTTTTAAAATAGTCTGCTATTTACTTGTTGTAGATAATCCTTTTCTTGCTGCAGTGGTTAAAAAAAAGATTGGATCATCATTATTGCTAAAACAACTACTAACAGTGTTGTACCTAAGCAGAGGTGGCCACTCAGAGAGTGACAAGGGATCATGACAGAAAGCTTACACCTGCGCACAAGTTCCTTTCCAAGGAGGTTGTTAGGGAAGAGATTGCATCAGACTGCCATTGTGTCTCAACTTCCAGTAGTTCCTGGTGGAGTTAAGCCCCAGCTGCCCAGAGCAGGGTTCAGCTGGATAATGCACGCTGTCATTGGTTTTACTCCCTTCCCACTTCAGCCACTCATCCTTTCTTCCTGGGACAACTTTGCAATAAGCAACCTGTACATGAATTCTAGGGCCAGACCCTGAGACAGGGCTCAATCAATTGACATCGGGAAACCTTAGAGATCATTAGAGATCATTTAGTCACAAGAGTTTTCAGGAATGGTAGTTATGCTTAAAAAATGTTTTATGGGATTTGCATGAATTTGGTTATTGCCTGAAGCAGTTAGTGACATAACTGGAAAGCAATGAGCACATTTTAGAGGGTGTGGTCAGTACAAAGCCTATAATTGATGGGGATGAGCAGAGCTAATGTTCAGTGGACACATACCATAATGCTTGTAAGAACATACCAGCCTTTTATAGGCAATTTGTGTTTTGCTTGGATACTGCCAAGGCCCTCTTAAATAGAATGACACACCTAATAATGAGTAACAAAATATTCAAAGCAGAAGATGCCAAGGGAAATTACTTATGAAGACTCTTGGATACATAGAGCGCTGCTGAGGAGCTTGGGCTCCTAAGATGGAAAATGAAAAGGAGTAGCAAAAACAATGAACAAACAATAATGATGACAAATATTGCCCAACTTGCCTTGCCAGAGTCAAAGCCTAACTGTGATATAATAAAAAGATAAAATGTAGATGTGATTAATTATTAAATCTATAAAAATAATGCACGTCCACTGAAGAAAATATGAGAACCACAAAATGTAGGAAATATTAGCAACAAAGCACAATTTTCATAGTTTTCAACACTCAGAAAGTGATTAATTTTCTTTCTCAATTCTCACTTAGAAAATCCCTATATAGTATGGTTCAGAAAATCCACATATGATATTATCAGTTCAGGTAAGAGGGATTGTATCACCTAAAATATGTCCTATGGGTCAGAAGGGGCAGTTCTCAAAACAAAGATAAGGTATTGTAGAGAAAACGTATGTGGCCTGCACAAATCCAGTCTTTCCACTATGATTGTCGTTGTTTCTAATGTTTCTGCAAAGTTTTAAAAACTAGCTTTATTGAGGTAAAAATTACATATAATACTATTCACTAATCTAAGTGTTTTTGATGAGTTCTAATGAATACATGTAATCATTCTACCACCACAGTACACAAAATAAAAAACATTTTTAACAGTGAATAATATGATTTCTTATAACAGTTTTCATTCAATGCTTTGCCCCATCTCATTCTGCATCAACCTTTATTTTCTTTATAGTTGTGTCTCTTCTAAATTTCTGTATGAATATAATCACAGAGTATAAGTTTTTTGTTTGATATCATGCAAAAATGATAGCAAACAAAAAAGCTTATATCAACTTATAATGAATCTCAAAACCATTATACCATTTAGCATAATGGTTTTGACAGTCATTATTCATAATCCATTATTGTGTATATTAGTAGTCTTTTGTATTTATATTGCTGATGAGTATGTTTGGAAGTGGTTCCCTAACTATAGGTTCATCAACATAGTAAAATCATTTTTCCTCTCTATACATTAAAATTTGTACTGAAAAGTTTAAAGTATTTATTTAAAATAAAAAAATTATATTTTCTAATTTTATTTTATAGTAAAAAAGTATCTATTGTAAACCACGTTATGGCACAATAAGTAAAGTTCTTTTTTTAACCTACCAAATTTCTTTTTTTTTTAATTTTAATTTTTATTTTAAGTTCTGGGGTACATGTGCAGGATGTACAGGTTTCTTACATAGGTAAATGTGTGCCATGGTGGTTGCTGCACATATCAACCCATCACCTAGGTGCTGAGACCAGGATGCATTAGCTATTTTTCCTAATGCTCTCCCTCCCCCAACCCTTTGCCCCTGACAGGCCCCACTGTGTGTTGTTACCCTCCCTGCGTTGATGTGTTCTCATTGTTCAGCCCCCATTTATAAGTGAGAACATGTGGTGTTTGGTTTTCTGTTCCTACAATAGTTTGCTTAGGATAATGGTTTCTAGTTCCATTCATGTCCCTGCAAAGAACATGATCTTGTTCCTTTTTATGGCTGCATAGTATTCCATGGTGTATATGTACTACATTTTCTTTATCCAGTCTATCACTGATGGACATTTGGGTTCATTCCATGTCTTTGCTATTGTGAAAAGCGCTGCAATGAACATACACATGCAGGTATCTTTCGTAATAGAATGATTTATATCCTTTTGGGTATATACTCACAAATCGGATTGCTGGGTCAAATGGTATTTCTGGTTTGAGATCTTTGTGGAATTGCCACATCATCTTCCACATGGTTGGACTAATTTACACTCCCACCAAAAGTGTAAAAGCATTCTTAATTCTCAGCAACTTAGATTTAGGTTTTACATTTAAGTCTTTAATCTATCTTGAGTTAATTTTTATACAAGATGTAAGGAAGGAGTTGCTTCAGTCTTCTGCATGCAGCTAACCAGTTCTCCTAGCACTATTTACTAAACAGGAAATCCTTTCCCCATTGCTTGTTTTTGTCAGGTTTGTCAAAGACCAGATGGTTATAGACGTGTAGTCTTATTTCTGAGTTTTCTATTCTGTTCCATTGGTCTATGTGTCTGTTTTGTACTAGTACCATCCTGTTTTAATTATTTAGCCTTGTAGTGCAGTTTGAAGTTCTGTAGTGTCATGTCTCCAGCTTTGTTCTTTTGCTTTGTATTGTCTTAACCCAAGTTCTTTTTTGGTTCCATATAAATTTTAAAGTAGTCTCTTCTAATTCTGTGAAGAATGTCAATGGTAGTTAAATGGGAATACCATTGAATCTGTAAATGACTTTGGGAGGTGTAGTCATTTTCATGGTATTGATTCTTCTTATTTGTGAGCATGGAATGTTTTCCATTTGTTTGTGTCCTCTCTGATATCAATGAGCAGTGGTTTGTATTTCTCCTTGAAGAGGTCATTCACTTCCCTTGTTAGCTGTATTCCTACGTATTTTATTCTCTTTGTAGCAGTTGTGAATGGGAGTTCATTCATGATTTGGCTCTCCTGTTGTTGGTATATAGGAATATTTGTGACTTTTGCACATTGATTTTGTATCCTCAGACTTTGCTGAAGTTGCTTATCAGCTTAAGGAGCTTTTGGGTTGAAACGATCTGGTTTTCTACATATAGGATCATGTCATCTGCAAACAAAGACAATTTGAATTTCTTTCTTTCTATTTTAATACACTTTATTTCTTTCTATTTTCTGATTGCTCTGACTGGAACTTCTGATGCCGTGGTGAATAGGAGTGGCGAGACAGGGCATCTTTGACTTGTGCTGGTTTTCAAGGGGAATGCTTCCAACTTTTGCTCATTCAGTATGCTGTTGTTTGTGGCTTTGTCATAAGTGGCTCTTATTATATTGAGGTATGTTCCTTCTACACCTAGTTTATTGAGAGTTTTTAATATGAAAGAATGTTGAATTTTATCGAAGGCCTTTTCTGCATCTATTGAGACAATCATGTGGCTTTGTCTTTAGATCTGTTTTTGTGATGAATCATGTTTATTGATTTGTGTATGTTGAACCAATCTTGTATTCCGGGGATAAAGCCAACTTGATCATGATGGACAAGGTTTTTTGTGTGCTGCTCTATTCAGTTTGCCAGTATTTTATTGAGAATTTTTGCATCAGTGTTCATCAGGGATACTGGGCTGAAATTTTCTTTTTTTGTTGTATCTCTGTCAGGTTTTGGTGTCAGGATGATGCTGGCCTCATAGAATGAGTTATGGAGGAGTCCCTCCTTTTTAATTATTTGTTATAGTTTCATAAGAAAGGGTAGCAGCTCCCCTTTGTATTTCTAGTATAAGTCAGCTATAAATCTATCTGGTCCTGGACTTTTTTTTGTTTGGTAGACTATTTATTACTGTCTCAATTTCAGAATTTGTTATTGGTCTATTCAGGGATTCAACTTCTTCCTTGTTCAGTCTTGGTAGGGTGTGTGTATGCAGGAATTTATCCATTTTTTTCTAGATCTTCTAATTTATTTGTACAGAGGTGTTTATAGTATTCTCTGATGGTTGTTTATATTTCTAGAGGGTCAGTGGTGATATCCTCTTTATCATTTTTTATTGTGTCTATTTGATTCTTCTCTCTTTTCTTCTTTATTAGTCTACCTAGCATTTTATTATTTTTTTAAAAAAGAGCTCCTGGATTCATTTTTTAAAGGGATTTTTGTGTGTGTGTTTGTGTGTATCTCCTTCTCTTCTGTTCTAATCTTGGTTATTTTTTGTCTTCTGCTAGCTTCAGGGTTTGTTTGCTCTTGGTTCTCTAGTTATTATAGTTGTAATGTTAGTTTGCCAACTTCAGATCTTTCTAGCATTTTGATGTGGGCATTTAGTGCTGTACATTTCCCTCTTACTACTGCTTTATCTGTGTCCCAGAGATTCTGGTACATTGTCTCTTTGTTCTCATTGGTTTCAAAGACTTTCTTGATTTCTGCCTTAATTTCATTATTTATCTAGGAGTCCTTGAGGAGCAGGTTGTTCAATTTCCATGTTGTTGTGTGGTTTTAGTGAGTTTCTTAATCTTGAATTCTAATTCAATTGTGCTGTGGTCTGAGAGACTGTTTGTTATGATTTCAGTTATTTTGCATTTGCTGAGGCGTGATTTACTTCCAATTATGTCATCAATTTTAGAGTAAGTGCCATGTGTCCCTGAGATAAGTGTATACTCTGTTGTTTTGGAGTGGAGAGTTCTATAATATCTATCATGTCCATTTCATCCAGAGCTGAGTTCAAGTCCTGAATGTCTTTGTTAATTTTCTGTCTCAATGTTCTATCTAATATTGGCAATGGGGTGTAAAATCTCCCACTATTATTGTGTAGGAGTCTAATTCTCTTTGTAGGTCTCTAAGAACTTGTTTTATGAATCTGGGTGCTCTTGTGTTAGGTGCACATACATTTAGGATATTTAGCTCTTCATGTCGAATTTACCCCTTTACTATTTTGTAATGTCCTTCTTTGTCTGTTTTGATCTCTGTTGGTTTAAAGTTTGTTTTGTCAGAAACTAGTATTGCAACTCCTGCTTTTATTCTGTTTTTCATTTGCTTGATAAATTTTCCTCCATTCTTTTATTTTGAGTCTGTGTGTTTTGCATGTGAGATGGGTTTCTTGAAACAGCACACAGATGGGTCTTGACTTTTTTATCCAGCTTGTGTCTTTATTCTTTTTGAAATGGAGTCTCACTCTTGTTGCCACCTAGGCTGGAGTGCAGTGGCGAGATCTTGGTGCACTGCAACTGCTGCCTCACGGGTTCCAACCATTCTCCTGCTTCGGCCTCCTGAGTAGCTGAGATTACAGGTGCTTCCACCATGCCTGCTTGATTGGCTAATTTCTCTATTGTTAGTAGAGACGGGGGTTTTACCATGTTGGCCAGGCTGGTCTCAAACTTCTGACCTCAAGTGATCTGGCCACCTTGGCCTCCCACAGTGCTGGGATTACAGGCGTGAGCCATAGCACCCGGTCCCCATTCTGTGTCTTTTAATTGGGGCATTCAGCCCATTTACATTTAAGGTTAATATTGTTATGTGTGAATTTGATTTTATGATCATGATGCTAGCTGGTTATTTTGCAGAATTGTTTATGTGGCTGCTTCATAGTGTCACTGGTCTGTGTACTTCAGTGTATTTGTGTAGTGGCTAGTAATGGTTTTTCCTTTCCATATTTAGTGCTTCCATTAGGAGCTCTTGCAAGGTAGGCCTGGTGGTGACAAATTCCCTCAGTACTTGTTTGCCTGAAAAATATTTTATTTTTCCTTTGCTTATGAAGCTTAGTTTGGCCAGATAAAAAATTCTAGGTTGGAAATTTTTTTCTTTAAGATTGTTGAATATTGACCCCAATCTCTTCTGGCTTGTGGGGTTTCCACTGAGAGGTCTGCTGTTAGTCTGATGGGCCTCCCTTTACAGGTGACCTGGCCTTTCTCTCTGGCTGCCCTTACCTTTTTTCCTTCATTTTGACCCTGGAGAATCTGATGATTGAGTATCTTGAGGTTGATCTTCTCATGGAGTATCTTACTGGGGTTCTCTCTATTTCCTGAATTTTAATGTTCTGTCTTGCTAGGTTGGGGAACTTCTCCTGAATGAGACCCTGAAGTGTATTTTCCAACTTGGTTTCATTCTCCGGATCTTTTTCAGGTACTCCTATCAGTCGTGGGTTCAGTCTTTTAACATAATCCCCCACAGTTCTCACAGGTTTTGTTCCTTCCTTTTTATTCTTTTTTCTCCAATCTTTTCTGCCTGCCTAATTCAGCAAGATAGACGTCAAGCTCTGGTATCTATCCTTTCTTCTGCTTGGTCTATTCAGCTATTGATATTTGTGTTTGCATTATGAAGTTCTTGTGTTTTTCAGCTCCATCAGGTCATTTTTGTTTCTCTTTAAACTGGTTATTCCGGTTAACCCATCTTCTGAAGCCTACTTCTGTCAGTTCAGCCATCTCAGCCTCAGCTCAGTTTTGTGCCCTTGCTAGAGACAGGTTGTGATCATTTAAAGAAGAAGAGGCACTCTGGCTTTTTGAGTTCTTAGCATTTTTGTGTTGATTCTTTCTCATATTCATGGGCTTATCTACCTTTGATATTTGAGGCTGCTGACCTTTGGATGGGGTTTCTGTGGAGTCTTTTTCATTGATGTTGTTGTTACTGCTTCTTTCTGTTTTTCTTCTGGCAGTCAGGCCCCTCTTCCATAGGGCTGCTGCAGTTTGCTGGGGGTCTATTCCAGACCCTATTCACCTGGTTCCCTCTGGCCTCTGGAAGTATCACCAGTAGAGGCTGCAGACCAATAAAAAGGGCAGCCTGCTCCTTCCCAGGGACACCAACCTTATGCTGGCGGGAACGCTCCTATATGAGGTATCTGGAGAGTCCTATTGAAAGGTCTCACCCATTCAGGAGAAGCAGACAAAGAGACCTGCTTAAATAAGCAGTCTGGCTTCCCCTTGGCAGAACGGGTGTGTTGCACCCTCGCCCTGACTCTCCAGAGGCGGCAGACAGAAAAGACTAAGACTGCTGATCCACCATACCGCAGCCACCCCTCCCTCCAGGGACTCCTCTCTGATCAGGGATATGAGAGTTCTGTCCATAAACCGCTGACTGGGGATGCTGACTTTCCCACAGAGAGCCCCCGCCTGATGAGGTCCTGCTTAAAGCGGCAGTCTGGCCTGGAACTGCCCCCCCGGGCCGCTGTGCTGCGCTGTGGGGAACTGTTCCCGGTCCAGACCGCTCAGTCAGGGAAACCCGCGGACTGGAGCCGCAGGGACGGTGGCCTTCTCTCCCCGCCCCGGAACTCGGTGTTCTTAGGAAGTCTGCAGCCTGCTGTGGTGGCCAGTGGGGATTCCAGGTAAGTAGGTTTCAGCGTGTGGGGATCCATGAGAGCAAGGCCGCGCGGCTCCCTGGCTTCAGCCCTTTTCCCACGGAAGTGGACGGATCTCCTGCCTCTCGGGAGTTCCCAGAGCGCAGGATGCAGATACTCCTGTGTTTCAGTGCCTGCTCCAAGGGCTGCCCGCCCCAGCAGCCGCTGTGTGTCTTCGCAGCTCTGTGCTTGAGACCCAAGGCCCTGGTGGCCTTGTGCTCACGCGGGGACCTCCTGATCAGCAGGTTGCAAGGATCCGTGGAAAAAGCGCCATTTTCGCTGTGCAGGGGGAAGGGTAGGGACCTGGGTAGCACAAGCCCTCATTGCCTCCCTTGGCTGGGGGAGAAAGCTCCCTTTGCCCCGTGCATCTCCCGGGTGGGCCCTTACCCCACCCTCTTCTCCTCCTCTGCCTGGGTCACGCCAGCTGCCTCGTTAGTCCCCATGAGAGAAATTCGGTACCTCCGTTGAAGAGGCAGAATTCACAGGGCGTTTTTGTCCTCCGTGGGAGCTGTAGAGCAGGGCTGTTTGCTCTTCAGCCACCTTGGCTCACCCTGAAATTTTTTTCATACTCCCTTTCTGTAAAAATGGTGATAATGTTTATGACATCTGCTATCGTTTGAATGTTTGTGACCCTCCAAAATTCCAGTTGAAATTTAATCCCTGTTGTGATGTTATGATGAGGTGAAGGCTTTGGGAACATGATTAAGTCATGAAGGCCTCACGCTCAGGAATATGATAATGGCTTATGAAGGAGGTTTCAGAGCGCTGCCTGCCCCTGCGTCCCTTCCACCATGTAAGGACAGAGCATTCTTCACCACTGGACGAGTCAGCAACGAGGCTCCATCTTGGAAGCAGCCAGTCAGCCCTTACCAAATACCTAGTCTGCCAGTGTTTTGATTTTGTACTTCCCAGCCTCCAGAATTAGGAGAAATGAGTTTCCACGGTTTATAAATCGTCCAGTCCAAGGGACTTGGTTATAGCAGCAGGAACTGGCTAAGAGCATCCAAAATATTATGGTGTCTCGGCGAAAAAAAAAAAAAAAGGATACAAACACTATGGTGTTCATTTTATATCTTTTGCCCACAAATTCCAGAATTTTCTATGGTTAAACTTACCTTCAGTGAGTAATGATTTTTAAATGTAAATCAAATTGAGCATGGAAAGTACAGAACATGGAAGGACATTTTATCTTTATTATATCTCATTGTTGCATCGCCTGATTTTATCTGTGATGCAGAGTATTTTTTACAATTTGTAGTCCATGAGTAGATGCTTTCTCTGAAAGTTTAACCTTTTCCAAATTATATGTGATATACCCATTGCATTAGTTTTCTGGGGTTACTGTAATGAAAATGTATTCTTTCACAAGTTTGGGGACCAAATATCTGTAATCAAGGTGTTGGCAAGGCCACTCTCTCTCTGAAGTCTCTGGTAGAGAATCCTTCCTTGCCTCTTCCGGCTTTGGGGGCTCCTAGCAATCTTTGACGTATGGAAGCTCAACTGAAATTCCTGCCTCTGTCCTCTCATGGTTTTTCTCACTGTACCTCTGTGCATTTGAATCTCTCTTTCTTTCTCTTATAGAAACATTAGTCAGTTGATTTAGAACCAATGCTAAATCCAGAATGATTTCATCCCAAATCCTACACTAGTCAGATCTGCAAATAATTTATCCCCAAATAAGGTCATATTCTGAGGTTCTGGGTGGGCATAGATTTGGGAGAGACACAATTCAACTCATTAGACACAGGAAAAAAAAAAAAAAAGAAAAACACATCACCTCAGAGTTGACTTTTACAAGATTTGCTTGTTTCTGTTTTTGTTTATTCTGGGCACCAAAAACTTTAAAGTCACACTCTTTGCATCTAATTTGCATCCCTTACTATGTTTCCAGTCAAGGTTCATTCATTGTAACTTTTTGACAATGATGGAAGATTTTGTTAAGAATACATGAATCTAAACAGTTGGAGGGGATATATACATGTACATATACTGTTTTCTACCAAACCCAAGTGCAAAGCTGATGGATTTTGAATTGGAGTACTGATTTCAAGGTTCTCATCACTAAGATCATGATGGTAATCCTTTATCAAAGTAGCTCAGGGAGGGGTGTCTGTTCTGATTCAGTCCAGATGTTCTTCTGGATTCCGAGCAGTTTTAATTTAATGTATTCTCATGTAGGATTTTCACTTCTTCCTTTAGAGACATGCATACTAAAGCAATGCATATGTTTCTAGCACACATCAGTCAGTGGACATTAATAACATTCAGATGATCCAAGCCCCACAACTCCTATCTGCATAACTAATGGGCTTCAGCACCCTTGTCCACATTCCACTCCCCCTTTGGGGTGCTCCAGAATTCTCTCTTGTGTGTTCACAAATCAGTGCTGACTGCATTTGTCCTGCCACCACTGGTCTACTCTGAGACCCCACCTAGGCTGCCACCGCTGGTCTACTCTGAGACCCCACCGAGGCTGGTAGCACTGCCTGGCCACTCCACCGCATATGACACTGTGCTCCACACAACACTGACTGAACGCTGCACTCCACACAGCACTCCACTCCACATGATCAACTTCTCTACGCAAGGTGTCGTGCAGTGTCACCACCAGTGATTGTTCATGTAGGGATACAGGCAATTTCTCAAGCATTTACAGAGATCTCAAATTAAACTCCATATGGAGTGATCATCTCAATCTAGTTTAAAAAAAAGTCACTTTCAATATGCGGATTCCAATTCTCTATAAGCCTTCTCTCTCTCTCTCTTTCATATACATATAAGTGTTTACATGTGTATTTGTGCATGTGTGTGTACTGCTTTCAGAATACAAATAGAGTATATTGTCCTTATTTTCTATGTTGCTTAGAGTTCGATATTTTTTTTAAAGAAAAAGACTAAATTAAAATCGAAATCTCATCATCCTGATCTCTCTCAATGATTTGGCCAACATCTATAAATTTCTACTCATCAATAAAATCCATAATAATTTTAAACTTAATTAAAATACAGGATAATTTCAATATTAGGTACCAAGGTTTTGAAATATGATAATAATCAATCATAGTCTTTTAACTTTTAATTCAATACAAATAAATAAATGGGCTTGAGGGCCATATCAGAGATTGTGGATTCTCCCTGCTGTGGAAGCCTTCTACTAATATGACTAATTCATTTGACCCATAAATTGATTTTAGGATTGAAAGAGCAGGTGATTTTTTGAGAGAAGTTTTTCTTCAATCAAATTTAATGTCAGTTGAGTCAACCTAGTTTTAATTTCATGCTACATTATACCTCCCTCAGGATTCATTGTTCCTTTTTTAAATAAGGTTGTATATGATTGATTATTTAAATTACCAGTAAAGGGAGTACTTCCATTTCTGTGCTGACATACAAATTATTTAAAACAGTTTCGTAAAACCTTTTTGTGAATCTTAATTCTTTTTGTCTTTCCAAACACTCACAAAGGGTAGTCAAAATGTGTTCTCAGTTGCAGGAAAACTAGTGCCAAGTTATTCAACTATAAAAATATTTTTCTACTTCTGTTGTTTTTCCTGGCTATACTATTAAGAAGTATCCTAGTTCTTAAAGCACATGTCTCATAAAGCAAGTGGACCTAATTAGTCAGTTAAAGGTTAGAATATTGGGTGGGTGGCCTTGGAAGGCATATTTTAAACAAGTTTTTCAACCCAATTTCCTTTGCTTTTCCTTTTAAAATAAATTTAAACTTAAAATGAAAAATATGACAGCTTTTATTTACTATGGAAAGTTGTATAGTGACTGTGCATTGTACTTGGGTTTGTTTGTTTTTTTCCTTCCAGATGCCCTGAAAAAGGAGATATTATTATTTTAATATATTTTAAAAAATATTTATTTATACAAATATTCCAGAGTCCATAGCTTCATACATGGCTATCTTGTGGTTTCAGGGTAGTTAATCATGAGTGATATTTTGCATTAATCCTATAAGGATTTATCAAGTGGGTACTTTGTGGGGAAAAAATTAGTCTTTTAGATTTTATTTCTCTATCTTTAGCAAAGCCAAAAAATTTAGCACATTCAGAGAAGGCAGCCCTTGATTAGGTCTTTGGGGATGCAAAGGACATCTATGTGGTTATTAGAAGGAGGACATTTAGGGTAGAAGAAAAAGAAAACAAGATATGTGAAGTTGCAGATACGAAAATGTACAGTTCATGTTTGAAAAATAACTAGTGGTGTAGGTAAGCTTATTAGTTTTTAACAATAAAATTTAAAAGCTAAACAGAAAAAATAAAAAAGTGAAAAATAGAATAGAGCTTATAGAATGAGGATGTAAAGAAAGAAAACATTTTAGTGCAGCTGTACGATGTGTGCATGTTTAAAGCTACATGTTGTTACAAAAGAGTCAAAAGCTAAAAAAAAAGTTTTTAAAGTAAAAATGTTACCGTAAGCTAAAGTTAGTTTTTATTTAAGAAAGAATGTTTAAAAAATAATGTGTAGTCTAAGTATACAGTGTTTATAACATCTGCAATAGTGTACGATAATGTCCTAGGCCTTCACATTCTCACACCACTCACTCACTGATTCATCCAGAGCAACTTCTAGGCTTGCAAGCTCTTTTCATGGTATGTACCTTATACAGAGGTATCATTTTTTTAGTCCTTTACACTGCATTTTAACTTTACCTTTTTATGTTTATATATGTTTGATACAGAAACACTCATCATTGTCTTATGATTACCTGCTGTATTCAGTACAGTAACATGCTGTACTGGTTTGCAGCCTAGAAGCAATCAGCCACATCGATGGCCTAGGTGTGTAGTAGGCTCCCATCTAGGTTTATGTGAGTCTACTCCACGATGCTCACATAAGAATGAAATTGCCTCAGGATGTATTTCTCAGGACATATCCTTATCCTTAAGTAACTCATGACTATATATATTATGGTCCTGCCCATAAAATATATTCTTCAAATTTCCTTCTTTGCCTTGATTTTTTGGACAACCTTGTCCCATCACTTTCAAAACATTAGGTACACGTCCATGTTTTTAAACCATTTATACACTTCTGAGAATAAAATGTATTGTATGGACATGCAGACTTACTCTAGACCTCATTTCCCAAAACCTCTAATCCAGTCTATCACACTCAGCATTTCCTAACGCAAACTTACTCTCCTGTTCAATGCTCCAGCTTTGCTGTTTTCCTAGAAGACTGAGTGGCACAAGATCTTCTACTGTGAGTGACCGGCTACCTTTTGTCACTGCCCTGGCTCCAGACACCTGTAAATGATTGTAATTCCTTCATAAGTGAACTGTTTATTTCTAGTTTCTTTGCCTGAATCCTCTAATCTACTGTATCAAGACTTAAGTTCCAAATGTATATGTGTTTATTACATAAACACTGATTAAAATCCTCTGATTGCTACTCATTCCGTTCAGAATTAGTTTCAAACACTGAAATGTATTTCAATGGCCCTGATTTTTCAGAGCCTTCTCTAACACCTAAAAATGAACTCTTAGCCCAGGAAATTTTGTCTTCTAGGATATTTAAATTGTACCCTTGAGTTTCTTTACAATGTGATTTCCATTATAAATTTGATAAGTAATCAATAAAATATACACCAAGCCATTCCAAGGCACTGGGGATTGAATCTTGTGGGTGAGTGGGATGAATACAAAGAGAATGAAGGACAGTTTTAAGAACTGTCAAACCCACTCCTTCCCCACCCACTAAGGTATGCTGACCTCCTTTTAAATTTGTTATTTAAGTGCTCCCTATTTGTAGGGACCCAAATGCATGTATTGCAAAAAGGGAATAAAATTTAACTACGTGTGCTGAAAATAGGCTTTGACTGAAACTTTACTCGCCACTTAGAACTATTTCTTCTATTAGAGTAACTTGTGCATTTGTCTCCATCCTTAAGTTACAAATTTTCAGAAGATGGGTTTACCAGTTCATTATTTTCCTTGTTTCATCCTCTACACATTTCATATATTAATTGTTTAATAAATGGTCCTTTAATTATGTTATTCAGTCCTTTAAGTGCATTAGTCAAGGAGGGAAATCTGAAGGTACCATTGCATGTTAAGCCAATTTATAGTGTTCTGTAATGGGAAGGAGTTTTACAGTATTCATCCCTGGACAGCAAGAACCACATGAGACTTCATCTGGAGTAATTTTCACTGGGATTTTGATACTGTGTCAAACATTTATTTTTCTCATAGTTCAAGTTTATATTTCCATTACAGATTTTTACAGTTTTAGTTTTAGGTCTTTTAGGATAGTTTTAGGATTTTTCCGAATTTTAGGACTAGTTTTCACTGCGGGTCAGCAGCATATATCTTAGAACACGAAGAGCATTTACATAAAAAGAGTGGTTACATCAGCAGAGTATTCCTTCACTTACGAATAAACATACTCCATTGCGTATTTCACAGTAGAATTTTCAATATTACGTAAAATTTGATACTTGTAACTCATAAGGTTCCTATATCATCTTGATGACTTTAATAAATATTGTAATAATCATTTTTTACTGCTCTGCTATAGAACATCTCTGCTTCCAAAGCCCTATTAAATATTAAAGAGAATGGCAACCACAAGGTAGAAACGAGGTTACTAGAATGTAAAATTTAATTTAAAACTTTTAGAGATACCTGTTGCTTACCTTAGCAAAGTGCTATTTCTTAACATGGAAGCAAGCTCCTGGGACTGAAAAATAATTCTTTCAAATTAACATCTTGATGGCTAAAGTAAAAATGAATGAGGCTGGGATTAACTTTTCTATTGGAGTGCACACAGTTTCTGAAATTACCTGTAAGTGCATTGGCAAAGGATTTTGGAATTGGCTGTGTTCCATAAATCTGAAAAGAGGGGACAGTCTACTACAAATCCCAAATGCAGTGGATTTGGCCAAAATTTCATTTGGTTTATCATTTATTCTCCACCTGTGGTTTAGGGAAATATAAAGATTTCATCAGTGTCACCAGATAAGCCATGAATTCAGGTAGGTGGCAGAGTACCTGGAAATAGAAAATTAATCAGGCCTGTCTTTGTGCCAGCTACAGTTGAAAGTTGGTGATTGCTTGTTGATTTTTAATGTACGTAAGACTCTATCAACATGAACATGTCGCATATTTGTTGTTTTTGTGATTGTGATTGTGATTGACTCTGACCCCAATGTTATATTAAAAATAGCCTTTCCCTTTTCATACTAAATCCAATTCAAAATGAATTGAAATACGAAATTTAATTATAATACAACTTTCCCTTAAATGATCACATTGTAGACAGCTTTAAATTACTTTTTGTCTTTTACACATTTTGGGGAATGGATATCGTATTTGCAGAATGTATTTATTTTTCATCCATAGAAGTATAAGAAATTGGAATTTTCCCTTGCAAGAAAACACCAGGCTTTTTTGAGAATATGTGCCATTTGTTTACTTGAAAGTGAGTTACCTGAATCTTAATAAAACAAAATAAAGCACCAAACACTGTGACACTACTTAAAGCTAGTGTAATGGCATTTGGAACTATGTTCTTCATTCTGAATGGAAACAAGGTTGATCACAGCTCTCACAGACAATTTATTAAAATTAGGAAATTGTCAGGAAGACTCCAACAGAGGCATAGCATTTACTTTTTAAAGTTGTCCTCAGCTTAACAATAGATATTTGGATAACTTTTTATTCTCTTCTTGGGCTCAGCTGGAAGAAATGTTAGCCACAAAAGAAGCCTGATTTTATGCATGTTTGACTTAATTCAGAGGGATTTATGAATACCACAGTAGCCTGTTTGGTTTGGCTGTGAATAATGTGAGGCATATCGCTTTTATTTCTTTCAAGCTGAAATATCTGATGTCTTCTCGGTAACCCTTTTTAGTGAAACAGACAACTTTTAAAAATACTAGAGTCCAAACATCAAACATTGTTATTTGTTCATTGTTTCACACACTTTCTGAAATATGTGAGAAAATATGACTTTTACAAAAGCAAGAGCTTAAATGTATAAAATAAATGTAGCTAAGTCAAAAATATGGTGCCAACTCAGACTTAATATTTTATTTTACAGAATAACTAAAAGGAAACAGATGTGGAAATAACTCTGTTAAAGTAACACACACACACGTACAATTGGCATTGCGATATTTGATTACTATTAAAATGTAGTCTGTATGTGGCTTTGAAGCAGAGATTGACATGGATCAATATAATTTAGGGGGTATTTATTGGCTCAAATCATGATTATAGAGATTTTGGTAATTATAGCTTTCTTTTTCACTCTTTACACTTACATCACTTGGTGATGGTGGTGTCATTTTACACAAAAATACTTTATTAAGCAATAAACTCACTGAAAATTATTTTTGTCATGCATTCTTTGATTTGCAGTTTGCATGTGTGGGAGACTAGGGCAAGAACGTCTCTTTTCTGAAACCCATGCACATTAATGAACTTGATGAATTTCATTCTCTGGCAGATGGTAATGAAGGACAGATCTCATGTAAACTTTGGCATTAGGGGTGAAGGGTTGTGAGGGATATGGAGACAGTTTAGAAATTGTCCCTGACTGGAAGGAGCCTTGATACATAGGAGTCTAAGGGCATCCTTTAAGGGAATAGTATTCCCAAAATTTCATTTAACTCTCTTCTATGAATCAAGAGCCTCCATGTAAAGAATGTGAGGACCCTAGCTTTGAGGTGGCAAAATGTTTCCTAAAAAAATTTCAAGATCTTCAGGGATCCAAGACATAAAAAAGAAAATATTTTCACACCTCATATATTTTTATTGTCATCATCCATATAAAAAAGAAAGCTAAGAAAATGATTATGGCATTGATTAATTTATATAAATTAATGATGTATGCACCTGGATCATTCCTTTATAAGATAGTAATCTTATCCAATATTAATATGTAAAACTTTTTTGTCATACTTTTAAATTGTTTTAATATCTAGGAACAAAATATTTGACAACGGTTTTATGTCTCTTCAAAGTTACTAGCTGCTTAAAATCACCAGTTTTTCTTTCAGTTTGATTTGGTGTGAAAACATTTGTGTTTTTATAAAACAAGTATTTAACACTGTAGTTTTAGCTTTATTGATTCTTTTAGTCAGCATTAATGACTGCATTTATGACTGGATTTATGATTAATCTGCTGATGAAAATTTATCACATTTGGCTACTTCTAAAGAAGAATTTATCATCGGCCATCATTTTCTTTAACTTCATCTCTCCTCCAAACAGTGACATTACCCTGAAATTGTCCTTTTTAATATAAGTAAACTTTATCTCTCATAAAATAAGGAAAAAAAACACATTTTGATGAAACATTTGCTTACGTAGACAAAAATTGTCATCAGGGATTGTGGAAGATTTGGCAAAAATGATAAGTGAAAGTTTTCACAGTTGTGGCACACATACAAAACCTTCCCTGAAGATCTTTCTTTGTGTTATGTAAGCACCAAATCAGTAAACAGATCCACAAGTGTAGGTACTCTTTGTGATTCCTTTCATTATTGGAAATATGCTTCCCCAGATGAGTATGTGAGCATTGATGTCAAGAGATAATTACACTTTATTTTCTGGAGACTCCGACTTAATTTCTGGTAAATGAAGAGTATGTCTTTTGCTAGCACCTCTGAAGCATGTTGTATTTTAAAATAAGATATAAATTAATTTGCTTTATATGTACAGTGTGAGTGTTTACATATTCCTTTCTCTGATACTCACTGAAGCACAGTGTTTCCTGGGATATTTTCTGAAGACTTAATAACATGTGAAACTTTCATCTACTATTGAAAACTTAATAAAACTGGGATTCATAGTGGGAGAAAATGTCTGAAGTTAATATCTCACCTTCTGAACGTGACATTCAGAGGAGGATTCTAATTTGTTCTGTGGGTAGTCTAAAATTAATTTTCTGCTTCTTTATTTATTAGATTTTTCTTTTTCACACTGTTTAGATAAGTTTTTTTTTTTTCTGGGTTCTTTTATTAGTGTAGAAAAAATATGGGGCCTCAAAAAATTTGAAATCCTTAGCCAATATTGTTTCTCAGTGCTCATTTAGTACATTTTCAAATAATTTAGAAGAAGGGTTTAAATTCCAATACTACCTAAGCACTAATATGATATTTTTCTTGTTTCAGGGTCATTGTCATCACTTGCAAAGAGAGTCTCGGGAATAAAGGAAGATGCAAATTTACCTACTTGAAAAGGTAAGCGCGTTTTTTGAATTGTTGTGGTTAGTCGATCCACTTTCAATTCAAGGGAAAGGGCTAGGTCATTGTCAAGACACACACATTCTTCCATTGATATAGCTGGCCTGTATACCTGTTTGTCCATCATAGGCTTGAACTGAGTAAATAAAGGCAATACCAATGCTTTTACAAGTTACAGAGTGGGTGATCATTTACTATGGACTCTGAATGCTAGCACACCTCTGAGGATAAGTCCCCCAGTAAGCTGACACCATGTCTGAGTTTCCATTTAATTAAGTTCAAGACAGTTTTGTCATCTGTTCTGTAGAAGTGAAAGTTGCTATTTCTTTAGGGAAAAGTTGGATATCAATGGCTCATCCTCATCTTTAAAATGGGAATACAAATAATACCTATTCCACAGAATTAATGTAAGGAATAGATGGCTATTGCCTGGTAGATATCAATACGCTGTTTATCATTATCTTTTATTTACTGAGCAAAATCAAATAAGTTATTATCAGTGAGCTTACACTTCCTCTCATCCTTGCTTTGTTTTTTTCTTTGTTATGACCAAAATGTTACGATGAAAAGTTAAAAAAATCAGTTTCAGTATTTTTGTTTAAAACTGCAATAGTATAATTCAGAAACAAATTTCAGAAAGAAATGGACAAGCATAACTAAAAGGTGTTGATGGCCAGAAACCTTGAGTTGTCGATAATAAAGGAGATTCTTCTCTGTTGCTGCTGGATTTCAGATACTCTTCTGTCTCTTAGAGGCATACTGGGTTCTGTGTCTCTCAGAAGTGTGGCTGTCATTGGCCTTCTAGTTAAGGCTTTCAGATTAACTGACTTATTTTTATATTTTGATGGGGACATAGGTGATGAAAGAGTTTGTGTTTTGACTAACTGGATAATTGGTCAGTTGATATTGGAAAGAATGTCTGCCTTTTTTTCTGATAACCTAAACAAGATGAAAAAAAGTTAAAGATAAATTTTCCATAATAATAATAATGGTAATGGTAATATTGTAGTAGATCAGAGGGTACGGGATTTATTTTTGTTGATTATAATGTATTCACATATTTTAATGTCCTAGATAAAACTTTTGGTAAAATAGATTCTACCTGTGGTAAAATCAGTTAGAAGGACATCTAGAAGGGAGGAAGCAATAGATATTCTCTTCTTTTAAAGAACAAAACGAAACAAAAACATTTACGAACCTGTTCTATAGTGTATGTTCCAAAGCTTATCTGGCAGTTTTATTTGCTAAACTTAATGAGAGAAAGAGGACTTGTTAAAATATAAAATGTATTTATTAAGAGTCACATTTATTCAGTATTCACTTGATATTTAGCACCGTTCTAGGAGCTGGGGCAGGACAATGAACCAAACAGTCATGTCCATGTTTTCCTGGGGTTATATTCCAGGCAGGAAGAAATAAAATGAACAATGGGGGAAAAGATTCTTAAGAGGATGAGAAGTCCTAGAAAAAACTAAACCAAGTGAATTGTAAAGAGAATAAAGGTAGATAGGGTGTTGGTGAGATTTGGATCTGACTGATGAAAGAAGCTACCTATGGGCAGACCAGGAATGAGAATGACAGATAGGGGGCGTCAGAGCTGAGATCCTTAGGTGGGCACGGGCTTGGTGTTTTGGAAAAACACAAAGGGCTGGACACAGTGGCTCACATTTGTAATCCCAGCTCTTTGAGAGGCCAAAGTGGGTGGATCACCTGTGGTCGGGAGTTCGAGACCAGCCTGACCAATAAGGAGAAACACCGTCTCTACTAAAAACACAACAATTAGGCAGGCGTGGTGGCACATGCCTGTAATCCCAGCTACTCAGGAGACTGAGGCAGGAGAATTGCTTGAACCCGGGAGGCGGAGGCTGTGGTGAGCCGAGATTGCACCACCGCACTCCAGCCTGGGTGACTCCATCTCAAAACAAAACAAAACAAAGAAAAAAAAAGAAAGAAGAAAACCACAGTGGAGGTCAGTGTAGTATGTGTGATGGAGGATAGTAAAGAAGGGGTGATTCGAGGAAGATGAAGCTTGAGCAACAAGCAGAACCAGTATGTGGAGAGATATGTTTAAGCCATGGTTAAAAAAAAAAAAATTGGAGAGCTTTAAGCAATGCAATAAAATGATATGATTTGTGTTTTAAAATGAACATAAGTGATTCTTGCATAACTACATTTACACACTCTGATAAATAAGAGAGCACAGTGATAAAGACCAGAATCTGTGTAAGATGCAATTATTTTAATACTATGTAACAATTTTGGGTTTATTTTCATTGATTACTTAGTAATAAAAAGAGATCAGTGGAGGTCTTTGGAAAAATAAAATCTAACTGAAAGATAAAAATCTAATCCAATAATATCACTCAAAAGTCTTGTGAATAACCACCAAATGATAGTACCTAGAAATTTAGTTCTACTATTATGTTCCAACTTAACCTACACACACTTTTAAAGTGCTGCCAACAAATTATTGTATATATACTATGTATTACATTACTCTTAACATGACCAGGGATCTAGAATTCTCTATTCAAATCTCCCTTATGAAAGATAAACAATATAATTGTATTAGCTGTATGCATACAGATATATAATTTAATATTTCCTTTCAATAAAAGCTCACTTTGTTGTATACTATAACTTTCTATAGGGAGACAATAAATGTTGAATTTTGAAGATTAATGCAATGATAACATGACAATACTTTTAAAAGATCCAAAAATCCAACTTTCCATAAAGAAAAAGAAGTTATTCTTTGCATTTGGTAATAGAATTGATATCATTTAATATTTAGCACTCATCATTATTTTGAATTTTGATAATTATTATTCAAAAATACTGCTAAAAGGGTACCATATGTAATAATGATAGATTTATGAAAGAAATTGAATATTACTTTATCCCTCTGTTGCTGCGTATTAACCAATGATTAGAGCCTGACCTTCTCTGAAGAACTGAATCATTTGATCATGTATATTTTATGTTTATAGTTTACATGCTGTGGTACACAGAAACACAGCTTCCCCAGAGATGTTCGTCCTCTAATCCCAAGACCCTGTGACTGTATTATTTCACAGTGGAAAGGGGTCTTGTAGATCTGATGAAGTCGACAATCTCGTGATGGGGACATGATCTTAGATTGCCTTGGGTGGTCCTGATGTGATCACAGAGGTCCTTCTAAGAGGGAGATTGGGTCTGGCGCAGTGACTCACGCCTGTAATCCCAGCTCTTTGAAAGGCCAAGGCAGGTGGGTCATTTGAGGTCAGGAGTTTGAGACCAGCCTGGCCAACATGGGGAAACCCTGTCTCTACTACAACTCCAAAAAATTGGCCGGGTGTGGTGATACACGCCTGTAGTTGCAGCTACTCAGGAGGCTGAGGCAGGAGAATTGCTTGAACCTGGGAGGCGGAGGTTGCAGTGAGCCGAGATCCCACCATTGCACTCCAGCCTGGGCGACACAGCGAGAGTCTGTCTCAAAAAAAAGAGGGAGAGTGGAGGTCAGAGGAGAGAAAGCAACGTGACAAAGGAGGCAGAGATTGGAACGATAAGCCCCTAAGAAAAGGAAGGCCGGAAGCTTCAGAAACTGGAAAAGACAAGGAACACATTTTCCCTGGAGCCACCAGAAGGAATTTGCCCTGATAATAGCTGGATTTCAGAACCATAAAGTTCGTTTCAGACTTCTGACCTCCAGAACTGTAACAGAATACATCTGGATTATTTTAAGCCAATTGGTATGTAGTAATTTGTTGTAATGGAAAGTGGAAACTAACAAACATGCTAAATTGTATTAATATGATACAAGAGATAAGATGAAATTCTAAAATACAAAAATTAATAATAATAATACATATTCCTAATTTTCTCCTAAGAAGTTGGAAGATAAGAATTAGGCATTACTTAGAGATATAAAATGATCAACTACATAAAACAACTTTATCATAGTTTTTGTGAAATATACTTGAAAGCAAACATAAGAGTTTCCTCTAAAAAAGCATTCAATTGAAAATAACCTTTGGGGATACTGAAGACTATTAGTTTTCAAATATTATTTATGTTTATGTCTCCCTCATATTTTTTGGGGGGAATAAAGTATGTAATGTATGGAATTGACGAGGACAAAGTCCTCCCTTCACCTACATGCACATCTGCGGTCTCTAACCAGTGTCTTAAATGGTTAGAAGCCCTCACATATGTTCACGGCTGAAAGAGTGGGGCTAACCCGTCTAGGTGCTTCTGATCACAGTTAGAACTCTTCCTGTTTTATCATTTGTGTTAGGCACAGGACAGTGTAATTGTAAAATGCTGTACCACACTCTGACATAGTGCAGCTCTGCCTCGGGTAGGAATTGTTTCTGTATGGTGCTATGCCTCAAATCACTGTTTTAAAGCTCTTTAAACCTTAACCAAAACAGTGAGGCTCCTTTTGGCTTGAGGAACATTACTTTTTGTCATTGTAACAACTACAGGTTCAAATGTGAGGAAAGGTTTTTTTGTGTGTGTGTGTTTTTTTTTTTTTTTTTTTTTATTTAATGCACAATGTTCATTTTTTGCTTTGAGTTCCAGCTGTGAGTGGAATTAACTTTCAAAATGAAGAAAATGGCCTCTGCAGCTGGGGGAGAGAATTTGGGGCCCACTTGAATCAGGCTCGGTTGGTGAAAGGAGAAAATATCATGAATATCCTTCCACTACTTTTGTGTCACTGTAGGAGGCCTTTTGTTGAAAGAATCCAAACATTATTCTGCCTTCCCAACTTCTGACTGCATGGATGGGGAGCAGTCCTTATGAAAACCTGTTCTTAGGAAAATGCTGGTTTTGGTCACCATTTTTCTAAGAGGGAAGGAGTCTTTCAAGGAAATGAACTCTAATAGCAAGAACAGGATTACAAAACTAAGTCATCCAGACTCTTGAATTCAAAGCCTGAATAATGGAATGATGTGTAACGCATTTTCTGGTGACCGATTTGCTAAGCTTCCAATTCTGGTATGCGACTATTTTTAAAATCATATTTATATGCCATTTAAGTATTTCGAGTACTCACTGATTAAACTCTGTAATAAAATTTAATTTTTACTATATTTAAGAATACAACATTTTTTTTTGTTTGTTTTGTTTTTTTTGTTTGTTTTTTTTTTATTATTATACTTTAAGTTCTAGGGTACATGTGCATAACGTGCAGGTTTGTTACATATGTATACATGTGCCATGTTGGTGTGCTGCACCCATCAACTCGTCAGCACCCATCAATTCATCATTTATATCAGGTATAACTCCCCAATGCAATCCCTCCCCCCTCCCCCCTCCCCATGATAGGCCCCAGTGTGTGATGTTCCCCTTCCCGAGTCCAAGTGAGCTCATTGTTCAGTTCCCACCTATGAGTGAGAACATGCGGTGTTTGGTTTTCTGTTCTTGTGATAGTTT
>NC_045455.1:9152837-9248868 GCF_002776525.5 Piliocolobus tephrosceles | reverse complement strand
AGTTTCTTTTGCTGTGCAGAAGCTCTTTAGTTTAATTAGATCCCATTTGTCAATTTTGGCTTTTGCTGCCATTGCTTTTGGTGTTTGAGACATGAAGTCCTTGCCCATGCCTATGTCCTGAATGGTACTACCTAGATTTTCTTCTAGGGTTTTTATGGTATTAGGTCTAACATTTAAGTCTCTAATCCATCTTGAATTAATCTTCGTATAAGGAGTAAGGAAAGGATCCAGTTTCAGCTTTCTACTTATGGATAGCCATATTTGTAATAGCTGCAGGTGTATTAAATTATGTCCCTGTGTTACTTTTCCAAACTAAACAATGAACCTATTTGTTCTTATTATAACTTGCAATGAGAAAAAACAGAAACATAATTCGATTTTGCAGTGAATTTTTTTTGTTCTTATGTATATTAATTTATCAATTTTTTGAGTACCTGCTCTGGATCAGGCATTGTTCTAGACATTGGAAATAGATGTGGAACAAAACATATGATACCTTTGTACTCACATAGCATTAATTTTTGTGGGAAAACGTAGGCCATAAGCTAGGAAGTGAATGTTAAGATTATCTCAGATAGTTGTAAACATGACAAGGAAAATAAAATGGAAAGTGATGGCAGCGGGTATTACAGATTGATCAGAAAAGATTTCTCTGCGAAGACCTAGCTGGTAAGTTATGCAGAGACCTGACAGAAGGGTGTTCCAGGCTGAGAGAACAACTGAATTAGTCTGTTCTTGCACTGCTATAAAGAAATACAAGAGACTGAGTAAATTATTAAAAAGAGAGAGAGAGAGAATGAGGTTTAATTCACTCACAGTTCCATAGGCTTTACAGGAAGCATGATACTGACCTCTGCTTGGCTTTTGGGGAGGTGTTAGAAAACTTCAAATCATGGTGGAAGGCAAAGGGGAAAGAGGTCTTCCTCACATGGCCAGAGCAGAAGGAAAGAGAGAGAGTGGGGAGGTGCGACACACTTTTAAACAATCAGATCTCATGACAACTCACTCGTACAGTACCAAGGGGAGATGGTGCTAAACCGTTCATGACAGCTCTGCCCCCATGATCCAATCGCCTCCCTCCAGGCTCCACCTTGAATATTTTGGATTATAATTCCACACGAGATTGGGGTGGGGACACAGATCCAAACCATATCAACAACAAAGACCAGTCCTGGAGGCTTTTGTATATTTGGACATCTTAGTGGAGGAGAGATATGTGGAAGGAAGGTAGAAAACTTATGTAGGAGCTAGATCAAGCAGAGATTTTGGAAGTGTGGGTTTCTGTTCCCCAGATGACTTTCTATGCTATTGTACATAACAAGTCTGCCCTCTGCCACATATTTCTTTCTTTCTTTCTCTTTTGTTTTTTTGATACAGAGTCTCACTCTGTCACCCAGGCTGGAGTGCAGTGGCGCGATCTCGGCTCACTGCAAGCTCTACCTCCTGGGTTCACACCATTCTCCTGCCTCAGCCTCCTGACTAGCTGGGACTATAGGTGCCACCGCACCTGGCTAATTTTTTTTCTTTGTAGTTTTTCTGCTACATGTTTCTCATGATCATTTGAGTTGATCAGAATATCATGAAGTTATGATAATTTGTTTTCTTTGTTTGAAGAGATTCTTGAGCCTATGACCCTCAATGATTCTTGCCAATAGTGACATAATTTAGATGTTCTCTCCATCATATTATAACATCAGATTAAAAAGAGGGATATGTTTGTTTTTCCTGAGGGTTCAAAGAGCCAGTTAAGTCTTAATAAAGCTGCAAAAGGTTGCTTTTAAGTAACCTAAGTGCCTTATCTAAGTATTTTTTTTAGTGTTTTTTTTTTTGACTATATTATGACTATGTTGAGAGTTATACAGCAAAGAAAAAGAAGAGATGAAGCATGTTTTCCATATTCACTTCCTCCTTTTTCATCTTTCTGAGTTTTCTCTCCTTTACCCACTACTTTGAATTTATCTTGATGTTAAATTTCTATCCCTTAACATAATTCCCTAGGCTAATAGTTCATTCATCCCATTCTGAGTTGCATGTAATGAATCACTATTTTTCAACATCAAACTGTACTAAACTTCCTTTAATGAAATGACCTTTTTCATCTCATCACTTCAGATAAAAACAATTTTCCATATGTTATACATCCTTCTCATGACTGCTAAGATGCCGTCATGGTTACATACTACCTAGTTTACATTTAGAAGACAGAATGGCAGCTTACTAGAAAATAATTCTCAAAAGCTGTAGAGCTATTCATCAGCCAGTCTCAGCTGCTATTGAATGAATTTCTATGATTAAGACCTGGGCACTGTGCAGGCAGTCATAGAATCTGCTCTTTTCATGGGACTCGATAAATTAATTAGTCGTCTTGTGATTATGTGGCTCTGTTTGGAAGAACAAAGTATTGCTAGCATAGCTTGAGATAAACAAGAACATACTGCTTTTTTCTCCCTTTTTAAAAAAGAAATTCTGAGCAGTAATTAAACATCTTATAAACAGATAAGGTTACTAATACTGCATATAGTAAGAATCCAATCAGTTAAGCCTAAATCTGAGAAAAGACACCAAATACACAACATTCAAATAAGATCTAAATTAAGTCTAGTGAGATGAAAATATATCTGTAATAACTTGATGTTGTGTGTGAAATAATACATCTGCAACTGAATTTTTAAATTTACAATTAGTTGTAATATCATATGGTCATAAACAGTGATATGAGAATGTAGGAGAAAAAATAGTTTGAAGAAACAAACAAGCAAACAAATATAAATGTACATACATACAGAATATATGATATTACATCATTGTTGAAAAGCATTTATTTATAACTTACTGTATACAGGCTGTTGTACATATTCACGTGAAAGACTATTCAAGGGAAATATTTTTTCCAAAATAATTTTGGTATAACATCATACAAAAAATATTAAGATTTCAATGTTTCTGTCACATTACAAGAAGAATGATATTATCATTCCCTCACTTTTAAGAATCTTCAGTGGGCACTGGATCTTTACAATCTGTTACGATGCCTTCAGGCTTCATTATTTGTAAAAAGATGGAAACATAACTTCAAGATATAGGGAAGCAATGTTAAGGACAGTTAAATGCCTTATTTCTTATTGAAAGTGTTTGTTTTTGTTTTTAGATCTAGTAAAAAAAATCTCAAGGCAATTTACAGGCAATGAATTTGTGGTAGCACAGAAACATGAGAGAGAGAGAAGAAAAACTGTCAAAAATGATCATGAAAAAAATTCCAACCATCAGGAATCCTCAATATATTTGACAGGCTTAGTTTGGGCTGACTTTCTAAGGCCCAGAAACTCTTTTCAAATCTCTATTTGAGATTTTTGTCTTCTCCGTGAATCTAGTAAATCTCAATCAGGTAGGCCCTTTGGATCTTTCTAGTCTACAAATCCAACGGCGTTGATGACTTTCACCATGAATAGTGTCAACCTCACATTTCATTTCAAAGTACCCCCTGATATTTGGAGTTCATAGCATTAGTGGGAAAGTATATCATCAATTTGCATTAGAATCGACTCAAAGCATGGGGAGAGTGAACTGATCAAATGGGAACTGCTGTATATGGCTGTCTTCAAATGTATGAAGAGCTATGATGTGGAAGGAGGGTGAAATAAATTCTCTGCAGTTGTAAGGTTCAGAAATAGGACCAAAAGCAGAGGTCACAGAGAGACAGATTTAACTCAGTGAAAGGAAGTACTCTCTAATCCTGAGATTATTTACAGAATGAATGTGCTGTGAATGGAGAGAATAAGTACACTAGAAGAATTCAACAAGGGTCAGAATGACTATCCACCAAGATATCACAATGTAGATCCTGGCAATTTTCAGTAGAAGATTAGCATGTGTAATTATGTAAGGCGGTTTCTCAGACTTAAGATTCTCTGATTATAATCAGATTGGTTGCACTATTATTGTTTTTCATAAAATCTAAACATTTTCATGTCAATAGAAAATGCCAGATTACATTTTTGCTATATTATCTTTGTTGTAATACATTTTGGTATTAAAATGCGCTATAAATGCTATTGGTTATAAAAATGTTATTAGATCTCCAAAACTTTTTAAAAATGAGAATATACTGAAGCTCTAAAGGAGTGATTTGAATGAACTAATTTTAAAATAATAAAATAAAAGTTTATCTCACACTTTTAAAATGATTGTTAAAGGCTTCTTGACATTGGTCTTAGCAATGATTTCTTAAACTTGACACTAAAAGCACAGGGAGCAAAATCGAAAATAGACAAATGAGACCACATGAAACTGAAAAGAAAGCTTTTCACAGCAGAAGAAACAGTCAACAGAATGAATGACAATCCATGGAATAGGAAAAAATGTCTGCAAGCCACCTAGCTGATAAGGGGTTAATATCCAAAATACATAAAAATCTCCTACACTCAGTAGCCAGAAACCAAATAATCTGATATTTTAAATTGGCAAAGAATTTGAATAGACACTTCTACAAAGAAGACATACAAAGAAACACACAAATATAGACGATAGATATGTGAAGGGCGAACATGACTAATTATCAGGGAAATATAGGTCAAAGCCACAGTGATATATCACTCACACCCTGAGGGTGGCTATTATAAAAAACAAAGATAAATGTGGACAAGTTTGTGGAGAAAAAGGGAACCCCTGTATGTTGTTGATGATCATGTTTATTAGTAAACCAATATGGAAAACAGTATGGAGGTTCCTTGAAAAGTTAGAAATAAAACTATCATATGATTTAGAAATCCTCCTTTTGGATATGTATCCAAAAGAATTGAATAAGGATCTTGAAGAGATATCTGCACTCCCTTGTTAATTGCAGCATTAATCAACGTATAGAAGCAACCCAATGTCCATTAACAGATACATGGATAAGGAAAATGGGGTACATATATATCTATATATATATATATATATATATAGAGAGAGAGAGAGAGAGAGAGAATATTATTCAGTCTTTAAAAAAAGGAGAAAAGGAGATCCTACTATTTTTGACAACATAGGTAAACTTAGAGGGCATTATTCTAAATGAAATAAACCAGAAAAGAAAAAATACTGTATATTTCTACTTATATGAGGTATTTTAAATAGTCAGATTCATGGAAACAGAGAATACAGTGGTAGTTTTCGGATACTAGAAGGAAGAGAAAATGCAGAGTAGTTCAATGCATATAAAATTCATTAAGAAAAACAAGTAAGTTCTAAAGAGCTACTGTACAGTCCCCCATTATTTGTACATATGTACATTATTTGTGCATATACAAATATGTACACTATTTGTACCCCATATGTACCTGTAGTTAAAAATACACTACTGTACTGTGTACTTTAAAATTATGTAAAAGATGCATCTCGTGTTGAGTATTCTTACCACAAAAAAAAAAAAAAATCAAAAATGAACACAAGGAAATTTTTGGAGTTGCTGCATGTTTAATACCTTTATTATGGTGATGGTATCACAAGTGTGTACATATGTTTGAACTCAAGAAAATGTATACACTAACGGTGTGCATTTTTTTTGTACATCAACTTGTCTCAATAAAGCTTAAAAAATGTGTGTAGAACTTTACATATACACAGACACACCAATGAGTAAACTAGAGAAATTTGAATTAAATTAGTAGATTGTGTCAATGTCGGTATCCTACTTGTGTTATTATGCTACAGTTTTGTAAGTCCTTATCATTAGGGAAAACTGGGCAAAATGTACAAAGCATCATTCCATTTTTTTCCTTACAACTTTATATGAATCTAAATTTGTCTAAACAAATTTTTAAAAACAGCTGGCAGAATTAATTCAGTGTGTAGTGGAAAGATCAAGACTAGCCTTTGTAATTGCACATCAGTGATCAAATTTTGGCTAGCTTGATAGTGAGAAAGTTGTCACTAACAGATATTTGAGCTAAGTTTCGTTTTTGATCTTGAGACAGCGGTTTGAAACATTCTTAAGTGACATTTTCCTCATTGTTAGATCTTGTTATTGCTCACGGTATACGAAATTCCCATTTAAGCAGCATTCAGTGAACCAAATACTTATAAGCAAATTCCATGATGTTAAAATGTATGAGATTATTTGCCTATGTCTTTTTTGAATTTATCTTTAAGCCAGCATTGTTTAATCAGGACATTTTAACAGGTATTCAGAGCAGTTCAATCCTGCAGGTCACTCTTGGCTCAAACATATTAGAAGAGATGGAATAAAGTATTGCATTGTATGCTTTTCAACTACTATAAACTATTTAATACAATTTCTAAAAAGCAAAATAGCAGATTTCTCTCTTGAAATATTTGAATTTCGTAAGTTATGCCTTATACTATCTGTAGCATTGACTTATTTTCTACCATTAACTATACAGATACTGTCTGCATTTATTGTAGAAAGACATTTTGTGTTTTGGGTAAATGTAGACATCATTAATTCTATTAATTAGTTTCTAATAAATCATCTAATTGATGAAAATGTTTCATTCTTGTAAGAAAAGAATAAGACTAAGGAAATGTGACTATCCATTTTACCTTACACATTGTGAACACATGTACCTGACTTGTTTATTTGAGGAAAACCCAAAATACATTGTAAAGATATTTGAAACGTTTAACTTTTGTTGTGTAGATGCTTATGGGGTACATGAGATGTTTTGGTATAGACATGCAATGTGAGATAAGCACATCATGGAGAAAGCGGTATACATCCCCTCAAGTGATGAGCTACAAGCAATCCTATGAGCTACAAGCAATCCAATTATACTCTATAAGTTATTTTAAAATGTACAGTTAAGTACAGAACACACATTCCTTTCCTCAGCACCTGGATCATTCTCAAGAATAGACCAGAGGTTAGGTCACAAGACAAGTCATAAAATATTCTAAAAACCTGAGATAATATCAAGCATTTCCTCTGACCACAATGGAATAAAATGAGAAATTAATAACAAGAGGAATTTTTGAAACTGTACAAATACATAAAAATTAAGCAATGCGCTCTTGAATGACCAGTGGGTAAATGAAGCAACGTATAAAAAACACTACAGGTTTTACTAGCTTGAAATTGGTATGTTCAATACACAATTTGAAGTGCTTGCAATCTTGCAAAAATAAAAAGGCATAGGTAAAAGTAGTTTTTTCTGAAATACGACAATTCAGAGTGTAAATATGATTTTGTTGGGGATGTTGTGGCAGGGAATGCACCTCAGATCTGAGTGACATTTTAATTTTTGGATATAAGCTTGGTGAAGAGCACTACTTACAAAGGTTTCTTTTATGTTGATGCCAAATCAATTTTATAGAAGGCGTTTTATCTCTCAGCTTGCCAAGGGAAAGTATGTAGTTTAAAACTAAACTATCTGTTAAGGAAATGAAAAAGTCACCCAGAGGGCTTCATGGTCTTTGAAAATTCATGCTTAAGACATTGCAGATGTCCTGTCTGATTTTTAAAAAATCATTTACAATACATATAAACAGAAGAATACAATTTCTCCAGTAAACATACCCTCCCAGGCTCATTTTTGGTTTGTAATCAAATGGCATTGGTAAGAATCCAAGATAGTATGTAGACTTTTACCTTGAAGTAATTTAGTTTGATCTCTCCCACCACAGGAATGAAAGATAAATTATTTCATATTTAAGGACTACACAATTAAGTCGTTTGTTTTTTCTTCCAGTGACTCACTATTTATTTATTATTATAGAAAACATAAATGTTTCTTAGTGAAAATGTGATGTGCTGTGGAGTGCAGTTTTGCCTCACTGTTGTCTTTATTGTTATTTACTTTTAAGAATCAACTTATTACACATCAAAGTAGCCAAAAGTTATGTTCCATCTCTATGTTGAACCTTTGTCAATGATTAGTGTAGTACATCTGAGAAACTCCTGAAGAGTGAATGACTTATCTCAGCAGAATGTACAGAAGTAGAGGGCACATGTTCAGTTTTCAGTTGTGCTACTGTGCTGTGCTGAGTAACATGTAAAGGTAATATAAGATAAGTCAGTCTGGTGTGTTATCTTATATTTTGCAATGTCTTCCAGTTATTTAAAAATAATCTGTATTTTAGCTATTGAATCAGTGTGCTTGGGCCGCTGAAACAAAATACAAAAACTGAGTGGCTTAAACAACAGAACTTTATTTTCTCACCGTTCAGGAGGCTAGACATCCAAGATCAAGGTGCCAGCAGGGTTGGTTCCTCCTGAGGGCAGTAAGGGAAGGATTTAATCCAGGCCTTTCTCCTTGGCTAGTAGATAGCTCTCTTTTCCCTCTATCCTCACGAGGTCTTCCCTCTGGGTGTATCTGTGTTCAAATTTTTTCTTCTTATAAGGGGAGACCAGTCACATTAGATTAGGGCCACCATAATGACCTTATTTTAATTTAATTACCTTGTTAAATATGCTGTCTTCCAATGCAGTCACCTTTTGAGGTACTGGGAATTAGGACTTCGATATATGGACTTTAGCCGTGGTTTGGTGGGTGGTTTGACGCAGTTCAGCTCATAATAACTATCCATGGGGCCACAGGCCCTGCTTATATTATAAGGATTTGACCTTCTACGGCCTTATCACTCTGAATGCACCTGATCTCATCGGATTTAACGTTATACAAGTATTTGTTGGATGTTTATAATAGTTAGGAAGATAACTCATACAAGAAAACAACAGAGGAAGAAGTAATGACCTAGAATACATGTAATCTAAGGTCTCATCTATATACAATCCATTTTAGTATAAATTCATAATGAAACCCAGTTAATTTGCAATCTCTTTCCTATTGAGTTTGCTCATCAGTGCCTCTTAATTTTTTTGCGTACCATTCCCAGTATCTCGCCCCTTTAGCTCAGATCCCCAGTCCACTTCTCTTTACTATTACAGATCTGTGAAAGCAAAACTTGACTGTCACAAAAGTATAAACAAAAAGCATCTTTCTGGATTAATTATTCTTGACTCCAAACGGTTTTTGTTGCATGTGTACTAATGCTGTATTATCAGGGAAATAGGATTTTAGTGCAAAAAGCTACTATATTTCTCCTTAAGTCTATTTTATATGCGCTTATTAATTTAGTTTATGCATGCCATCTCCAAATAGATGCAAACATGCTCAAGGGCAATTCATGTTCCTTTTATTTATGTTGCTACCCAAGGCAGCATCTGGGATTGTGCGCTGCAAATAAGGGGTCCTTGGCAAATGTTTCCTCGCCAACTTTACATTGCTGTGAATGAATAATCATTCTACTGTGCTATAGAGTTTATGGCGGCTGAATTCCCTCCTCTGTAGTAATGTGTGTGCAACCTTGTTTTACCTTATCTAAATTGATCCAGGAGCCATGTTTTTCATGATGTATGCCTCAAGCTAGCTGCTATTATGGGAAGTCAAATTATTGGTCAGAGATGTTACTTGGACTGTACATATCTTGCACAAACACTCTCTATGTATTATGGATAAGACTACATTTTCTCTCATACAGCATAGTTACAAGTCCTTTCACATATTTTGTATGAGTTATCTTTTAGGCAGCCATGCAAAATATGCCATAGCTTTCAATGCATTGTATGTATAATCTGTTGGTGTTGACATTTATTTTCTTCTGTAAAAATAAATGAAAGGAATGCATTGCTAAAAGCTAAAGTAATTATATTTTAAGTGCCAGACTCTCCCTGACATGTAACTCACATGCTCATAGTGAGCTGGGCACTTTGAAAAGTGCACTAACATATGTAGCAGCTCAGAGTAAGAATTAATCTATTTTCAAACTCTGGTGGCATTCTGACAGACTTACTTCCTGTCTTCAAAGTACGGAAAAAAGTCACGAATACGTTGTGATGTAGTCTACCCTCACTGAGTTAATCTCAAATTAAAAGAGCATTGATTATTAATGACCCCTGCAAAGTTTTAGGTGTCCATATGGAAATACAAGTTTTAGGACAAAAGTAAATATGACAAAAGATATTTTTGTTTCTCACTTTCCCAAATGTTGGTTTATTTTAAAGAACTGGTCAGATATTGTTTAACATTTTATTATGGAAAATTTCAAACATATACCAAGTACCCAATAGTAATGGAGCCCTATTGCCTGCCTCAATAATTACCAATGTTTTCATTCATGCAATTTCAAATCAGATTATTCATATAGATTGTGTGGCTGATTTAATTAGTCAATTATATCAGTTCTGGTAAATAATTATTAAACTTGATTTAACACACCACTAATATTTCCTGATATTAGGAAGAAATTAAGGTAGGTGTTTAATGAGGCACCCTATGTTTTTAAATTAACAAATCTTATTTTTTTAGAGCAGTTTTTGGTTTGCAGCAAAACTGAACAGAAAGCACTTAGAGATTCCATACACCCCTTGTCACCACACACACACAACCCCTCATTGTCAAAATGCCTCACTAGAGTGGCCCATTTGTTCCAACTGATAAAAAGACATTGACACATTATTATGACCCAAAGTTCATAGTTTACATTATAGTTCACTCTTAGAGTTATAGATTCTATGTGTTTGGACAAATGTATAATGTACACAGCATTGTTGTATCATATGGAACAGTTTCACTGTTCTAAAAATCCTTTGTGTACCACCTAATTATCCCTCCTTCCCCCAACCCTTGGCAACCACTAACCTTTAGTCTGTCTTTAGGTTTTGCCTTTTTAGGCTGTCATCGAGTTGGACTCATACAGTATGAAGCCTTTTCAGATTGGCTTCCTTCACTTAGTACTATCCATTTCACTTCCCTCCACATCTTTTCATGGCTTGGTAGTTCTGTGTGATGTATGTATCTTTCTTTCCATTGTCTGGAGTTACCACAGTTTATTAATACCTTCCCCTATAAAGGACATCTTAATTCCTTCCAGGTTTTCACCTTTTTTGTTGTTTGTTTATTTCATCAGATTAGTATGGCATAATAATAATAATTATTATTATTATTTTCAGACAGGGTTTCACTCCCATCACCCAGACTGGAGTGCAGTGGCAAAATCTCAGCTCACTGCAACCTCTGCCTCCAAGGTTCAAGGCATTCTCCCCTCTCAGCCTCCCGAGTAGCTGAGTAGCTGGGACTACAGGTGTGCACCACCGCACCAGGCTAATTTTTGTATTTTTTTAGTGGAGACGAGGTTTCACTGTGTTGACCAGGCTCTTGTCTTGAACTCCTGACCTCAGGTGATCCAACTGTCTCGGTCTCCCAAAGTGCTGGGATTACAGGTGTGAGCCACCGTGCCCGGCCAAGGATGCCATTATGTTCACTACTTTGGTTGTAACATTTACTGATTTTACTGGAATTGAATGCAATGTGCAAATTATACTTTTTAGGAAAAAATCAGATTCTATAAATCAGGAGAAATCTTATTGGTAAAAGCAAATCAAAGGAATTATTTGAGGTCATACTAAATCTTATTATTCTTATTTGGTTTACAAGTGATAAAGAGTATAATTTTTTTAGCAATAAGAAAATAATATGAATCAACCCGCACTCCATGTGCCTGGATAGTTATATAATTTATCAATTCGCTTGTTCACATGCTGAGCCATTAAGGATTGAATGCTTCTGGGTGTCAAGCCGCCCATAAGCACTAGAGTGACAGTGAGTGATACAGACAAGATCTGACTCAGAAAACTTCTTGCAATCAGACACTGGTGGTAGAGTGTGTAAAATGAGCTGTTACAGACAGTAGAAGGTGTAGAAAATGTTAAGGGAGCACCCAACCTAGTCTGGAGTTAAGGATGTCTCCCTCAAAAGAGCAAATGACATGGAGACTGAGACTCCTTAGACAGGCACAATTAACTTACATTTGCTTCCAGAGGAAGCCAGGAAGCCCAATCAGGGAGAGCAAAAGGAACAGGAGGAGGAACAGGGTTGCAAATAAAGTGTGGGCAGGGGACGCTCTTTAAGAAACTGGCATTTATCCTGAGCCCAATGCAGCGGTACTCCAGCACTTTAAAGTGTAGTAGGACACAATCCTGTCAACATTCACTCTAGTTTCAGGAGGAAGATGGACTAACGGCAGTAAGGCTGCAGGCAGGGAAATGAGTTAGGAGACATTTCAATTATACAAATGGGGTAGGATGGCCAATTATAGTAGGGCAGTATTAACCGCATAGAGAGAAGAGAACAAAGGCATAGAGATGATACAACCCTTTCGTTTCATTATTTTACTAAAATGGAAGAAAACCCAGTAAAGATAATTAACTTCCCCAAATCAAATTACAGATTCCAGAGTTTTCTGTAGTCCAGCTCTTTTGACTTCACAGTGCTACCCATTAAGAAAAGTCTAGAAGCTTTAAAAAAAAAAAAAAAAAAAAGCCAAAAACTATCCTTGTAGCTTAAGAGTACATTTTATGTGACAGAAATATACCTCAGCTTCTCAATCAACCTGTGCTGATTTTATGTCTTATGCTTTATTCCCAGTACTCTTTGACTCAACTTCTTCTATCTGTTGCCATCTCGCTTTGAGTCTTTTCATTGCTAACTGGACTTTGAGAAAGTGCAATGCATGTGGAAGATACACCGAAGTCTCCAGAATACCTGATTGTTTAAATTTATTCTATCTAATCAAAACGTGGCACATTCAAATGTCTTGTACCAGCACTTTCAGAGGCCGAGGCAGGGGGATCACCTGAGGTCAGGAGTTCAAGATCAACCTGGCCAACATGGCGAAACCCCATCTCTACTAAAAATACAAAAATGAGCTGGGCATGGTGGTGCATGCCTGTAATCCCAGCTACTCAGGAGGCTGAGGCAGAAGAATTGCTTGAACCTGGGAGGCAGAGTTTGCAATGAGCCGAGATCACACCATTGCACTCCAACCTGGGCGACAGAGTGAGACTCTGTCTCAAAATAGATAAATAAATAAAAATAAATAAGTAAATAAAGATTTCTTGGTGTGCATATTGTCCTTCTAGCTCCTAATCTTAGTTTGCTTAAATGTTTGCCAAAATACTTACTATATACAAAAATAGAATTAAAGGGATAATTTAGTTGTTTTCAGAAGATTCTTTATGTTCAAAGACCTCAGATTAAATGACAACTGTGAGAAATCACAATTTATATTTCCTTCTCTAAATAACTTTTCATAAAATCAGCACAGTCATTTGGGTTGGTTTGGAGAAGTTGCAATTAAATAACAAGACAGTACATGGTAGTATGGCCAATTCCAACAACCAATCCATTTAGGGGGGAAAAAAAAATAAGCCAAACTGGTAAATATGTTTCATATAAACTGCCATAATCAATAATACCCACAACTGTCATGAAACTGAATTTTAAAATTGTACTTATTATCCAGAGCTTAGGGAGAAAATAAGATCCTAGGGTTTAATTTAGTTTTATCTCAAGCATTTATTTGAAGGAAGACTTCATGTTTTTTTTCAAGTTACTCCTATTTGTGATTCTCCTTTGAAAGAGCTTTATTGACACAGAAACCTAGTCAGACGATTTAGTTGAATTTGAATTAAAATGTGGCATGTCTCCAAAGTCTTACAATATTTATATCCCTGGGAAATCCTAAATATTGCCGGAAGGTACATATTGGTGACCTCTGTGGGGATTTGAGGAATTTTAGTGTTTGAGAGGTCTTTTTGGGTTGTGAGAGCTTCGTAAAGGAGATATTTTGTGGCTTTACGAACTTGAAGGTGATAATTCTTTCAGTATCCCAAGTTCACCAGTTTTCTTTAGGCATTCATTCTCAATAAATGAAATAAAAGGAGCACAACAGGAAACACTTTCTACCTAAAATTGTTTACTCCAGATCAACGCAATCAGAAATTACCACCACCAAGTTAAAAATTAGCATTTAGCGTGCTGCTTAAGTTTTTCAAAGCCGCACACGCAGATTTAACAACAGGACTCCCATTAACAGCAATCGTTGTCACACAGCAAACTCCCCAAGGACTTCATTCAACATATATCCTGAAGTGTACATTGTGTTTTTTGAACAATCACACGTTATTAAAATGTCTTCTGAAAGACATTTTAAAAACAACAAGAGTCTTGATTATTTTTTCAACTGTATTTGTACATTTTATAAATGCTTACTTCTCTCCTCTTTAATAAGTTCATGGTTGTGTCTAATTTAAATTTCCCTATTCTCTCACGTTTGGATCATGTGCTCCTAGAACAGCCTGACTTCTTATTTAAATATTCCTATATACTTATCTCTTCCCCTCACTGGACACTGAGATCCTTAAGAGTCGGTACTGTGTCTTATTCCTAACCTAGCAGAGTGGTCCCTCCACGGGAGGCAGCAAGCAGCTATTGGTTATTGAATGTGGTGACCAAACCTGATCGGATGGTGAAGGAAAATACTGTGATGGCCACATCCCTAAATGTATGTTACGAACATAATTTGGCAGCACAATACTAAAAGTATAGAATTCAAGTTGTTTACAGGATATTCCAATAGTATTGCTGGAGCAGAGAATACACCTGTTCTCCATGCTGCAGTAAACCCTTCAGGGCCAGCTTCAACAGAACTAAATGCAGGAAAAACATTTGCTCTGACACCTTCACATGTGTGCATGCCTCTTTCATAAGATCATTGTAAATAGATGTAGACATATAAAGGGACAACCTCTGTGCCTTTTAACTAGATTATTTGGAACATAAATTTCCAAATCATACATCTGCAAAGAGAAAAAGAATGTTTTATGTTCTCCTTACATAGATCATCTCTTTTCCAGTTATACAGAAAATTCCAAGGCCGTTCCACTCAGGACATTGCCTTCTTTCAATCACAGGCCAGTCAGATGCATTGTGTGGTATCTTTATAAATTTCTCAGTCTCCTGTCTGTGACTCTAGAATTACATCTATTGTGATTCACTCCCTATTCATTTGTATCAGCTTCCTGTAGTTGCTGTAGAAAACAACATACATTTTTTGTTTTGCTGTTCTGGAGGCAAGAAATCCAAAGTCAGTCATACTGGGCTTAAGTTAAGCTATTTGCAAGGCTGGTTCCTTCTGGAGTGTCTCTGGGAGAATCTGTTTTTTTCATTTTTTTCCAGCTTCTAAGGCCTCCTGTACTCTTTGGCCCTGACCTGTCTTCCCATCACTCCAATCTCATGAGTCTGTCTTCACATCACCCACTTCCTTCTGTGACCTGCTTGCCTCTCTCTCATTAGAACCCTTGTGGTTACAGTTAGGCCCACCTGAAGGCGACCCAGGATAATCTCATCATCTCAAGGTCTTTAGCTTAATCACATTTACAAAGTTCCTTTGCTATATTAAGTAACATTCACAGGTTGCAGGAATTAGGAAGGGTATCTTTGACTGGATATTATTCAGCCTGGTACACCATTTCTTCAAAAACAAAACAGAATGAAACATTCCCCATTAAAAATGAGCAAACACTATCAGTTCCATCAGGAAATTCCTATAATAGCAGCTACTATATTGGGAACACAACCTGCCCCTTAATTATTTATCCACACTGTAATACCTAAGTGAACACTAAGACAGAGTTCAGTAATGGATTACAATGTCAGGATTATAGTGTAATCACTGCAAACAAATCATCCAGTTCAAGCACATACATAGTGAAAGTTCTGATCCTGGTCCCAGGCATAATCCATCTGGCTGCCTCAGGCTTACTTCTCTTCTCTTAGTTCTATATGGAGTCTACCCATATGCTAAGAAAGAGTTATTTTCCTGCATGTCCAATGTTATGTTGGAGGAAAAAACAACTTTCTCTGATTTACAAATACTTGTAAGGTTTCTGCAACTTAGAGAAATCCTATGAAACCATAAGTTTTAACTAATTTCTCTTAATTTCTTCTAAGTATGGATAATAATTCAATTGACAGGAATTTACCTACAACTGATTTCGTGACAGACACTGCCTGCACTTTTTATAGCCACCCTTCCAGATTCACTTCCATTGGCTGTTTTTATCCCAAGAAGCTTCTTTTATTTTTTTCTGATTCTCTTGAAATTACAAACCTCTCACTAGCAATCTTGAGGGCTAACACTCTTCTTCTTTTTTGTACTTTTGCAGATTATTTCTGGTTGATGCAAGGATTCTCATTTTATTTAATATAGAGGAAAAGCATTTTGTCTACAGCAGATTTATCCACCCAACCATCAATTCATTCAATAATAACAAGTATCACTTACTGAGGGTTTTCACTTTGGCATGCAGTGAGCTGTGTACTGTATTCATATTACCTGATTTAATAGACTTCCATCAAGAAAGAATTTTGTGAACAGTGTGGTGATAGGTCTTTTAATAGGTGTAGAGGCTGGTGGTTTACAGTCTAGTATAAGAACTGTATTATTAGATAAACTTAAATAACACTAGTATATCTTTTCTGGATACATAAAACGAGGGACCACATAATGTATGAGAAACTAGGCTGGGCGTGGTGGCTCAGCCTGTCATCCCAGCACTTGGGGAGGCCAAGGCGTGTGGATTACTTGAGGTAAGGAATTCGAGACCAGCCTGGCCAACATGGCAAAACCCCATCTCTACTAAAAATACAAAACTTAGCCAGGCATGGTGGTGTGCGCCTCCTGTCCCAGCTACTCAGGAGGCTGAGGCAGGAGAGTCACTTGAACCCAGGGGGCAGAAGTTGCAGTGAGCTGAGATGATACCACTACACTCTAGCGTCAATAGCAGAGCGAGACTCCATCTAAAAAAAAAAGGAAAGAAAAGAGAAGAAAATAGAAGTGATGTGTTTATAGATAGGGTGGTATCTGAGAAGGAAGAAAGAGACATTGGAAAATCAGGGAAGGTTCAAAATAGCATGCACATAAATGTGAACAGGATTGATCATCTTATCTGTCTGCTATTTCTTGAATGTGCTGGTACCTGATGGTTGAGAGCCAGCAAATACAGTAAATTTGTTTCATTAGGTGTAGACATGATAAGCAGCTACTTCTGAGCATCTTAACATGATTAACCTGAAGACAGATTCCCATATCTCAAAAACTGACCAAGAGGAGTAAAGTTGGTGCTCTCTTTACCTACATCATTTGAGTTCAAGCATCTACAAAGATCCTCTCTCTCCTTTAAGGATCTTTTTTATTTTAAAACACTTTTTCATTTTTTTCTGCTGATTTTTTTTTGCTTCAAATATTGAGGGAAATTTTTAAGTACTTATCTTACACTTTTTGCTTGGTTAGAGCTCTCACTATATATTTTTCCTTACTTATCATGTAAAAGTTTCCAACTTCCTTGAGGCTACCACCTATATCATCATTATATTTTTCACTCTTGGAACCTAGTACATGGTGTTATTTACATTAGAAAAAATAGATTGAAAATAGTTATTGGCAGAAATCAAAGAACAAAGAGGCTATGTAGTGAGAAATGTTAAGGGCAAGCTGGGCTTACAAGGGAAAAACAAACTCATGTCTTGGCAAAATACACTTTGATTTTGTGCTTTCTCTTCTCTGTAAAAATGCAGGCTACATATTCCTGTCCCTGTTTTTGCCTGGGTGAGAGCCTAGGAGTTGATCTCCTTCATATGCTTAGGAGGCCACAGAGCAACCAACCTGCTGTCTACCAAGACAAAAACAAAGTGTGTTCTGTAGCAGGAGTTCTCAATATGCAGGCATCATGTTCCCTGGGCCCTGACTCTCTGACTGTAGAGATTGAGCCTCGAGAAACAGAGATACCTCTACTCCCTTATATTTCCCCTCCAGTGTAAATGAAACACCAGCTCCTGTTGCAATGAATACAGACAATATTTGCTTTTTATATTTGCACAATATTTCCACTGAATCAGACCTATTTAGTGTTTTAGTCAGCACTTTTAAAGATGGATCTTCTCTTGGTGATGAAAAATTTCTTCTCCTTTTCATTAGACTGCTGGTTGTGCAGGGTATGAAAGCACTTTGAAAACTCACGTGCCGTGAAGATGTTCCATCCTACATCTCAACGTGTCGTGGCTCCTGGGCTTCCTTCCCTCTGTGCTGGCTCTCAGTTGGGCTCTCCTGCCCTTGTCCTCTTTGCTCTTCCCTCAGCCCCACCCAGCCTACACACAGCAACCAGAATGGTCATTCTCCAACCTGAAGCCTAGGCCACCCCCTCCCAGCTTTCCTTTCCTCTTAGCCAGACTCTACAAGGTCCATGTGATCTGGTCCAGCTCTTCTCTCTGACTCCAACCCCATCACACCAGTCTTTGCTTATTATGCTCCAGACTTTCTCCTCTTCCAGCCACTCCTCAAGTGCACTAAACATCCCCTACTCATAGGCTCCCAGCCTTGGTGCTTTGCCCTTTCTCAGGTCTACGCTCAGATGTCAGCATGTCACAAAGTTCCCTGTCTGAGCGATTACCATTTCACCACCAACCCACCCGTAAGGACTTTCTCACTCATGTTTCCTTCCTTTATTTTCTATATTGCACTTATCATGGATTGATTCATTGAACACGGTCTGTCTCTCCCCACTCCATTTCAAGTGAATCTCATTTGTCAAACTTGTTCAATAGAAGTTGAATGCTGTGTAAATAAATAATTCATGTGTTTTTTTTCTACTTCCATGCATTTGATGTCTACCTTTTTGGAACAAACATTCTTAACTATTTATTGTTATTCACAGTTACCAAACCTATAAATAATGGGGATTTGACTCTCAAGATACTGCTGGAAAATTTCTGCCTTATGAGAAGTTTCCAAGGTTGAGGGTTTCTTTGGCAGTTCTAAATGGTTTATCAGCTAAGCCCAATTCAGTCATCATTTGTGTAACTCTGGACAACTTACTTCACTTACCCTTGTCTCAGTTTCCTCTTCCATTGAACAAGAACTGTGACTGAAAATAATACTACCTCAGAAAATGTCTGTGAAGAAGAAATGACATCGCATCTAGCCACTCATTGAACAAGACCTGACCAATTGCAACCACTCTATAAATATTTATTGTTACTATGAATTTAATATTTTTAAAGAGTACACATTTAGGCTCTTGAATATTAGGAGTATTTTATAGCTGACAAATAATTGATTTTTTGAAAATTCATGATATTTAAGTTGTTAAAAGTTTAACAAGATATTGTATTCCACATTATACAAATTTTTCATTCTCTGAGTCGATGACACTTAGGCTTTATTGAAATTCATATAGCGATCAGTATGAAAGTTCTTCTTTAAAAGTATTGAAATCATATACTCTTTAGATATAAAAAGACAAAAATATTTGATGTGGAATCTACCTAATGTCTTCTATCTGCTAGTTTTATTTTTCACTAAAAGCATCATCCATGGGGAACCAGGTATGTTGATATTAGGCTTTATGATATGGAAATGCCAATTATAATCTAACAAAATCACACATTGCTTCAAATTCAGCTGAGCCACAGCTGGAATTGAATCTGTAAGCTATAATTAAGGCAAGTGTGTGTGTGTGTGTGTGTGTGTGTGTGTGTGTATCTAAAATATTGGATGTATATACAAAACTGTGTTGTTTCTCTTTTTATAAAAAAATTTAAAAATACAGAGGAAAAATATCCTTCCCAATGGAAATCCAAATTGTACCAATTTCATTAAAGAAACTAAACTGGTTTTAAAATAAGACAAAATGGGAATTATATGCATAGCAATGTTGATACAAACAAGATACATTTTAATTTTAAAGAAATCACTCATTCTTATTCTCCATGTAACTACTGTTATTATTTGGTGAGATGTATGTTTTGCAGCTAAAATATCCTGGAGATTTTAATAACAATTTAAAAATCAATCAACAGACAATTATTTATCTAGTACACATTTCCAAATATTATTTAATTTAAGGAGAACTCATACTTCTTATTTTTAAGCAGATTATTTAAGTGAATAAGAGGCATTTGAATAATTTTATCTGCTACATACTCTAGTATAATTATTGAATTTGTACAAGGCAGAAAATGAAGATTTGAAAATTATTTTTCTGTACTACTCACTGCTTCCATATAATGTTTGTGTTTATTTAAATAATAATTTAGAGAATAAAAGTAATTATAGAAATTTAGTATATTCGTTTATTTGTCTAGCACACTTTTTTTAACCTAGAAATCTGCAATTTGAGGAAGCTCAGATAGTTTTATAAATAAATGCATCATATTAATGAGTGTAATCTTTTTGTTATTTTTGTTTGTTTATTTTTATTTTTTTATTTTTTTTTATTATTATACTTTAAGTTCTAGGGTACATGTGCATAAGGTGCAGGTTTGTTACATATGTATACTTGTGCCATGTTGGTGTGCTGCACCCATCAACTCGTCAGCACCCATCAATTCGTCATTTATATCAGGTATAACTCCCAATGCAATCCCTCCCCCAACCATGATAGGCCCTGGTGTGTGATGTTCCCCTTCCCGAGTCCAAGTGATGTCATTGTTCACTTCCCACCTATGAGTGAGAACATGCAGTGTTTCATTTTCTGTTCTTGTGATAGTTTGCTAAGAATGATGGTTTCCAGCTGCATCCATGTCCCTACAAAGGATGCAAACTTATCCTTTTTTATGGCTGCATAATATTCCAAGGTGTATATGTGCCACATTTTCTTAATCCAGTCTGTCACAGGTGGACATTTGGGTTGATTCCAAGACTTTGCTATTGTGAATAGTGCCACAATAAACATACGTGTGCATGTGTCTTTATAGCAGCATGATTTATAATCCTTTGGGTATCTACCCAGTAGTGGGATGGCTGGGTCATATGGTACCTCTAGATCTAGATCCTTGAGGAATCGCCATACTGTTTTCCATGATGGTTGAACTAGTTTACAATCCCACCAACAGTGTAAAAGTGTTCCTATTTCTCCACATCCTCTCCAGCACCTGTTGTTTCCTGACTTTTTAATGATTGCCATTCTAACTGGTGTGAGATGGTATCTCATTGTGGTTTTGATTTGCATTTCTCTGATGGCCAGTGATGATGAGCATTTTTTCATGTGTCTGTTGGCTGTATGAATGTCTTCTTTTGAGAAATGTCTGTTCATATCCTTTCTCCACTTTTTGATGGGGTTGTAACTCATGTCACAAGAGTTTGTTGTACAGATTATTTTATCACCCAGGAGTTGAGCTGAGTACCCAACTCCTGTTTTGTTTTTTTCTTGTAAATTTGTTTGAGTTCTTTGTAGATTCTGGATATTAGCCCTTTGTCAGATGAGTAGATTGCAAAAATTTTCTCCCATTCTGTAGGTTGCCTGTTCACTCTGAGGGTAGTTTCTTTTGCTGTGCAGAAGCTCTTTAGTTTAATCATATCCCATTTGTCAATTTTGGCTTTTGCTGCCGTTGCTTTTGGTGTTTTAGACATGATAGTCCTTGCCCATGCCTATGTCCTGAATGGTACCACCTAGGTTTTCTTCTAGGGTTTTTATGGTATTAGGTCTAACATTTAAGTCTCTAATCCATCTTGAATTAATTTTCGTATAAGGAGTAAGGAAAGGATCCAGTTTCAGCTTTCTACTTATGGCTAGCCAATTTTCCCAGCACCATTTATTAAATAGGGAGTCCTTTCCCCATTTCTTGTTTCTCTCAGGTTTGTCAAAGATCAGATGGCTGTAGATGTGTGGTGTTATTTCTGAGGCCTCTGTTCTGTTCCATTGGTCTATATCTCTGTTTTGGTACCAGTACCATGCTGTTTTGGTTGCTGTAGCCTTGTAGTATAGTTTGAAGTCAGGTAGCATGATGCCTCCAGCTTTGTTCTTTTGGCTTAGGATTGTCTTGGCAATGAGGGCTCTTTTTTGGTTCCATATGAACTTTAAAGCCGTTTTTTCCAATTCTGTGAAGAAACTCATTGGTAGCTTAATGGGGATGGCATTGAATCTATAAATTATGTTGGGCAGTATGGCCATTTTCACGATATTGATTCTTCCTATCTACAAGCATAGTATGTTCTTCCATTTGTTTGTGTCCTCTTTGATTTCACTGAGCAGTGGTTTGTAGTTCTCCTTGAAGAGGTCCTTTACATCCCTTGTAAGTTGGATTCCTAGGTATTTTATTCTCTCTGAAGCAATTGGGAATGGAAGTTCATTCATGATTTGGCTCTCTGTTTGTCTGTTACTGGTGTATAAGAATGCTTGTGATTTTTGCACATTAATTTTGTATCCTGAAACTTTGCTGAAGTTGCTTATCAGCTTAAGGAGATTTTGGGCTGAGACAATGGGGTTTTCTAAATATACAATCATGTCATCTGCAAACAGGGACAATTTGACTTCTTCTTTTCCTAACTGGATACCCTTGATTTCTTTCTCTTGCCTGATTGCCCTAGCCAGAACTTCCAACACTATGTTGAATAGGAGTGGTGAGAGAGGGCATCCCTGTCTTTTGCCAGTTTTCAAAGGGAATTTTTCCAGTTTTTGCCCATTCAGTATGATATTGGCTGTGGGTTTGTCATAAATAGCTCTTATTATTTTGAGGTACGTTCCATCAATACCAAATTTATTGAGCATTTTTAGCATGAAGGGTTGTTGAATTTTGTCAAAAGCCTTTTCTGCATCTATTGAGATAATCATGTGGTTCTTGTCTTTGGTTCTGTTTATATGCTGGATTATGTTTATTGATTTGCAAATGTTGAACCAGCCTTGCATCCCAGGGATGAAGCCCACTTGATCATGGTGGATAAGCTTTTTGATGTGCTGCTGAATCCATTTTGCCAGTATTTTATTGAGGATTTTTGCATCGATGTTCATCAGGGATATTGGTCTAAAATTTTCTTTTTTTGTTGTGTCTCTGCCAGGCTTTGGTATCAGGATGATGTTGGCTGCATAAAATGACTTAGGGAGGATTCCCTCTTTTTCTATTGATTGGAATAGTTTCAGAAGGAATGGTACCAGCTCCTCTTTGTACCTCTGGTAGAATTCAGCTGTGAATCCATCTGGTCCTGGACTTTTTTTGGTTGGTAGGCTATTAATTATTGCCTCAATTTCAGAGCCTGCTATTGGTCTATTCAGGGATTCAACTTCTTCCTGGTTTAGTCTTGGAAGAGTGTAAGTGTCCAGGAAATTATCCATTTCTTCTAGATTTTCTAGTTGATTTGCGTAGAGGTGTTTATAGTATTCTCTGATGGTAGTTTGTATTTCTGTGGGGTTGGTGGTGATATCCCCTTTATCATTTTTAATTGCGTCTATTTGATTCTTCTCTCTTCTTTATTAGTCTTGCTAGCGGTCTGTCAATTTTGTTGATCTTTTCAAAAAACCAACTTCTGGATTCATTGATTTTTTGGAGGGTTTTTTGTGTCTCTATCTCCTTCAGTTCTGCTCTGATCTTAGTTATTTCTTGCCTTCTGCTAGCTTTTGAATGTGTTTGCTCTTGCTTCTCCAGTTCTTTTAATTGTGATGTTAGAGTGTCAATTTTAGATCTTTCCTGCTTTCTCTTGTGGGCATTTAGTGCTATAAATTTTCCGCTACACACTGCTTTAAATGTGTCCCAGAGATTCTGGTATGTTGTATCTTTGTTCTCATTGGTTTCAAAGAACATCTTTATTTCTGCCTTCATTTCGTTATGTACCCAGTAGTCATTCAGGAGCAGGTTGTTCAGTTTCCATGTAGTTGAGCGGTTTTGATTGAGTTTCTTAGTCCTGAGTTCTAGTTTGATTGCACTGTGGTCTGAGAGACAGTTTGTTATAATTTCTGTTCTTTTACATTTGCTAAGGAGTGCTTTACTTCCAATTATGTGGTCAATTTTGGAATAAGTGCGATGTGGTGCTGAGAAGAATGTATATTCTGTTGATTTGGGGTGGAGAGTTCTATAGATGTCCATTAGGTCCACTTGGTGCAGAGATGAGTTCAATTCCTGGATATCCTTGTTAACTTTCTGTCTCGTTAATCTGTCTAATGTTGACAGTGGAGTGTTGAAGTCTCCCATTATTATTGTATGGGAGTCTAAGTCTCTTTGTAAGTCTCTAAGGACTTGCTTTATGAATCTGGGTGCTCCTGTATTGGGTGCATATATATTTAGGATAGTTAGCTCTTCCTGTTGAATTGATCCCTTTACCATTATGTAATGGCCTTCTTTGTCTCTTTTGATCTTTGATGGTTTAAAGTCTATTTTATCAGAGACTAGGATTGCAACCCCTGCTTTTTTTTTTGTTCTCCATTTGCTTGGTAGATCTTCCTCCATCCCTTTATTTTGAGCCTATGTATGTCTCTGCATGTGAGATGGGTCTCCTGAATACAGCAGACTGATGGGTCTTGACTCTTGATCCAGTTTGCCAGTCTGTGTCTTTTAATTGGAGCATTTAGTCCATTTACATTTAAGGTTAATATTGTTATGTGTGAACTTGATCCTGCCATTATGATATTAACTGGTTATTTTGCTCGTTAGTTGATGCAGTTTATTTCTAGCCTCGATGGTCTTTACATTTTGGCATGTTTTTGCAATGGCTGGTACCAGTTGTTCCTTTCCATGTTTAGGGCTTCCTTCAGGAAGCCCTTTTTGTTATTTTTTTAACTTTTATTTTAGTTTTGGGAGTGCATGTGAAGGTTTGTAACAGAGGCTAACTCATGTCACAAGAGTTTGTTGTACAGATTATTTTATCACCCAGGAGTTGAGGTGAGTACCCAATAGTTATCTTTTCTCTCCCTCTCACTCGTCCCACCCTCCACCATCAAGTAGACCCCAGTATCTGTTGTCTCCTTTGTGTTCATAAGTTGTCATCCTTTAACTTCCTCTTATAGGTGAGAACATGCATTACTTGATTTTCTGTTGCTGTGTGAGTTGGTTGAGGATAATAGGCTTCTCTCCCTCTGTGCTGGTTCCCAGTTGGGCTCTCCCGCACTCGCTTTCTTTGTTCTCCTCATTTAGCTTCCACTTGTAACTAAGAACATGCAGTATTGGGTTCATATTTGAGTAGTGTTTCAACGCAATCAGACCTATTTAGTGTTTTGTCCAGCACTTTTAAAGATGGAACTGCCCCTGGTGATGAGACTCCAGCCCCATCAATGTTTCTGCAAAGGACATGATCTCTTTTTTTTTTTTTTTTGTGGCTGCATAGTATTCCATAGTGTGTATGTACCACAGTTTCTTTATGCTATCTGTCATTAATGGACATTTAGGTTGATTCCACGTCTTTGCTGTTGTGAACAGTGTGCAGTGAACATTCATGTGCTTGTGTCTTCATGGTAGAATTATTTCTATTCCTCTGTCTATATAGCCAGTAATAGGACTGATGGTTCAAATCGTAGTTTGTATTTAAGTCTTTGAGGAATCTCTGTACTTCTTTCTACAGTGGCTGAACTTATTCACACTCTGCCCAACAGTGTATAAGTGTTCCCTTTTTTTCTGAAACCTTGCCAGCATCTGTTTTTTTTTTTTTTTTTTTTTTTTGACTTTTTGATAATAGCCATTCTGACTGGTGCGAGATAGTATCTTATTGTGGTCTTGATTTGCATTTGTCTAATGATCAGCGATATTGAGCTTTTTTAATATGCTTCTTAGCCATATGAATGTTTTATTTTGAGAAGTGTCTGTTGATATCCTTTGCCTTCTTTTTAATGAGGTTGTTTTTCTCTTGTAAATTTGTTTAAGTTCCTCGTAGATGCTGGATATTAGACCTTTGTCAGACATACAGTTTGCAAAAATGTTCTCCCACTCTGTAGGTTGTCTGTTTACTCTGTTGACAGTTTATTTTGCTGTGCAGAAGCTCCTATGTTTAATTAGATCCCACTTGTCAATTTTTGCTTTTGTTGCAATTGCTTTTGGTGTCTTTGTCATGAAATCTTTTCCCGTTCCTGTATCCAGAATAGTATTGCCTAGGTTGTCTTGTAGAGTTTTTAGAGTTTTGGGTTTTACACTTAAGACTTTAATCCATCTTGCTTTTATTTTTTGTAAAAGTTCGAAAGAAGGGGTCCAGCTTAAGTCTTCCACATATGGCTAGCCAGTAATCCCAGCATCATTTATTAACTAAGGAGTCTTTTTGCCATTACTTGTTTTTGTCACTTTTGTCAAAGATCAGGTGGTCATAGTTATGCAGCCTTGTTCCTGGGCTCTCTATTCTGTTCCATTGGTCTATGTGCCTGTTTTTGTACTAGCACCATGTTGTTTTGGTTACTGTTGCCCTGTAGTTATAGTTTGAAGTCCGATGACATGACATCTCCGGCTTTGTTCTTTTTGCTTAGGATTACCTCGACTATTCAGGATCTTGTTTGGTTCACATGAATTTAAAAATAGTTTTTTGTTTTCTAGTTCTGTGAGGAACATAATTGGTAGTTTGATGGGAATAGCATTGAATCTGTAAATTGCACTGGGCAGTATGGCCATTTTAATGATATTCATTCTTCCTATCCATGAGCTTGGGATGTTTTCCCATTGGTTTGTGTCTTCTCTGATTTCTTTGAGGACTATTTCGTAAATCTCATTGTTGAGATCTTTTACCTCCCTGCTTACCCATACTCCTAGGTATTTTATTCTTTTTGTGGCAATTGTGAATGAGATTGCCTTTCTGATTTCACTCTCAGCTTGGCTTTTGTTGGTGTATAGGAATGCTAGTGATTTTTGTGCATTGGTTTTGTTTCCTGAAACTTTGCTGATGTTGTTTATCACCTGAAAGAGCTTTTGGGCTGAGACTATGGGATTTTCTAGATATAGAATCATGTCGTCTGCAGGAGTGCAATCTCAATGTTATAATAAGCAGAAAGATATATATATATATATATAAAATAAGTAGTGCCTGCTTTTCTAACACTCTGCTTCCGAGTAGTGTTTAAAAGTGTTCAATAACGTAAAACAGAATTTTTTGAACAGAAGTTACTGGAAAATGTAACTAACAAGGAACCTTGGACAATACATCACTAAAGCCCAATTTTGTTCAGGCACTGGATTCTGAGGTTACTTTTACAGTGCAGCTTATGGTTGGTAAAGACTAAACATGAGAAAATATTTTGTTCATATTAGTTTCTGAATCTAATTTTATAAATGCATTTGCTTCAGTTTGACTTTTTTCTCTCTAACTTTGCTAACCTAGTCATTAATTTGTGCTGATAATACTCATGAAACTGGCCCACCAAATGGCTGAGTAGAGAACCTTCTTCAATATTATCACCAACCTTCTCTATACTTTGCAACTCAGGCAGCTTTGCCTGTTTGTGACTTCAGGATAGTACTAGCCAACCCAGAATTCCTGCAAAAAAGCAATAATACCTTTTTGGGATGAATTTAGAACTTTGGTCATAAGACTTGGAGACCATAGTAATAGGTAGATTTCAGTCCAGGAGTGCAAAAGCCTTGTGTTGTGTACAAGCTGTACCTTTATATACAACTGCCTAGTATGATTTACAGCTTATACTTGAGTAGATGTAATCAAATTCCAGGTATTGGAGACTTTTTTTTTGGAGATGGAGTCTCACTCTGTCACCCAGACTGGAGTGAAGTGGCATGATCTCGGCTCACTGCAAGCTCCACCTCCCGTGTTCAAGCAGTTCTCTGCCTCAGCCTCCCAAGTAGCTGGGATTACAGGTACCCGCCACCACACCCAGCTAATTGTTTTTTGTATTTTTGGTAGAGATGGGGTCTCACCATCTTAGGCATGAGAACTCCTGATTTCGTGATCCAGACGCCTTGGCCTCCCATAAAACTATTTAAATCAGCTGACATAACCACTTAAGAATCACCCATTTATTGAAAGAATACCATCGTACTTCCTTAAAATGGGTGTTTTTTAAACTACTCATTTTATAGAATTTCCTTGAGAAAAGATCATCTTTTGTAGTTTTTTGCTTACATTAACCTTAAATTATTTGTATTCATTGTGAATTTAAGTGAAATTGTAAATGAAGACTTTATAAATCACAATATTATACTGTATATGGTCTTCTCATTAATACCAGCTTACCATGAAATGAAAGAGTGAAAATAAATTTCAGTATTGGACCTAATGGTTAGTTGACTGGGCTTCACTTACAGACAACTTAAGTTGAAATCCTGGCTTCGTGTTGGCTGCAGCCAGTGGATCTCTCTAAGCCTCAATTTCTTCATTTGTAAAACGATGATAATAAGATTGCCTAGTGCTCAAGTTTTTCATGCAGAACAGTTGAGATGGTTCATGCCACATGCATAGGCTGGTATTTGACTTGTGATACCTACTCAATAATTTGAGGTGATATGATTAAGACTCGAGCAATATTAGATAATATTTTATAAATAGTGGCAATCATTTGCATCCTGAAAGAAGATGTACAGCTTATATAATGTTACAAATTGCTTTTTTTTTTTTTTTTTTTTGATGGAAAAATAAGAGGAGGCTATGAGAAGCAAGGCTATTTCTCATGGAATGTGAAACGACTGTGTGAATCCCTCCGCCCTCCTCTCTGGGAGGTGTCAGCAATACCGATGGCTGCAGCCAGTGGCAGAGTCACTCATTTGGACTTTACATCTTCTCTGCAGACTAAACCTCTTTGTTATATAGTGATTTGCTCTTCACATGAATTTATCCATAAGCTAGTAAGAGGAATTTCTAATCTATCCTAAATCGCTGTGAATGTTATCTACTTATTTTCCTCTTGTAATTCATGAAAGAAGATGCTTAGCTGATACAAGATCTCTCAGTAATAGGAATGCTGGATTGAAGCGTACCACTTTGTTCAAGCAGATAATCCATACTTAAGCCAACTTTTACCATTAGGGAAGGACAAAGACTCAGGAAAGAGGAATAGGGGTTCAATATATCCTCAATATTCTCTCATAAAAAAGAAAAAAATAAAGAAAAAAATTCGTGTACTATAGGTCTGAGAATTAATAAGTAGCATGCTTGTGTATACCAAAGAGCATTATGATCTCATTAAGAATATTGTTTTTCCAAACTTATTTCACTATAGGCATCAATCTCTTTCTTTTCTGCTAGTACTTTTACAAATATTTTTTCTTAGAATATAGTTTTTATTGCTCAAGTACTGCTTCTGTTTCACATTTTTGTAAAAGAGCTGTGACTGGAATTACATTTGAATTAACCCATTTTTACATCCAAATATTTTAGATAGAGAATAGCATGTTAAATAAATGTTGATATAAAATCTTCTTGGTGTAATACAGAAATAATGTGAAAAATGCCATCGTATTTAACACCAATTTTCTTTACCCTTGCAGTTTCTAATATAGACTCCTATATATTATGAGATTCTTCTGGGCTTCTCTCTTTTAAGGGCATCAAACTGGAAGGAAAAGATGAAGTAATGTAAAATTTAACAACCTCATCCATAGCAGTGTGATTCAGCATTTAATGGCATTTTACCAATTTAAAGTATTAAGGGAATGTACAATTTTTACATAGATACTTTATAATTAAAAATTGTATTTTTTAGTTTTAATAGTAATGCTTTCACTTACATACATTTTTAATTTCAAAAATTTTCCTAAGTGTGACTTAATTTTATCTCATAATAACTATGCAAGATGCCCGACACAAGTCTTATTATTTCTAAAGTACATCAGTTTTCTAATATTGATTCTTCGCATTTTTATGATGTTTTAATTTCTGTTTTTACCATCATCTTGATTCCTCAAACCATGCTTTGCTTTTTCTAACTGCCTCGCTTGGATGAGGGCTTTCAAATGAACTCTGCTACATTTGGCTATTATGTATTGCTGTAAATTGATGCATGTGGCTGTGCTATTCACAGTCATGGATCCCAGGGACAGGGACCCAGAGCCAGGTGAGTGCCCTGCTTCTGTTCCAACCTACCTACTTGTGGAGACAGAACCAGGTTCCAGTGCACACAAGATGGGCGAGCTGGGCTGTGTCACTCAGCTTCCCTGGGTATTCATTTATTTTCTTTTTTTTCTGAATATCTAACAGCAAGCAATATGTATCCATTACTTATTTGAAAAATGTTGAAGTTAAAGAAAAAGAATCATCTCATAAATGCCACTAGTTTAAAATGCTATGATTCCATAAAAGAGACAAAGCCCCACAGTTAATGCACATCAAGACTGAGGCCGGAGCCCAGGTCTCTACGTTTCCACTTATCTTCTCTGTACCACCTCTTCCTTGGCATTTGACACAGCACCAATTAAATGATGACATATGAAAAGGGAGCACAGTAGTGAATTCCAACAGTGTTGAAAACAGTCACCTCATCCAAAACTCTTGTGGCACCACCCAGAGCACAGGGTAAGTGATACCAACCCCATGAAAGCCCCCGAAGGCGACAGAAATGGGACAAAGATTGGAATTTATTCTACTCTCTGACCATTCCTAATGGGAGGTCACCGTACCGTAAAAGTGATGAGTAGTGTTCACAGCCATAGCCGGGCTGGTCTGATCCTCTGCTTATTTCTGCTTTGGTCATGTCTATTAGAGTCTCGTATCTCAGCAGTTACCAACCATCTGTTGTTACTGAGCTCTGCCCTCAGAACACAATTTCTTAAATACTCACCTATACACTGTTAAAAACTCTCACCACACACGGACTCACACACACACACGGTCACATACCGTGCACATGAGGTTACACTTGCACACTCACACATGCTCACGGCCACATGGACCCATACTTGCACACACACGTGCTCACACTCTTACACAGGCTCACACACACACATGTTCACACACACAGGCTCAGAATTATACAAACATATGCTCACACACACATCACACGCAAACTCACACACACCCACATGCATGCTCTCACACACACACATGCTCACACACAGGCTGACAATTACACACACACCGACACACACAACACACAAGCTCACACACCCACACACATGCTGTCTCACACATTCATATGCTCACACACACACAGGCTTACACACATATGCTCATACACACATACGGGCTCACACTCACATCCTCACAGACACACACAGGCTCATACATGCTCACACACATGCACACACAGGCTCACACACACAGGCTTACACACACACATGCTCACACACAGGATCACAGAGGCTTGCACATGAAGTTACACTTACACACACATGCTCACGACCACATGGACCCATACTTGCACACACACACACATGCTCACAGACTCATACACTCACACATAGGCTCACACTCGTATGCTCACACACAGGCTCACAGGCTCACACACATGCCCACACACAGGCGCACAGTCACACACATATACAGTCATTGAGCGCAGTGCTTTAGGGCAGTGGTCCCCAACGTGATTGGCACCAGGGACCAGTTGCATGGGAGACGGTTTTCCCATGAATGAGGGGGAGTGGGAAGGGATGCTTTCAGGATGAAACTGTTCCACCTCAGATCACTGGGCATTAGTTACATTCTCATAAGGAGCCCGCAACCTATATTCCTCCCCTGCGTGGTTCAAAATAGGATTCCTGGTCCTATGAGAAGCTAATGCCCGCTGATCTGGCAGGAGGCAGAGCTCAGGCAGTCATGCTCACTCGCCCACTGCTCACCTCCTGCTGTGCGCCCCAGTTGCTAACAGGCCATAGACTGATACTGGTCCACAGCCCAGGGGTTGGGGACCCCTGCTTTAGGTGACATATATGACAGTGTCTCTTCTTTGCAAATTAAAAGGAAGACTCCTATGTATTTTGATGCCCTGATCAAACTCAGTATTAAAAATAGCAAAAGTGGCTGGGCACGGTGGCTCACACCTGTAATCCCAGCACTTTGGGAGGCCGAGGCAGGCAGATCACCTGAGGTCAGGAGTTCAAGACCTGCCTGACCAATATGGTGAAACCGCGTCTGTACTAAAAATACAAAAATTAGCCAGACGTGCTGGTGGGTGCCTGTAATCCCTACTACTCGGGAGGCTGAGGCAGGAGAATCACTTGCACCTGGGGGTGGAGGTTGCAGTGAGCCGAGATCGCACCATTACACTACAACCTGGGTGACAGAGCAAGACTCCATCTCAAAAAAAAAAAAAATTGCAGAAGCTCTAAGAAGAAATATATTCTATTTTATGCATAAATGCCTCTCTGTTCCGAACGACTGAGAAATATTTTGTTTGCTTGACTTTTAATGGCTCAGGTAGGACTTAAATATTTGATGAACTCCATCAGTTTATAGCATATTTGTCAAATACAAACTCTGCACCTTGTTTGGGATTAAGGAAGAAATGTTTTGTTTGTTTATGTCGGCAAGTTTTTGAATAGACTGCACACTGTCACTCTCCTCGTATTTAAATTGCTTATCTAATGTTGCCAAATTCAGCACCTGAATTCCTGATTTGAGATCTCTCATTCTCTTGCTCTTTTGTGTTTTAAAAATAATGCTGTCACCTAATTCCTAGTCATATCTTTCCAGGGGATGTTGGAGTAAGCAAAAATGAATAATTTTTCTTATCTTTTAGATTTTTTTTCCTAAATGTGTGAAAAAACTTTTCTCTATCAAATAGTTTTTTAAAAAGAAGACAGAGATAAACCAGTTGGCAGAAAATATATCAACAATTTCTTGCTAAAATATTTCAGGGTAAAAAAAAAATGAGATCTATCTAATTTTTATAAGTCACTGATTAGCTTTTTGTGAGTTATACACCTTTTGGGGTGTGCAATCTAACTACAAATTCTCCTGAGGCAGAGGAGGCGTTTCCAATTCCCTCTTTTTCATTATATCATAATACCTTTGCCTCCAGGCGTTAAAATTGTTATCATAGTCTACACAAACATTGTCATTTAGAAATGTATTTATTATGAACTCAAGAAACTATTCAACATGTGAAGTGGTGACTATCCACTCTCCACCTAGATGTGGAAAATGACATGACTGACATTAGGGGTGCATTGATTGAGAAAAATTAGGACTCTGTTAGGACAGAAGAAAAATTAGATGATTGTTGTGGGATAGGCGTTGAATAGCATTCACTGATACACCTGGGTGTCTTCCTTGATGAAAGCTTTTATGGTTTTGATGGGCAGAGCCATGATTCTTTTTCTTACTGTCACTTCCCAGGGCTCCACATAGTGCCAAGCTGTGGAGGAAAAGACCCTGAATGAGCAAAGCTGATGGGCCGAGTGATCCTCCAGGCAGCAGTCTAGTCCCTGGAGTGAGAGGGGAATTCATGTAAAATTTGTCAAAAGTGGAAGTTAAGGAAGTCGTACCAGCATAGCTGCATTCATGAATGATTGGATTGGGGCAGATAGGGAGAAGTGAAATGAGCCCACTCCTTGTCTTTTGATTGAGAGGGAGTGGGTACCATCGCTGAGGAAGGAGATAGAGGAGAGGAAGCCAGTTGTGGAGAAGGGTGTGGAGACAATGAGTTCAGCCGCAGTGAACTGAGCTGAGACATCATTGCAGCAGGTTGTTTTGATGGAGGTGATAAGACCAGACCCAGGCGGAGACAGATAAAGGGTAGGGAGTGTATTCCTCAGGCACAAAGCTGACATCATCCACGGTATCTACAGAAACTAGGCTTGAGGGCATGTGTTAGAAGGAGGAGAAAGGTACACTGAGGCCAGACTGACAAGACAAGAGAAGAGACCGTAACAATTAAAGATTTAAAAAGGTGTACTATGTCTACAACGGGTTATAATGAAAGGTTTTTAAGCACTACACTGATAATGGGGAAATGTTGGTAAATTAGCCAGGCAACCGTGTGCAAAATCACATGATATGTCAAGAAAATAATTATTTTTCCCCTACTATGTTTCAGACATTGTAGTAAGCACATGAATTAATAGTGAATAAGACAAAAGAAGAAAGAATCTAGAGATAAGTGTGCGAGTTGGAAGTCTAGTGGGAGATTTCAGGTTTAAAGATAAAAGACTTGATTTGAAGTTGCACTAGTAAAAAAGAGTGTTTCCATTTGTTTTGTTTTGTCTTTTTGGTTTTGGTGTTTTGTTTTAGGAAGTAAACAGAATGTGATATATTGAAAATAGGAAGTTGGAATGGGGAATTTGTAAGTGATGGGCTTAGACTTAAAAGACTGGCTCTTGTGAAAATTATGGAAGCATGGACAGAGGCAGAACAGTAAGGAGGGTTCTTTTGCTATGGGAAATAAGTAAGAGAAACGTTTTTACTTTATTTTTTTGCAACAACTCTAGAGGTACTTTCACAAAGCTTTGCCTACATTTTCCCAGTTATTTTATTGTATGTCGTTGATATTTTATCCATCACAATTGATCTAGACCATGACACTTTGAGATCTCTTGTGAGTTTCCTTCCTATCTTATTTCAATGAGATCATTACAGTTGGGCAGAAGAGGTGGAATATAGATGAGCAGTTGTGTGATTAGGTGTACACACATCTGAGTGTATATTCTGTACGTTACTGTGAAAATCAGAGTGCACTTTTAAGGTAAACATTGATGAGAAACTAGTTAAATTTTATTTGCAGTTAAAAGTAAATTTATATTGGATAACGCTATTGCATTTCCCACAAAAACTAAAAGCATCAAAATGATACATCAGCATCAATTTACAGCAGGCCACGTGTCTAACTATACAAGCCTGTTAAACTCTCAAACCTGCGCCGACGTGTTAGGTAGAGTTCCCTGGGCTTTTGATTTCTCGTCTTTGAAATGAGGAGGTTGAGACACATAATTTCTTAAATACCTTTTCATTTTTATTGATGTGTTTGATTATGTATAAAAAGTACTTACAGGGGAAATAACCAGTTTGATCTGCCTTGTAAAACAGGAATATGTTTTGCAGAATCTTTCCTCATCTGAGAAAAAAGCAAACCGTTTCCCATCAAGTCAATGTATAGGAGTGTGTGTGTGTGTGTGTGTGTGTGTGTGTGTGTGTGTGTCGTGGTGTGTTTTGGGGTAGGTAGGGATGACCTTTTATAATCAATATAGTAATGAGTTGATTCTGTTATAATTTGAAATATCTACAGTGTCTGAATTACCAAATCCTTAATTATCCAGTTATCAGCAATGACTTCCGAGTCCTATGGGATTTAGATACATTTGAAATAAACCACCAACTACCTGGAATCTTGGAAAAAAACTCATCGTCCAGCTCAAAAATCAGAAAACTTCCCAAATGTTTACATATGCAAGGTCATGTTTGTTTCGAAGTTTATCTTCAGCTGCTTTTTTCTGTTGCACCTTCCCTAGCACAGAACTCAAATTTACCCTCTTTTCCTACATAGCTCAAAGACAGAAGGACAGGTAAATCTTGTAACATTTATTTAAAAATGGAACACCCTCTCTATTATCAATTGTTTGCATACGGTATCCTATGCAAGTTCTCTAAAAGCTCATCACCTAGTCCTCTACAGGGACATTATTTCTGGCCACTTGACTGTAAGCTCCAGTTTCCCCCAAGATTGCCTCCTCCTTTTTCCCCACTTCTCTCTGGCATCCCCTCCGTCCTGTTTACAACTGCTAACTCTGTCATCTCCCTTAAGCCCTTAGGTTTAGAATCACTCTTTTCAAATTATAAATTTGGAAATTCATTTTCCTAAACAAAGATGACTTCTTCCTAACTGTAATGTGGATAGGGCTATTAAAATCACGTATGTGCAGATCTGTGTGAGTGCATGCCTCTCTGTTTGTACCCCAAAACGTATTCACTCTTTAGGAAATGTGCCAATCTATAAATAGGCCCCCATAACTCTGGCTCTCATGATCCCTCATGATGAGCAGTTTTGTGGAATTCGCTGTCATGGCCCACGGCCCTACCAGCATGTAGGTGAAGGAGAGCAACTCCGTAGGTGACTTGGGTAAAGTCAGCCTGTACCAGGACATGCTTCCCCATATTTGCAGCTTGGATTCTGTGTTTCACCTGGCAGGAGGGAAACCCTGTGGACAGCTGTGCTGCAGCTCACCCACTGGCAGCAGCCTCCCTGGGGAGAAAGTGCTGGAACCTTTGCAGGGTTGCCTTGTGCTTTCTTCTTGATGTTTCTGGGAATATGAAAAACTTCAAAGAATAAGCAACAATCACTTGTGTCCCTGCGATTCCTTATAGGTGCCTGTATGCAATCTTGGGGCAGCTTTTCAAGAGCAGCCTTGTCCATTGCGTGTGGGTGCATGAAGCAGGCATATGCAGACCACTTATCACATGGCATTCGCACTAATTAATGAGCAAATGAGTCAAGTGTAAAAGGGGGTGGGCATCAAGCTGTACTAGTGCTTTAAAAACACTACACAGTACTCGAGAGTATGTTTTGAAAACTAAACTAAACATTATCTTTTCTAATTCACTATTCTCAACGGATCTCTCCTGACCATGCCATTCATTGCTCTTGCGGTCTTCCTGATTTTCCTTTTTGGGTCTAAGTAATTTAAAGAGATTGACGTTGTGATTTTAAAAAAAGAGGTACAACATGAGATCTCCAATTACTACAGACCACTGTGAGCTGGCGCAGTTAATCTTAACACCATACCTTAAATTAATTTAATTAAGCTATTACTCATGCTATGTAGTTATAACTCATAGACTAGAAATAACATAGCAAAATTAGGTTGTATACTTAATACATTTTCACTGTAGGGGTCATCACAAGCTGACAAGATCTGACCTAAAAAGAAGGATTCAAATCATCCAATTGTTTTATAAATCCCAGAAGGTTTACATAACCCAAATCATAAGAAAATCTAAGCAAAGTTCTATGTTGAGGTCTGATTAGAAAAAGACATAAGTTCAGGATTTAAAAGTAAGTTGAGTATGGATTTTTATCTTGAGTCTAATTAGATTATTGCAAAAGTAATTATGTTTTTTGCCATTATTTTCAAATGGCAAAGACCACAATTACTTTTGCAGCGACCTAATATTTAATAGCCTTGCTTCTTTCTTGGAAACTGTTCTTGTTACTTTGAGTTTCTACCAGTCCCATCTTTTCTTGTTCATGATAATGTCTATTTGGACAGATGTATCAAAGTACCTTAATCTAAGACACCAAATGGGAGAAGAACCTACATTTTTCTCCCATATAAATCCAGCATTACTCTCTTCTATTTCATTTTTCACAAACTATAAATTACAAAAAAAAAAACACTCTCACACACATTCTTGGTAATTGTTATGAAAATGGTATCTGCTGACATATTTATGGAAACATCCGTGGTAGGTGAAGAGTCCCACAGCAGGGTTGCTATTTATGCTTGTCTTAGTGACACGGGCTGGTTCTTCAGGTGACTCAGAACCTGTGTTCAAATTTGGTATTTGACAATTATATCGGACACATGCAGAGAATCTCTGTTCATCCTCAAAAGCCGTTTAGAGAAGCTTAAACTTGGAAAAGCTCTACTTTCTCTGGTTAAATATAAGACTGGTAATAAAGGCAGCAATCTTTGTTCTAAGGTGAGGGAACTTGAGGCTTTGCAGCAGTAGCTTTGGAATCCCTAAAAGTTTAAAAGCATTGAAGCTACTTGAAAATGGTGCATCAGGAGCCCATCCAGACTTGTAACTAATAACATAGTCCTGGCAGCACACCACACACCTCCTGCTTAGCGTCAGCTGTGACTAATACCCACAGCCCCCTAGGAGAACAATGGCATTTTATTTGCTACATCACATGGTGAAAGAGCAACATTAGCCCACTTCTCATCTGTGACTCGGAGATCCGGTATCCAAGCACTGACTGGTAGGGAAAGGCATTTCGTGTGGACAGTAAAATTCCCTCCACCACCAGTGGGAGCTCTTTACTTAATTGTTTTTCAGAGCAAGTCCATCGGAGAATGAAATTCCAATTCCACAGCCCTCACTGAAGCAAAGGGGTCAGCCTCTGTGCAACTCATGGAAGTTTGTGTGTGCTTGTGTACGTGAGTGCAGGTGTGTGCCTGTGTATGTTTGCTTTATGTCGTTTTAAATGTGTTTAAAAAAATAACAGAGCAAAAATTGAGAAAGGAATGCTATTGTCAAAAAAGGAAAGAGGGGAAATAACAGTTACATGACAAGGCTGGCTTAGTAACCCCCAAACTTTCCACACAACTGTTCAAACTTAGTCCTTGCAGGTCAGTGCCCTATAGGGCTTTGAAGTTTTTCTCCTGTTTGAGGCCCCTCCCAGCAGCACCTGCCTCTCTCGCACACACCCCTGTTGTGGTCTTTTTTCCCCAAACTCATGTCTTTTGTTCTGTTCTAGTCCAAGTAGTTAAGAAACAGCTTGCCGATTCAAACCGTGCACAAATACCAGAATCCAAGTATTTTTGAAGAGTTTTCTTTTGTTGTTATTTTGTTGTTATACTTTGTTGTTATTTTTACTTAAGAGAACAAGAAATTAGAGGATTGCCAAAAACAGAAATGGAGAAAAAACGAAGATGAATGTAACAGTGAATACGTGAGATATTTTAAATGTCTAAACTGGTACAGTTCAAATGATAAATGACATCATGGTCTGTGTTGCATTTGGCTGGAAGTGTTGTATGGAGATTGTGGCAGGAACCCATTTTCCTTCCCTGAAGCCAAGCTGGGTGTGTGCAGGGTGTCAAGAGAATTAGGAGAGATTGTGTTGCTTTCGGTGGGGGTGTAGGTGGGGCAATTTATGAGTCCTCAAGCCTACCTTCTATGCCTCACCTATGAACTACAAAGGTTATTCAATACAAGAACCATGATTAATAAGCAGCTGTCAGCTGAGTGCGTTGGCTCATGCCTGTAATCCCAGCGCTCTGGGAGACTGAGACAGGAGGATGACTTGAGGCCAGGAGTTCCAGGCTGCAGCGAGCTATGATGGCATCACGGCACTGCAGACTGGGCAACAGAGTTAGACCCTGTCTCAAATGAACACATAAACGAACAAGCAGCTGTCAAAAAGCATCCTCAAAAGTGAGAGTGGACAAGGCCATGGGCCAAAAAGGCTAATAAAATCGGCCCAGTCTTCCCCCCAAACACAGTGGATTTCCATCTATGTGATAATGTTGGAGCATTGTCCCTGCATGAACTTGGCCTTGTCTTCTGATTCTGCTTCTCAGGTTCAGCAAGAGAAAAGAAGGGCCTGTAAAGGAAAGAGAAAGAGAAAGCTAGAGGCTGTCAAAGGTGTCTAGCTGCCATCTTGCTTCAGTGAGTGGGGCATGGCACCTCCACATACCCTCTCAGGACAAAAATTCTGAAAAAGTCATGAGGAAATATTAGAAAAGCAATGAGCATTGAGATTTTGACATGGCTTTGGGATGCAATATAGCTGGTAGTTCATTGAATCACAGACATTATTGTGGAGGGGTAATAGAAAATGCAAAAGTTGATGAGAGAGGGTGTTCTCTAAGCCCTCGATATCCTAACCAGGATTTAGATGATGCTCAGAGAAAGAGGAGAGCTCCGGGAATTTGGAAGTTGAGCCTAGAGAAAACAGAACTGGAGCAATAAAATCTAGAATCTAAATAGATTTATTTAAATTTGTATTCATATACTAATAAATATTAAGGACATGCTTTATTATTAGACGTTTTATTTATTTTTTTCCAGATGCTGTTTATATCCTTTTCTCAAAAACAAAAAGAACTTTAAAAAGTATCATCACAATTATGTATATTTTTTCAGGATTAGAGAAGAGAGAATATGATGTTTTATTTAAACAGGAAGTTAAAGCAAAATCACAGGGAGAGACAATTACAAGATAAGTAGATAAGGTAACTGTTGCCTGTAGGAAACTCTAACCTTCTGTTGTAGGTGAAATTCTAGGAAGTTTCCAAGATTTTAGTCCTGTGGTGATTCAATTAAATACTAATCTAGGTGCTGCTGTGATGGGATTTTGCAGATGTAATTAAGGTCCCAGATGAGTTAACTACAACATATGGAGAATACCTGAGTGAGCATAGCTCAATCAGGTGAGTCCATAGAATTCACAGTTTGCTCAGGCTGGGTGCAGAGGTCAGAGAGATTCAAAGTGTGGAAGAGAGTTGATGTGAGGGACCCAGCTGCTGTCATGGCGTGAAAGCCCCATGGGATGGAGAGTAAGGGTGGTCTCTGGGAATAGAGGGCAGGTGCTGGGTGGCAGGAGAAAGGAGACAGGGACCTGAGTCCTAGCGTTTCAAGGAGCTGGATTCTGCTGGTAACTAGAATGAATTTGGTAGAACCCGCGGAACTCGCGGAGAGCACAGCTGACCCCTTGATTTCAGCCTCACGAGGTCTGCAGCGGAGAATGGCCAGACCCTCCGAGACTTCTGACCCACAGAACTGTGAGATGAGAAATAACTGTGGTTTCGCATGGTCTAGATCTGTGTTCCCACCCGAATCTCATGCTCCATTGTAATTCCCAATGTTGGAGATGGGGCCAGGTGGGGAGAGATTGGATCACGGGGGCGATTACTCCTGAACGGTTTAACACCACCCCTCTGGGTACTGTCCTTGTGAGTGAGTTCTCTTGAGTTCTGGTTGTTTAAGTGGGTGGCGCCTCCCCACTCTCTCTCTTGCTCCTGCTCCCGCCATGGGAGATGGCTCATTCCCTCTTCGCTTTCCACCGTGATTGGAAGCTTCTAGAGGCCTCCCCAGAAGCAGAAACCACTATGCTTCCTGTGCAGCCCGGGGAACCAGGAGCCGGTTTTATTTGTGTTTTATTAAATTCTTTTTGACTTTTCAATTTATGAAAGGAAAGCTAAATTCTTGTAAAAGATCACCACTATATACTTAAAATGACGTATTCCAAGTTCCAAATAGTGGAGCCTTGGAACACAGACTGCTAGCAAATTGGAAATTCCCTTCAGTGTTCATGTGTGTGTTAGTGTGTGTGTGTGTGTGTATGTGTGTGTAGGTGACTCCCCCCCTTTCAACTTGCAGACATTTCTACTTTGAATTGAGTAGTAGACAGAAGTAGAGACATGTTAAATGTCAGATGATTAAAAAGTTATTGTGTCATGATTTTTGTTTAACTTTGGGAATCAGTGAAGAAATTGTTAGAGCAATAACTATACAATGCCTTCTAAAGAAAATCGAATAGTATCTGCCCCACCCCTTTCAAGTAAATAAATAATCTCATTATTACAGTAATGAAAACAAGTTAGGGAATTTCCCAAGAACATATGGGAAGCCAAACTCTATGCTAGTATCTTCCTGATAGAATCAACAGGTCCATATTTGCCAAATGCAACAAAGGTATACCTCACATCTTTGGCATAGATAATGAAAGAAAGCTTAGAAAGTACTAGGGGAAAAAGGAGATTTCCTCACTTCCCTCCTGGACTCTGTTTCGGTCCACATTTTATTTTTTTCCAGGTTCTACCCTGAATTCACATATTATGAAATAAATTAAAAAGACATCTTCTTGTATTTTCTTGTCAATAGTGTATCTGTGTGGGCAGAGATTCTAAAGTCGAAACACTTATGGAAGCAGCAGGAAACTAACTTAAAAATTACGTAAAGAAGTGGATGAAGTGAGATGGCACTGTGAGAGCTCTCTGCCTGCCGAGCACTTTAGATTTTTTTCTCTGTCTACTTTTTTATGATCTAAAAATATCCAGAACAGATCAACCAAGACTGCAAATAAGGAAATAAGGATGGGGTAAATGAAATCAGATTTTGAAGAATATTTTTCTTAAAAAGCAAAGAAAAATTAAAGAACATTTTAACCAACAATTCAACAGTTTTTTCTGGTTATTACTATCATGGTATACATGGAATTTTTATAATGTAATCTCCTAAGTCAGTGTGTAGCAAATGATTGCAGAAAATGAACATTTCAAGCCTTCTCTCCCACCTCCTTATCTTTTGTTACTTATTTTGAAAAAGTGTTTCAGAGATGCCTATAGAAGTTACCCTGGATATATTCAAATCTAGAGAAACAGATATAATTAGTAAGTTTCAAGAGTCTAGCTTCCTTTATCTACTTCTGGTTTGACCACATTAAACGCTAAGCTGATACTCAATGATATGAATTCATCTTAAAACAAAACACAACGAAAAAACAAGATCAACCAAGTAACTCCTAGAAGTATTGTGTCGGCAGGCAATAACTATCTAACATTTATAGGGACTTTAACTGGTAGAGGAGATGATTGGGAATCCATGGGGATCTTTTCAGGGTTTGGTAAAATCGACTTTGTTTTGTTAGGTTGGTTAGAGTTAGTTGCTCTTATGTAATAGCTGGGGAGTCAATCATTTAAAATATATTCTAGCTAATTTAGAGCTCTCCTCCCCTCCCTTAATAGCATATTAAACAGATCCCTAAAATCTTTTGGAAAATTTCCACTTAAATTTCACCTATTTGATACATATTTTAAAAAATAGTACATTTTATTATTAAATCTTTGAGTAGGTGGTAGGTATAATTTCCCAAAATGCCTAACTGACTCCCACAGAGTAGCTTCTGTAATGAAAAAAAAAAAAAAAAAAGGGTGACTCAGCCTATGGGTGAACTGTTCTTTTTCATTTTATCATGAAGTTTGGATACAGAAGACTTTCATTTGGATACGGTTCAGTAAACATAGGTGGCTAAAGCCATGTCTTGTTTAGAAAAGTCCTTATTTCATTTCTTGACCACATGAAATAGCTAAAATTTCAATTTCAATTTGGTCTGTTGTAAAAGCACTATAGTTCTATTTATTTGATATTATAAACACATGGTTCTAGTGCAATCTGAGAGTGGCGAGAACTGTGATTTATTTATCACTGTCTCTATGCGAGGCCTGATGCTACTCAAATTATATATTTTGTTCATCACCGTTATTCTTGCAATGATAACCTGCTGTCACCAGGAAGTCAGTGAAGAATCAACCTAGAACTGGTAAATAAATTGATTGAACTTAAAAACAACAACTACAACAACAACACACACACACACGCACACACACAAATGCTTTCCTGTTAGGAACATGCCAAATACCTGCTTCAGTATGACACAGGGTGCATTCCCCTTCTGGCTGTCCCTCTGGAGGTACCCATGTGATTGACATTTAGGTTTTGGACCTTAGAAACAAAACGACTATGTAGTCTTTTTCATTTGGCAATAACCCATCTTTTTGTGTTTTATTCCCCTTTTTCCTGAGAAATTTCTTCATTTTCAAAATGTAGGAATACATATTCTTTTTCTTTCTTTTTTTTTTTTTTTGAGACGGGGTCTCACTCTGTTGCCCAGGCTGGAGTGCAGTGGCCGGATCTCAGCTCACTGCAAGCTCTGCCTCCCGGGTTCACGCCATTCTCCTGCCTCAGCCTCCCGAGTAGCTGGGACTACAGGCGCCCGCCACCTCGCCCGGCTAGTTTTTGTATTTTTTAGTAGAGACGGGGTTTCACTGTGTTAGCCAGGATGGTCTCGATCTCCTGACCTTGTGATCCACCCGTCTCGGCCTCCCAAAGTGCTGGGATTACAGGCTTGAGCCACCGCGCCCGGCCGCAGGAATACATATTCTTTGTCTTTCTCCACCATCATTTAATTCTAAAAAGCATCTCCAAGTGTCTGTCTAGTTTCTATGGTCAGATGACTCACCCCTCAAACTTACCCCTGTGTAAGCAAGAAGAGAAAGAGATAAACTTAGTAAGTTTCAAGAGTCTAGCTTCATTTATCTACTTCTAGCAATGCTTATCTCTGCTATTCTTCATCTCACTTTTGGGGTTACTTCATCAACAAAGAGGCTTAAATGTAATTTGGCTCTTATTAAGCTATGGTATTTCCAAATGCGCTGATAATTTAACAAATATAAAGCATTTAATTTTCTTCTGAAATGATACAGATTGAACTCTGAATGAATTAGAAACCTGCATTTTTAAAGATATAGTAGATTAAGATAATATTACTAATAGACTCTTCAGTTTATAGTAATTTTTATACACAAACCTCTGCCTTACATTGGAAATATTTCCAACAACTCCTGACTCAGACTTTCCAAAGGTTGCTCAGTAAAGATAAAAGTATCCTTGACTAAGGGCCCAGCATTATGTCAACTCTTGCTTCTGGCAATCGGCAAGAGCCCATGTTTAGCAGGTTTAGGACTTGGCTCAAGATTTCTGTTCCATAGATATTGGCTTAATTTAGTGAATTTCTATTCTTCATGTCAATGTGTCTGTGGTTTTACCTTTGTAAGTGAATAAATATTCCACCTTTATATTTCTATGATGAAAGACATACAGGTAAATTGGTAAAAGGTGAGTTGCACAAAGTAATTGTGACATCATTAACAAATACTTTGCGAAGGGCAGCTGTAATCTTTTATAATTTTTTAAATGAAATACAAAGTGTTCCACGATTGCTTCAGTTAAATATTAAAATGAAAAAGGGCATTATAATAGGGTTTCCATAATCATTTGGCATATTAAAAGCAAATTATACCCAAAGGCCCCACATGAAGACATTAGTTTAAACACTTGCTCGCCTCGGCAGGAAGGAACTCTTCCCTTTGTCTGTCTGGAAGCCTCTGTCTCTCTTTCTTCACATTCTAAGTACTACTCATCCTTCCCCAGCACAGAATGTTCAACGCCCTCGTCCCCCACGCAGGTAATCTTGATTATCTCCACCTGTCTTGCAGGTATGATTCTGACTAAGCTCCCCCTTCACACCTTGCTCAGGACACAGGGAACTTTAACCACTTTAACCACTCTCTGCCTGTAAATGGCAGGGCACTAGGCCACAGAACCTGTCTCAGGCAGGGTCCATCTACCTAAAACTCCTCCCTCACCATTGAGCCTCTACATCTCAGAAGTCATGCTGGATATGGGGCATCTAGAAGTAACTTGCAAGGTGGTTAGGCTTCATCCTAGGAAGTTATAAAGGTTCTTCTATGCTCTAGAAATACCCAATTTTCTGTAATTTCCTTCTCACCCTCTTTCTGAGCTTGACTGTGTGGGTGAGATAGTAAGCCATGTCTCACTGACCAGCCGATATGTGAGTTCTAGTCATGTAAGTTTCCATCTTACTAACATCTTAAGCTGTGCTGTTTGTACTCCAAAATGCTTGATTCTCTTAAGAAAAGCCTGTTTCTTAGGGCCAGGCATGGTGGCTCAGGCCTGTAATCCCAGCACTTTGGGAGGTCAAGGTTGATGGCTCACCTAAGGTCAGCAGTTTGAGTCCAGCCTGGCCAACATGGTGAAACCCAATCTCTACTCAAAATACAAAAAATTAGCCCGGTATGGTGGTGCGCGCCTGTAAGCCAGCTACTTGGGGCAGCCGAGGCAGGAGAATTGCTTGAACCTGGGTGGCAGCAGTTGCAGTGAACCAAGATCGTGCTACTGCACTCCAGCCTGGGCAACAGAGCCAGATCTGTCTCAGAAAAAAAAAAAAAGCCTAAAGAAAAATTAACTCCAGTGACAGGCAAACCCAGACACCCCAGTGACTTAGGACAAATAGAAAGTTATTTCTTATTCCTGTCATGTCCAGTTGGGACAGGGACATTGAGTGGGTGCAGCAGAGCTTCTACATCATGGGATAGTCAAGGTTGTTGGCAGAGGAAGCTCGGCTTTCTTGAACCCATGGCTTACACATTTGCCCCAGGTTTCAATGTCCAGTCTGCTGGACATTACAGGATATGGACAAAGTGGGGGAGTGCAAGGGACATTTCTGTGGGCCAGGCTTTGAAGTGGTTTATGTCAGTCAGAGGGCCATGCTTAATGTCAAGGGCAACTAGAAAACATAGTCTATCTCTGTGCCTGGGAGGAAAGGAATAGGTATAGTGAGAAACTGACTAATCTCGAACATGCATATTAGCTGTCGCATGAAGAATGTTTCTATTTGTTATGAGTTTTGTGTCTGCTTAGAGCACTTGCTCCCATGCACAAACAAAACAGAACAACAAAGTAAAATGTGGATATTTATTCTCAACTATTGCTTTTTTTTCTTCTAGAGAAATATATATAGAAAGCTTCTTGACTATCTGAAAAGATTAAAAGAGAACAACGGGTACAGGACGATATAAAATATCAAATTTTGTTAATATTGTAAAATATTTTTACTATAGTAAAATATATATAGTACATATAGAGAGATAATATATAACTATCTATAGTTATATTATGTATATAATTATAATAAAATATAGTATAATATTGTCCTAGTATAAAATACTATCCACGTACCCACCTATAACATTTAACTCTTTGGTGGTTTTTATTCTAATTAAACATCTTGCTGGATTTCTGACTTCTTGCCATGTGCCAGCTGTGCACCAAGCACTACACATAAAGTATTTGATTTATTCCTCCCCAGACCCTAGGAAATTGGCATAATTATTACTCCCATCTTTCTGAGTGATTGCGATGCTCCAGTCAAGGTCCAATGATCTTCCCTTCAGTTTAGTTTCTTGAGGACGTCACAGTAGCTATGACAGAAACTTTCGTGTGAGTATGTCTTGCCTTATGGAATCATTGCGTTGCTCTATTTCATAAGCACATTTTACATTCTCTAATGAAGCTAACTTTTTAAAGATTTCTTGATGTGAACATTTCATAAATCAGTTTTGTCTTGTGTTTTTTTTTCATACATTAAGCAAATGTTTATTTTAGAGTACTTTCTGCTCACTTGTAAAAATAAGTGTGAAGTAGAATTAATTATGGCATTTACACACAGGGCTCACTAAAGCTAAATCTGGAGATAACAATAAATAAAATCTGCCAGATAAATGGAAAAAAACGAAAATACGGGATATAACCTGAATTGTGTTATATCAATCTTACATGCTTATTAATGCTCTTCGAGGATTCTTATGATCAAAAAACACTTCTGTGTGTGAGGAGGGAATTGAAGTAGGACAAAAAGAAAAAGCCAGATTACAAAATAAAGAGGAAAAGTTCTTTGAGGAAACTGTGGGAGACAGCTCAGAGATGAGAAGTTGTGGGAATCCAAACTAGAGGGAATCCAAACTGGAGGGTAAGTTCAGCTGAGGAATGCTAGGAGATTGCTTTGACGTGTGGTTAAAACCAAAAAAAAAAAAAAAAAAAAAAAAATGCTGAAGACTCTGGAGCCAAGGACAAGCGACACTGGAGGTAAGAGGGTTCAAGAACAGAGGTTGAGACACAGATGTGTTACTTCCCATTAACATGAAAGTGCTATTTCTTCAGAATTCGTCCATTGTTTTCCATTGATGAACACATTAAGCACATAATCTCATCCTCCGCCCTTTCAAATCAGATATCTTCTTTGTCAAGGGATTATTGTGAAAGTGAACTGGTTGATGTATGTGAAAGTGTTTTCTAAACACTGCTGCTCTTTACCCCACCAGTCTCATCTCCTTTTACTCTGACAATCTACCCATTTTGCCCATCAAATATACCTTGCATATTTTTGGCTATGAACTTGTTGCTTCAATCCACAATGCTCTACAAAGGTCATTGGAAGTCTATGTAAGACATGGCTATTGCCTAAGCAAAGAGAGTTCTGATTTGAGAGACAATTTGAAAATAATTTCTATTCACCTATGATTAACTTATCTGGGACGTTTCTCTTTTGAAATCCAACTTTGCCTTGACCACTGAAGCTGGGTTTAGCTCTCCTTCCCTCATAATTTCCATGGTACTTATCTGTTTGCATTTAACACTTGCATGGAGACTTTAGGATTCTAACCCACATGCATATCTGACCTCCCAGACTTGAGTTTAATATTTGAAAATACTTAATCCAGTTTATTAACTACTTTCACTAGCATCACCTCCAGACTCTAGACTCTCTGACATCTGTTCATTTGTTTTTCTGTCTTCCTGTCCTGGAATGAAATTTTCATAAACGTAAAGAGGTATTGGTTATATTTGCTGCTAGATCTCCAGTGCCTAAGAGTGTGGCTGACACCTACTAAACACAAAAGCAAAAACTGGTTGTAGAGTCAGTACTTGTCACCCCCAGGGAGCCCTGCTCACATACCTAGGAGTAGTGAAAACAAAGCGTTCTATGTTCCCACTTCTCTACGCAGTGTAGACCAGAAATAAACAGCTGGCCCAAGGGTAGGTTGGATTCACTCAACTGACAGTTTGTGGTAAGCAAAAGAGAGTTCATCACCTAGTTAGTGATGAAAGTTGAAATTGGAAGGCCATGAGATTTTGGAGACGGGGTGACTCTTTGGGGGACACATGCAATGTCTTATTTATTTAAGACGAAAGCTACTAGAAGAAGAAGATGAGCCCATAATCAAATTGGGAGTGGCAATAGGGAGAAAGATGGCCAACTAATCCAATGAAATACTGAATTAGGAGAGATTAACTGAGCATGAAGAAAAAAATGTAGGAAAGGAAAACAGGGATCTTAATGCAGCCTGAAAGAGTACTGAAGGAGAACTCAGCAAACATAGGTTTCAGTCACAGATTCCCAAGAAAATCTTTTGGTGATCCTCAGAAAGCCTCTGTTTTTTATAATGTCAACTTTTCTTTTAGATTCAGGGGGTACATGTGCAGGTTTGTTACATAGATACATAATGTGATGCTAAGGCTTGGGGTACGAATGATCCTATCACCTGGGTAGTAAGCATAGTACCAAATAGGAAGTTTTTCAAACCTTGACCCCACTCTTCCAAATCTACTAGTAATGACAATAATAATGTCCATTATTGCCATCTTTATGAACATGAATACCCAATGTTTAGCTCCCATTTACAAGTGAGAAAAGGTGGTATTTGATTTTCTGTCCCTGCATTAATTTGGTTTGGATAATGGCCTCCAGCTGCATCCATGTTGCTGCAAAGGACATGATTTCATTCTTTTTTATGGCTGCATAGTATTCCATGGTGTATATGTGCCACATTTTCTTTTATCTACTACTGATGGGCACCTACGTTGATTTCATATATTTGCTATTGTGAATAGTGAGAAAGCTCCATTTTATGGTGAAGCACTATGCTCTAGGCATCAGATGGAGATGATATTATTTGGCTTCACTTGCTCACTGTGCTTTTGTGGCTTATATGGAAATGTGTGGAAAAGCACTTAGAAAATTGGCAGTCATTGTACCATTATTAATATAATGTGCTTTTTGGAAAATTGTTAAGAATATTAGGTTAATTTTTTTAAAAAACTACTTAATGATTAAACATAGATATTCCCCTGCAGTTCTTTCCTTTTGCCAATCCTTTTAAATCATTTATATTAAAATTAAAGTTAGCAAAACTTTATTAGAACTGCAAAAGATCTATTGCACTTCACTGTAAAGACACTGACAGATTAGGAGTGAAAATACATTTGAAAGATGTGAGCAGGATGTAGGAAAATAAGAAATAATAGTTACATTTTCCATAGCATCTCTCTGAGATAGGCGCTTCCAAAGCAAAGCTAACCTTTACAAACCATTTTGTAATGTAAAGGCATCATATCACATTTTACAAAAGACGACACCACCAGAACTGAAAAGTGCATGCAATTTAACAAATATTTAAATGCCTACCATATTCTGACCCTGGGGGAACAGTGTTAAGTAAAACACACAAGACAACTGTGTTAGTAAAGCTTAATGGAGCAAGACATGCAATATATGAATAATATATGTTTGACATATAAGTGGGGGAAGACATATATATATATAAAATCGTTAATATATAAGTGTATAAATACATGAGTGATAATATTTCAGAGTCATAGTGTCATAAAGAGTGAGCAAGAGTGACATGAGAGTATCAGAACATGGGTACTTTCTCCAGACCAGATGATCATGGAACTGTTTTCTAACTTGAGCTAAGACTTGCATGAAAAGAATAAACAATGTGAACTTCTGCATTCAGATAATTACAGCAGAAAGAGGAAACAAAATGAAATGACCTTGAGGGAGGACAGATTATCCAGCATAAAGGATCATTATAAGTAGTGCTGGTAGCAGTCCATGTGTGTGTGTCATGGTTAAAGAAAGAAGGAATGGAGTGGAGCTGACCTTAGAGATAAAGGCAGGAACCAGATTACTTAGGCCATGTAAAGAAGTTGACTTTTTTATTCTAAATCCGACGGGAAACTGTTGGAAGTTTTTCAGAAGAAAAGTAATGTGGTCTGATATTTTAAAAGCTGACTCTCTCTGTCAGGTAGAGAAATTTGGAGGGAGATGGAAGGAGTGGAAGAATGGAAGAAAAGATACGCGTTAGGAAGTTTTTAGTAGTCCGGGCAGAAAATGACTATGGTTTTGGCCAGCGTTTTAGCAGTGAGGATGAAGAGAAGTGAGTGGGTGTGGAATATAAGTTGGTGGAAATGTTAGCAGTACTCACGTGGACTACAGATGGTGAGGATGATGGGAAGTGCAGTGTCAATGATGGCTTTCTTTTTGGTTTTGGCAACATGTAGATGATGAAACCACCTGATAGAATGGTTATTCAGCAACTTGGCAGATGATCTGCTGGACACCATTCAGAGAGTGAATAGTAAATCAGACAGACTTTGGAAGCTTTCGAAGATTTTGATACTTCACCAATCTGGCTAGTTAGAATACATGTAAAATGTCAGAAATGTCCATAAAAAATTCAAATTATGAACATATTTCATTGTTTACATAGAGTACATTTTTGTAAGTTTTTCAATGAGTAGAAGCTGCAGTACACCGAAACCACATAGACACACACACACACAGAATGCTACACCAGCTAGCCTGTTACTAATCTGGTTTTTCTGATGTCACGCTGTAAGTGGCAGTGTCTGCATGTTCATGTATTTGCATGTTTGGTCATGAGAACAGTTTCTCTATGGAATTTTTAACATATTCAACATGAAAAATGCAAGAAAAACCAGCAACTGTATAAAGCCTATGTATCAAAGAGGAGTTTTGTTACTAGGTGTAAGATATTTACTGTTATTACATTTGTATTGCCGAATTAGGGCCCTTTAAAACTGTTTTAGTCTTCTAAACTTCCTAGAAAGATACGGCACAGTAAAATGCCAGGCGCTAACACAAGCCCATTGAGAATAAAGGAAATTTTGTTATACAAAAATATTGTAGTCAGAGTCCAAATATAGACGTTGTATGGTGACTTAAACACTAAAACATCTAAGCAACTGTTGGTCCAGCCCTGACTACTAGGAAAGTTCCCACACTTCATACTTCGTGAAAAATTAGGCTATGTAGTGGTCAGAAAGAAAAGAAAATTCCATCTGGTCTAGTACTATACATTTTAAGTGATTTATAGGTCTCATTCCTCTTAAGCATTTACCATCAGTCACTGAGACCTAATGGTAAGTGTTAAGTTACCAATCTAAGTTACATGAGCACTTAAATTAAGTGGATAACATTAGAGATTCCCATGTTTAGAACTTGGAAGTCGGGTACCAGGTTCTTGTTTAGCCACTCAGTCTTGCAAAGTAGGTCAACCCTAACATTTTAGGGTTTTCGTTTTAGATAATTTCACAAATTACCTTCGTTTATAAGGATGACAAAGCAGATCTTGCGAGTGTCTATGTGGTGATTATAGTAAACATTTAGATTCAAATACTTAATTTCAGATATATAGTGTTGCATGAAGAACCTCAAAGAGCAGCATAATATCTTTCAAATAAAACATTTAAAATTTAATATAGATAAAGATACACACAGAGACTCACCTCACATGCACACATAGGGACACACATATATGGTACAGACATCAAATAAAAATCTCGAAACACAAGGAACAGGTTCAGAACAACTTCAGGACAGTGATTATCGGCAGAAGAAGGAAGAGATGAAAAGGAAGGGAGCGTGGCATTTTAGCTGTTTATTGAGACTCTTCACTTACAAAAACAGTTATAAAGAGGAGAAAAAGATCAGTAAGTCACATTACAGAATCCTGAAACAAACACAGAAATGTGTAACAATAGAAGAAAATCAATGTATTAGGGCACATGTTTGTTACTTTTACTCATTGTGTGTGTCATGGTTAAAGATAAAGTTTATAAATAAAAATAACTTCTTTTTCTTTAAAGGCCACATAGTCTTGTAAGCAGATATCAACCTCTGTGAGGACTGTGTGCCACCCTTAATATATATTTGATATTCTGGGTGATGAGTTAATTCTGAAGAAAACCTGCCAAAGAGTAATTTTAACATAGAAGAAAATCTGAGCTTCTGGTGAAGCTGATTTCTTCAAGGCTGATGAGCAATATTTACCCTTGTCCTGGTCAAGAATTGAAGGTTTTTATTTTTCCAAATTAATGTATGGAAATTGAAAAATATAGTCTAAGTACTTTGGTGTAAGTTTCTACTCTGATTAGAAGAGAAACTTGGGGCTAAGCAGAGTGAAGGAAGAGATCTGATATATCCATGGAACAAAGGGAGAAAGTGAGGCAATCTCATTAAATACACTCATCTCTATCTAATAACAAGGGTCCACTGTGCATCACTGTCCTTTCATTTTCTATGTATTCTCAAAAAGGTCACTCTTAAGTACTCAAAATTAAGCACAGGAGACTTGTGCAGGGCATTTTCAGTGAAAATGTGCAGCTGTGACTTTTGCTGTCACCTGGCAGTTTGCCTAAATGTGAGTGTGGAGACTGGTGGAAGACACGTCATCCCCTGCAGTTTCTTGACTATAACCTAAATCAGGAATGCTTTCTTTGCGATCGCCAGAGGTGGTTATCGAGAAGGATGGTGGTGTCTGCTGTCTGGGGTGGAAAGTTATAGATTAATGTGCTGTTTTAAAGTATGTAATGTGCCCACAGGCTGTCTCAACAGTGAAATAAATCTTTGAATGGGGGGAGGGGTGCAGGAGAGAGTTAGGAATGCTGGCATGAGGGAAACAAAGTATGCGGGTTGCCAGGGGAGTCAGAGTTCTGATTAGTAGTAGAAGTATAATAACCTGTTCCACATAAATCTCCAGGGTCTTAGAAAGGCGCTTTCAAGTAGGAAGCAAAGTTGATTCACTAGTTCCCCTTGGAGCTCACTCTTCAGATCTAAATTAAGTTGTTTATGATACATGATAACTTCCTTCACCTGTGATAGTGTGCGCTTGCCCTCAACAAGCCAACCAAATACGCAGATGTTTTCAAGCTTGAATTTAGAGTACAGTGAAAAAGCCGACAGTTGAGCTTGAGATCAATTTTGGAAATACATTTCTCAAAGAAAGTAAAAACATACTCCAATCAAATTACGTTAGTAAAACAAAATGTGCTTTAAACTGTCAGATTGTTTTTAAAAGTATAAACTTCCATAAAATATAAGGTTAGGATGGAAGATTATATGTATAAAACATTGTGAGCAAGCACAGTAAAATTATAATGTGAGTTGCAATAAACTTTGTTCCATTTGCTTGCAGTAAATACATATAATTTATAGCGATATATTATTGATATAATGGATGTTTTCTGAGAAAACACAGAATCCTGCTTATGGAAGAGAAGAGGTCACTGAAATCTTTCAGGCCATGAAAATACATTAAGTATTAAGAATTGAAATTGTAAGCACGACTACTTTTAAGAACAAACCAAACTATAAAAACCATTTTCTGCAACATGATGCATCATTCTGTGTGTGAAATTCCAGTGGAATGTCCTCAAGGTATCTTTGCTGTCAGGGGTGGCAAGCAATAGTACTTCACTAAAGTTAAGTCCTTTTAAGTACTTTTTCCACCAAACGTGGTTTTCAAGTTTCAGTATTAACTAATGAATCTTGGGAAAGTTGTGTACCTTTACCATGTGGGAGACTGAGAGATGACAGACTCCGTCTTTTATTCATGACTATGTTTGAACATGTCTTTGTGTAACATGTTTTTTAGAAATGACTTTGTTGAAGTTCCCAGCAGGAGCCTTGGGGTAAAATTTCTCAGTTATTGCTACTATTCATCTGACACTAAGGAGACAAGTTTGAATGTGATGAGGACATATCTCCCCTCAAGACCAAATCAGAAATAAAATTATGACAGCTTGTGAAGCTAGCCAGTCCCTGTTGGGGGGGGGGGGGGGGGGGGGAGAAGAAAAGAACGAATGGGCACAGGGCAAATTCAATATCTGATCCTGATGAGAGAGAAAATTATGCTCCGAGGTGTCCAGATCCTTGGGCCTCACAGAGGATCAGGAGTTGAGGTTTCATTCCCTGCAGTTCAGGGCCACCCCTTGCCCCAGCGGATAAACCAGGAAAACAGACCATTGTCTAGGGTTGAGGGCGTGCTCACACTGTAGAGCATACCAGTGAGGCTGACTACACTCACAGCTCAAGAACGAGGGTTTCCTTTGCTTCTCATCCTTTTTGTCATTGTCGATGTGCAGGGCGCTCATGGATGGGTGCTGGGTTTGGCAGGAGTGGAAATAAAGGTCCCTTCTTTTGCTTTGTGTTCCTCACAGAGTTCATTTCTGTGGCAGGGTTTTTCATGAAGGATCTGTCTTTGGCATCCTTTGACGGTTTAAATTGCTAAATGTGTTTTCGTGATGAATATTACACATAATGTTTAACCGAAAGTGTTTGATATTATTTTCCTAAAGTCAATTATTATCTCCCTAGCTTTTGAATTTCTTTAGGCAGGATTTTTTCTTGGTAACTGATCCAGGCCTATTTTACTTTTTCCTGAAATGTATACCACTCTCAGATGTCTCAGAGAGTTTGGGAAATATGAAATGACATCTGATAAAAATTAAAAAGTAGGTAGAAATTAATTAGAATAAGTTTATTTTATTTATAGTTGGAAATAATACATGAAGTTCCTTTGGGTTAAAAAAAGAAGAAGAAAGTATCTATACATAAAGCAGCAGAGAATTAGACTCTGCCTTTCAGTATCTAACTCCCTCAGGATGTAAGTTGTTTTTGATTAGCATATATTCATAAAAACAAAGATCATGCATTCTATTTCTGCTTTTAAAAACCAGCAAAATTCTGAGTACAGTTTCAGGCTCCTAGAAGGTGTTTACTTAGAAAGAAAAAACTGTTGATTTAAGTTAACTTTAGCATCTGGAACAATTGGAACACCAAATAAATAATGAAAGTTTGTATTGTTCTAGGTTATAAAATCATTCAGACAGTTGAATAGGAGCTTCCCATGCATTCTGTACCAACATTTACAGTATGCACCAATCTGAGTTTGAACGCAAATATTATGGAACCTCATTCAACTGTGATTTAGAGGCTAGTACCCTGGGAATATCTGCGTATTGAGAGCTGTCCCAAATTGAGGGATCATACCATGATAGGGATGATACAGGGTCTAGGAATCAGTCAATTACCGATCAGTATGGACCCTGTTAGGACTTAGGTTTGCGCTTTCTCTGCCAACTTTCACTGTCTCTACCAACTATCCCTTTTTAAGTCAACTCTCAGCTTCCCCTAAGTCACCTTTCCACTTTAAATGTTGCCAAATTTTGTGACTTCTTTTGTATTCTGTTATATCCTATATTGTCTCCTTTGTCCTTATGATTTTATGCCTTTTTTATTCCCTTATAGAGATTTTCAGCATTTTAGTGGGGTCTAGGGACCAAGCATAACTGGAACATGTGTTGAATCTACTGTGCTCTCTCAAAATACCTAATTTTTGTAATAAAATTAGTAACTCTTTACCATGATTGCCTCATATATATCCTACCCAATCTGTTATTTACTTTTCTGTTTTGCCTGTGATTTTATAAAATATATTTGGACATGATTTCTTTATCTTTTCATCATTTATTATTTTATTTTCTTTATAGTTTCAAGATAATAATAATCAGTATGTTCAATAACATTTTAAAAATAAATCTTAAATGTAGCTGTACTGTCTTTTGATTTATCATGTAACTTAAGGGTCTAATTTGAGTTTTTTTTTTTTTTTTCCATAGAGCTTTACTTGACAGAAATTGTTTTCTTAACTTTCCATTTGCCATTGTTAGTGATGTTTCTATGATTATATTTATTTATAAATAACAAGGTCTAATTTTGACCCGTCTTCTATTCTGATGACCTGTCTTTTAATCGCATATTTTCTATGAGGCTTATTCATTTCCTATTCATTTAAAAAAAAAAAATACAAAAAACGAGCCGGGCGAGGTGGCGGGCGCCTGTAGTCCCAGCTACTCCGGAGGCTGAGGCAGGAGAATGGCGTAAACCCGGGAGGCGGGGCTTGCAGTGAGCTGAGATCTGGCCACTGTACTCCAGCCCGGGCGACAGAGCAAGACTCCGTCTCAAAAAAAAAAAAAAAAAAAAGAAAAAAAAATTTAAATTTTAAAATCATTGTTCCTTGAAAAACTTGTATGCTTAGTTTATCAATTTTACATTAAAATTTTACTGAACTTTTTCAGCTCAACCTGAAAAATAAATGGAATGAAAATGTCTTAGAAGACTGAATTTCATTTCCATTCTTCCTATAGAAAAGGAATTACAAATAATTGGCATACATGAAGCAATCAAAGTGTATGCAGTCAAACAAATGGAAAAAAAAAATGTCACACAGTTAACTAATAAATACATTATGTTAACATTATACTATTTCCCTGTGTATTTTCTATTCCTTCCATCATGGAACATGAAAGTAATCTTTTTTCATTTATTTTTGTCTTCTTTGATATCTTTTATGTCTCTCCTTGGTTGAAAGTTCTAATAAATCGTCTATATATAGTCTTTGCAGATGTATTACTTCATGTTCATAAGAATTATATTGGTGCAATTCAGAGTAGGCAAAAAGGGATTTACCATAAAATTAATAAACTCAAACTTTGACCCTCATTTATTTTCCAAAATGCTGGTAGGGGTTCTAGGGAAGTTCTTACTAGTTAATTAGAAAAAATCACAAGTATATTTAAAAAATTATTTCACTAAAAATTGTCCTTGCATAGAGAACATAAATTGAACATCTAAAGTTTCGAAATTCAAGACCTAGATATTCCTTTGCTAGCTATACATGGCATATCTCCTTTTCCATTCTGTACATGAGCTCATGCTACAGTGAGAATCCAGTGAGATGAACTATGCAGAAAATAAATAATGCTGCAAACTATGGGAACATTGGCAATTGTTTTAGATTATGAAGGATTTACTTAATTAAATCAGAAACCAAAGAACATAGGTTTTATACTGAATGTAAGATGGGGCCAATTTATAGAAGGCTTTGAAAGCCAATAGAGGGAAGTTTGTCAGATTGAGAAGAAAATAGGGTGACACTTTATTCTGTCTAGTTTTTCAGAGTCAAACAAATATCATCACTATTGTTTCTAGAGCGGAGCGTGCCTCACGCTTTTCTAAAAGCAGGCCATGCAGAGGAGCTCTCAAATAATCACGAGGCAACATCTTCACTCCTTTTGCATAAACGAAGAAATTGAGGTGTTGCAATTTTAAGTAACTTCCTCAAATTTCCACAAATTTATAAGAGAGAAATTGAATTGAATTAATGAATCTTTTCCAAGATCCCACAGTCCTCAGCACCACATCACCCAGCTTCCTCTTGGGCAGTAACTAAAAATAAGATGAGAAGAATCATGAATACCATGTAGAACTATATTATATTTAATTAGGTATAAGTTTGCACGGTTGTTGAAGTGAAGAAAACATGCATATAAGACACATTTCAGGGTAAACATAGACAAATTCTAATGATATCTTTTATTAGATTGATGAATCAGATAGATAAAAATAAATTCAAACTTTTAGATTGTAAGACTACAAAGATAATGGAGTCTTTGTCTAATTTAAAGGACTTGGACTATAAACTCATGAATTTGACTTGTTTAAATGCTACTTTGAATAGAATGAAATATTGCTATTTTGAATAGAAATATTGATTTAAGTAAATTAGATTTGTGAATCATGTCACAGATACAAAAATTGTTATAGCCAATACATATTTTGAAAAATAAACAACTTTTAAAATAAACATGAAACCTGGACTGGAAGGACATATTTTACGTGTTTTAGAGTGCATTTGTATCAGAACAAACACAATAGGATTGGAAACGTATAATAAATGTGGGAAATCAAATCAAATAAGAGACAATACCAATCTAACCTGATGGTACTATGCCCCAAACTCTAGTGTGAGCAACTCAGTATGGTACCTGGAGGTTGTTAAGTCAGAACCTCCTGGTAATTTTAAGTCAGAAGTCCCTTCAAGTAAGGACTAAGCTGACAATGAAATCAGACATGGAGATAAAGTCATTGAGCAATTAGCCTCAAAGTGAGTGGTCAAAATATGAGAACAGAAGTTCTCCAGTTGTACAAGGTGGAGAAAGAATATTGGAGGGCCAACAACTAAATATGTTTAAGTACTCATAGCACCATTCCCTGTGAGAAGGGAACTATGAAATGCACAAGAGCAGAATAGGTATCTGTATCCTGAGAACTGCCATAAGGACAGTGATGATGACAAACAGCTGCTTCATCTACTTATGCTTGTGCATGGAGCTGCTGTTTCAGGAAGCCCTTTTAGGAGCATTGCACGACAATCTTTAGTTTCCATTTCTCTCCAGGTGGGACCATTTTAGCTTAGTTTCTACAAGTAAAGGCAATGACACTGTGTCATTGGGTCCTGCATTTAAAATATAACCAAAAGCTATTGTAATGGCAACTCACACTTGAAGGTCTTTGCATCAGTGCATATGCATTTTACTGAGTACATAGCTATTTTATAATATGCACATAACTATTTTAAGGGGAAACACCCTAAGGATGTAGTATCTTAGCACACATCCAATGTAAGTTATTTATACTCTACGCATGATCTTGTCAATACATTAGATTTTGGGGGATACTGCGATTCCTTTAGCAGATATTATGAGGAGAATATCTCTGCTAAACTAAAGGAATCGCAGTATCCCCCCAAATCCAGGGGAGAAAAGTACAAACATAGCATATTTGAAAGATACTCTTTAGCAAGGGTGAGGTTGTCATAGTTCCTAATGTCTCTTAGTTTTAAGTAAACTGCTTTTCCTCTCCTGTATGAGGTAATGAGTGAACACAGATGACTGGATTCCATTCTGCAATAAAACGCAAGGAACGCTGGGGAAGACATGGAAAGTTACTGGTCTCAGGAACCCATGCTGACTAACCACGGAATATATTTAGCACAATAAAAGAGTGAGAAATACAAATATAAAACAGATACACTAAAATTAGACACCTTTGTATTGATCAGATAGGGAAAAATATAAAATCAGATAAAAGATGTAGACAATAATGCCCAAACTGAAATAGATAAGGAAACAATTTATAGCAGTTTTTGATTCTGTGGACTGAATTCATGTGTAACCACATGAATAGAATGAAATATTGATTTAAGTACATAAGATTAGATGTATGAATCATGCCTCAGATACAAAAAAAAAGTTATAGCCAAGAAATATTTTGAAAAATATACAAACTTTTAAAAGAAACATGAAACCTGTAGTAGAAGAACATATTTTACATAGAGTGCATTTTTATGAGAGCAAACACAATAGGACTGGAAATGTAAAATAAATGTGGGAAATCAAATAAGAGAGAGTACAACATAGCCTGATGGTACTATGTCCCAAATTGTAGAGTAAGCAACTCAATATGGTACCTGAAAGTTCTTAAGGAAATTATTCTGTCATTAAAAACCATTAAAATCTGTTTTAGTTTACAGTGTTCTTTAGTTTACAAATTATTTTCACACCCTTTATTTCATATACATTAGTCTGAGGAAAATAGATATCTAGGCTTACTTAAAAAGAACAGAAACTAAATAGTATGGATCTGTTAGACCGTAATTCTGAAAGACTACTGCTAGACCAGTAAAATTATCCTTTTGATTTATCCTAAGAAAAGAGGCCCACAGTACGGATGCTCCAACAGCTATTCATGATTGTGGAAAGTCAGGTTGCAGGCTTCCTTTTTGTTCTCATCTGTTGGCCTTTCCTCAAATGGTATACAGAAACAAAACAATTCAGGGAAGTTTAAATGGGCCTTTACTCGAATCTTCACTTGTGCATCCTGTGGAGATAGAAAATTACAAACTTTATATCCTTTATTTCTATCCTGGCCAGAGGACAACTGAAGTCTGAACTCTAGCTTCCTTTAGTGGCTGTAGTTGAAGTATCCTGAGAAGCTAGAAGTATGTTAGCTAATGAGCAATGGAACGTGTCCTCCCCGGGTCCTTCAGTTCTCGTTAGTTATGAGTAAAGCCAGAGGCTTTCTGAAGACAAACAAAACACAAACTTGAATTCACAATCAGAAAAAAAAATCCCGTCCACCTTATGATATTCTTTATCATGTTATACAATATTCTTTTTCCTCTCGAGGTTTCCTTGTGAAATCTAGACTTAAAATCCTTGTTAGCCTTCCTAAAATGTGACACTTAGCTACTAAGCAATACTTAAGAAGCTGTGATGAAAAATTGCGTTCACGGCATCGCTGACATCATTCTGTATCTGTAATTGTAAATAAATGGGCTTCATTTTCAGAAAGCATGCAGATGCTTTCCTAGGTCTCAGCCTTTAGGGCTTGGCTGTAAAAACAACAGTGCTACTTTCTTAAAAGCAATGCAAGCATGCAGGTTTCTCTGACAGCTAAATGCAACCTGAATTCAGGTGGGTGGGCGGGGCGTGGAGCTCCTGTTAGAAGGACTTCTGTTCCCTGCGCTTTTCAAAGGTCCTAGGATCTCGTCCCTAGGTTTTCTCTGAGTGCCCCACTCTGCTTGCCTTTCACTGTCCCCTTGTTCTGCCTTCTCTTCTGTCCTCCTCTTTCCTGGCGCCCTTGTTGTTTCCGTTCCTTAAATAAGGTCACCTTAGCAAAGGAAGTCATTCGGGTCCAGGCTCTGTCTGGAATCTTTGAGATTTCCCCATTTTTACTGTGTTCAGAACGTATTGGGAAAAAATTATCAACCAAGATAAATATTTCATCCTCTCTTAAAATGCCGAAGCTCAAGTACACCACACACTGTGATAATTATTTTTCTACTTCAACACCCCAATTTTATTTGCTTAAGGAATTTCTATTACCCTAATTTACATACCTCGAACTTCTATCTCCTGAACTTATTACTCTAGCTGTGTTTTACTTAGAGAGTATTTATTTGCCTTCTGTAAGCCCTGAGATATATTACAAATCTTTCCCTTATTGGTTGATGCTAAAAGGATGCCAAACCCAAAATTCCTTTTCCTAACCTAGTTTTCTTCTTGGTTACTGTAGAAATTGTGTAGTATCATTTTACAGTAGTGTTTGTGTCCTGCACATCTGGGTTTGAAGAGATAACCATGATTTCCATTTATTATTTTTTCTCCACAAAATCTACAACCACTTAGCAAGTATCTTCAATGTTCCAGGCACTCTGCCATGTATTTGAGACACAAGATGATTGAAGTATGTGATTCACGTACCCATCGGTCCCTGTCGCTTTTGATTCATGTTGCATTTATGATAAAGATATAGTTTCACTTACCAAAATCGATCTTTATGCATGTTTACCAATGAGGAATTCATCATAATTTTCTTTCAATGAGAAATCTAGACATCATATTTTTAAAGACAAACTCGACATATGGACTGACTCTCCCAAATGCGTTTCCCAAATGGCAATTACAAGTGCCTAATTGGCTTTAGGGAAACTGAAGAGAAAAGCCAGAAATACCAAGATGGATCAAGAACTGGAGTCAGCGTCCCCTGCTTTGCTTTGTGGTTTCACTACATGAACTGAAGTTACTAGCTTGCCAACTCCAAGTGCAAATTAATTTCGATCACAATTGACGTTTAGGTTTGGAGCAGGAGAGAAAAAAAAAATCAATGGTATGTGAACACTGAAACCGTAAATAGTAACAAGTGGAAATCCCAAACCTCAAATGCTTTTGAAGCATGTTGTAAAATCCTTCAAAAACATATGCAAGAGTATAATAGACAAAATAATCATGGAAAGTTGGTATATAGGCCTTAAGCCACAGAGACCACTATTGGATATTTTGTTATTGTTATTCTATAATACTTCAATGTAATTTCTGGCATAGAAAAATATGCATGTGTTTAAAGAGAAGAAAAATGTGCTTATTTTATTAGCCTTAATAATAAGGGAGAACAAAAAGCAGTTGGAACTTTTTTTTAATGAATTCATCTCATTCACCAAAATCAAGAGCCCAGAAACTGCTTCTAGCTTAAAAATGCATTTTTTCCCCCCTAAGATCAGGGCACCGATTTGATGAATGTTCTCAAGTTAATCACCCATACAGGACTTCTTGAACATTACTCCAACATTGAGTGCTGTCTCTGTAACTTAATGTTATAAAACCTGGAAGGCATATTTATAGCCTAATCCAGATGGACCAAAGCAAAGTACAATTATTCCTTCAAAAGTCGACCTTTGCATACAGATTACAGTGGATTGCTTCCAAGATTCAAATGGAGAAATGAGTTCATTTCTCCAATTGTTGTGCATTCATTACGGACCTATTGGACCTGGTTGTGGGCAGTGCTAATTACTGACATGTCTGTGTTAAAAGTGGGACTCCTAGCCTGATTTGCAAAGTGGCAGCAGGAGGAGTCGTTATGAAACTGATTACAGCTATCAGAGATGGTGCTATTTTAAACAGGCTGTGAATTAAGTGCCTTTGCAAAAGCACATGAAAATCATCTTACAGTTGACAGTGAGCAGTCTCATGTAAACAGAGGAATAAATGTGTGTTTGGGCATTTCTAGATAGAAACCACGTGATTCTATCTCTTAAAACATTACAAGGAAACTCATTCATTTTGACTTCCATTAGGAGTTAGATGGTAGAAATTTTCTGATCTCTTTTACACACACACACACACACACAAACACACACACACATATCTTAAAGACTCCATTGTTTTACTTTGGAGTGTTTATAGATTTTATATATATATATATTTCAGAATCTTTACTATTATCATGTGCTATGAATTCTTCATAAATGTTGAAGATCTAACTCTTAGCACTCTAATCAAAAAGTTATATCCCAATATTTACAGAGGAATAACTGGGGCTCAGGTAAATTAATTTTTTTTCCAGTCGTCTGTCCATTTTGGACAGCCTAGAAATGCAAAAGTATGTATTTCCAGCTCTAGAACTTTTTATAAGGAGTAAAACAATTTCCCTCTGAAGAATCTAGCTATGTAGTTCTAATGATATTGGGATATACAAAAAATATATATCCCGTATATAAACCAGGAGATCATGTTGTAGAATAAGCAGATTTTCTAATAGATATTAACTTCTTAAGTGGATGTGTGAAAACATGTTATTTTCTAATGACTGTTTTTCTGCACTATGCTATATAGGATCACTCTTCATGCTGTACTGCAGCAACTTTAACCTCTCATTGACCAATTCCTTCACTTTTTAATCACTTTGCTGTATTAGAAAAGTTTTATTCTGTTGTTCAAGATCAATTCAGTTCATTTTAAAGAACCTCTTTCATTCTCCCTTCCAAACTCTTCTCTTTGCTAACGTAGACTAGTGTTGTAATTATGGCCAACTGCATGTGGAAACAAGCCATGGACAAGCTTTTCTCTTTTTCCCACTTCCAAAAACAAGTCCCGTCACGGTAAGAGCGAGGTAAAAGTAAAGGGGAGGTAAAGAAGAAGGACAGAAAGTTGGGTGGAGTTGGGGTGATTTCTGTTCTTGGCCAAGCTTGTTTTTCTAACAACTTGACCGATGGTCTTGTTGAGCCTAGGAGGAGATTCTAATACATAGTTATATCCTAGTCAATTTCACAAACATGTTCTGAGTTTCTGCTAAGTAATAGCTACTCAGAAAATTGTAGATATAATTGAAGATCACTAGAACATGTTCTTATGGGCTCAAAAGCAGAATATTTAAAGTTTTTTTTGCTTTGAAAAAATAATAATGTTTTAATGATAACTGAAGCATTTAAACATCCTTTATATATAATAAGTATTCCAATAGCACTTCTCAAGCTTTAATATGCATTTAAATTATCTGGTGTTATGTATTTTAACATAAAGTACAAATTCTGAATCAGTAGGTCTGGGACAGGACCTGAGATTCTGCATTTGTATTAATATTCTGCTCGTCTGTGAAAGACACTTTGAGTAGCAAAGGCTTAGAAAATCCTGCCTTTGAATTACATTTCTGAAATACATTGCAGGATACCTAAGAATCTCAATTCGGAATGAATGTTATTTTTCCGTGACATCTGTCCCTTACCTAGCATAAAAGAAAATAATTCTCACAAGGTATTATTTCAAGAATTCTCATTGTTTATTAAAAAATGAAAAAAACAGTACATGTAAATGTACAGAGAGTTTAAGTGACAAGCACATTGTCAGTGGTTAAGTTGGCCACTGTTTCAGGATTGGACCCGACAACTGGGATAACCTCACTATTCAATGTCAAGTCTTGACTTTTACCATTTTGGGGGCTGTTACCTGAAGTGTAGAGAAGAGAACTAACTCCTGCATCTCAATGATGAATGGCCCTGAGGTCAGCTGACCATCCATCTGCTGCTGCAACCCTCAGACACATTTCTCTGTAAAGCAACTTGATGCAGATGCTTGTAAATCATAGTATTGGCATTTGGCCTCATTTGCTGTGAGGGAAACTTAAAGGAGTGCCTAATTCTCTTTTATTTTAGCTTTCAATTTTCTTAATCCTGCCCCCGGCCCTCCTTCTTTCTGAGAACTGAAAGAGTTTGGCCTCGCTGAGTGTAGCCATTCTAATTAATTCACACTCACCCTTTTAGCATATGCATGAATCCCAGAAAGTCTAATGATTCTGTCCACATGGTAGTGAACATTACATCAGTTGCAGATCTCTCCCCTGCTGTTCATAGAGTTTAAAGTCCAAGTTCGTGGGTGTGTTTAGCCATTAAAGGATTTTACAATATGGAACAAAAAGGATGAAATCTCAATTGCCAGAATAATTTAAGAGCTCTTCACACCACTTGAGCTAAACACCCCATCTCTCAATGATAAGCTTTAAGGCAGTTAATTAAAGCCTTCACCTTTTCAATCTTGATTGACATTGAGTCCCAGAATATTTCTTTCCCAAAGGAATTAACTTTATAGGCTAGGGAGGAAAAAGGCAACAAGAATCATATTATAGCCCAGTTAAAAAAACGTGTGTGTATAGATTTTTATACCAAACGACAATTTCAAAATAAATCAGTGACTTTAATAAATGTGTGGAGTCTACTTGTTAAATTAGGAGGAAAACAAAATTGACGTTAGTTTGAATTTTAAATGCCTTGTTTCACCTCTAAAGTCTAGAGCTTCCAACAAACTTTTATCTAGTAAGGGCTTCTTTATGGTTAGAACTTTTTTTTATGAGTTTGAAAGGTATTCTACATGCTTAGTGATCCTAAGTCAAACTTCCCTGATTGCCACTTTATGTAAACTGTGTGAAGTTTGAACCACAGTAAATCAAAATTCAATCCCTTTTTATAAGTGTCTGGACACTTCCATATTTCAACTTAGTTCAAATCAATCACCTTTCACCACATTTTGCCTCTATAATTTCTAATACATTTAGCCTTCAGCCATGTCTGGGATCTCACTTCTATAAATGACCCTCCCACTCAGTTCTTACCTCTATTTTTTACATTGAAGACTATTTTACAGATTGCATAGTTTGCGAAGTTTTATCTATAAAAAAGAAAAACCTCCTAGATGCACTATCCAAACTATTTGCTTTTGTAACATAGCATATTTTCAAACAGTGTTCTTCTTTGTTTGATTTATTTTCACAGCACTTCTATATCCAAGTTAATATTATAATATGTAATTTACATTCAAATCTCCACACAGAGATGTTAAAATATGTAAAAGCTACATGTGTCTTAATGCAAATTTGGAATTATGTTCACAGTTTCTAAATTTGTAATCTGTTATACAAAACACTAAGACCCAAACTAAGACACATATGACAGTTCCCAGGAGCAGTCAATACTATCACTTGAGGAGAATGGTTGGGGGTAGAAGAGGAACAAAAGGCATACTGTTGAGAACATGCTGCCGAGAATTTGTGCATGCATCAGCAAGTTGAGAAGGTGGTTGGGAAACTTTGGAATAAGCAACTGAATATTTGGAAATTAACTTATCAGTGTTTTCAGTATGGGAACCCTCATTTCGGAAAAGAGCCGGGAGGCATCAGCCCACGTAATTCCCACTGTCATTCCTACATACACACTTCAGATCAATTCAGAATACACTGGTAGAGCTGTGGCGCTTTGGACGTACCTTATGAAACCTGAGACGTTTTACCTTTAATTACAAGAATTAATCTCAATTTCAAGACTGTGTTATAAAACATCTGCCCATCCTATATCAGACAAACTGAAACTTCTTAGGCCATGCACCTGCCGGAATTTGCTTTGATGATAAAGTGATAAAAGACATAAAAAAAGTCTCTTCCTTCATACTTAATGAAGTGGTGACAGTTGTAGACACTCAGATATTAATCTTCTAGAAGAGTGTTTTGTTTTTTTTTTTTTTTCATTCTTGGCTATATTTTTGAGTATATGGGAGTTTCTGGTTATTCTTTATTAAGGACTGAACTTTCCAAGAATTCTACTTTTTGATAAGCATGACTAACTTCATCTCTAAACTATTTTAAAAGACTAAATATACCAAAATTGATAAAGCTTGAATTGGGGATAAGGATGAATTTAAAAGCTTTCCTCTTTATCTCTACTCTGAAGGTGATCTACTAACAAACCCCCAGGACTTACATATCCAAGGGAAAAAAAAAGGATTATTGTATACATTGTTAATCATTCTGCTCATTCCTTGATTTACACAGCTATCTGTACATATATTCTGTTATTCATTAATATACTGCTGATTATTTTATTACTCTTAATGGTTAATGGTCTTCTTGCCTCAACTTCTCTGTTGGGTCCATGTAGAGTAAGGCGAATTAGAATAAGTTCTTAACGCAGAGGACTTACAGTTACATAGTAGCAAGGGGAAGTTATCAGAGCTCAGAACGTAGTATCACGTAGCAGGTGAAATTTTCCCTGACTTTTGCGGCATGCCTAAGTAAGTGACAGGCAGACAAGGGAAAGAAAACACATTCAAAGGAATAACATAATTGTAAATATGGGGTTAAAGTGCAAGTCCCAATATGAGACTACGGTGAGTGGATCATGTATAGAATTGGAGAAAATGGCAGTAGGATACACAGAAGTAATATCAGGCAAGATTTGGAGGAGGGGTGGGAGGTGGTGGTGAGGGATTCTCAATAACTTTTTAAAAAATGTTTTCTTCCCGTTCAGTTTCAATGCCTCATTTACCCCCTTCATCTCTAGATATGTAGAAAATATACGTGGTAGCTGCTAGAGTAAAGTAAAGGTTGGCTAAGGTAGTCAGCATCACAACTATTCTGGGAGAATTTGGGAGGCTTATGGGTCTAAGTGTTTATATCCATATCACTCTAGACTGCAAAGACCCCTGCTCTAAGGTACAGCTATGGAGAAATAGCCATGAAAATATATAGACATCCCAGCTGAATCAAAAGTTCTCATCCACCCATTTTTTCATCCATTTGGTCCATCACACAAAATCACCAAGCCCCATCCTTTTTATCTGAGCTATGATAGTCATGTTCTCTTCTCTATGTATGAGAAGTTTACCAGGTCCAGTTATTTCCTGGATTTCCTTTGGAACTAAGTTCCATAGTTCTGTGACTACTTGCTCATTTTTATTGTATCGTGAGTAATGAATAGAAGTAACACTTCTGAAATATTTAGTCTGATGTATCTAACATGTAATTCACTCCTGTTGGATATAGAGGGTGTGTGAAAATTTTAAGAGTGACGGGCAGAAGAGATCACTATGTTCCTGTCTAGGACACGTTTCCTAAGTTAAATCCAACTTTCCTCGTCTTTGAGTTTCTTGAAACTCTGCAGTTATAGAAGACGGATAGCAATCTAAATAATCCTCACAAAAGTTAGTTGTTAAAATTGCAAGACATCAGTCAAGCACCTCACACTTCAAAATAATTCATGAATGCTCATCAGTATCAAATTGTGAGTGAGGATTTCTTTCTTCACTTTCTCATTTTTCTTTTTTTTATTTTTAATTATGCTTTAAGTTCTGGGATACATGTGCAGAACATGCAGGTTTGTTACATAGGTATACACATGCCATGGTGGTTTGCAGCACCCATCAACCCATCATCTACATTAGGTATTTCTCCTAATGCTATCCCTCCCCTAGCCCTCCACCTTCCAACAAGCCCTGGTGTATGATGTTCCCCTCCCTGTGCCCATATGTTCTCACTGCTCAACTCCCGATTATAAGTGAGAATATGCGGTGTTTGGTTTTCTGTTCCTGTGTTAGTTTGCTGAGAATGATGGTTTCCAGCTTCATCCATGTCCCTGCAAAGGACATGAACTCATTCTTTTTTATGACTGCATAGTATTCCATGGTATCTATATGCCACATTTTCTTTATCCAGTCTATCATTGATGAGCATTTGGGTTGGTTCCAAGTCTTTGCTATTGTGAATAGTGCTGCAATAAACATACATGTACATGTATGTTTATAGTAGAATGATTTATAATCCTTTGGGTATATACCCAGTAATGGGATTGCTGGATCAAATGGTATTTCTAGTTCTAGAGCCTTGAGGAATCGCCACACTGTTTTCCACAGTGGTTGAACTAATTTACACTCCCACCAACAGTGTAAAAGTGTTCCTAGTTCTCCACATCCTCTCCAGCACCTGTTGTTTCCTGACTTTTTAATGATTGCTATTCTGACTGGCATGAGATGGTATCTCACTGTGGTTTTGACTTGCATTTCTCTAATGACCCATGATGATGAGCTTTTTTTCATGTTTTTTGGCTGCATAAAAACAACAATTTGTAGTGAACCAAAATTAGACCTCCAAGAGGTGTTTTATTGCAAGTATTTCAAAATCATTCAATTGTCATGTATTTTAGTTGACAAATTTGTGACTGAAAATCAAAATAAAAACTATATGCAGAAAGTATTGAAAGGTAGAGGTAGAGGGGCAGAGAGGGAGGGGGGTGGAGAGAGACACAGAGGGAAGGAAGGAGGAAACAATTAAATTAAAAAAAATATAAAGAATTACTACCCTGATTGCCCCACTTGGTATATTCCTCAACAGAGACAGTGGTAGAGAAGATATAATGCTAGATGGTAAATTGAATCAAGAAAACATTTTTTAACTTTCCAGCCTTTACATAACTAGCACCTGGGCAATTCCTACCCTTATCTTATTCATTGAAGAAAAACTATTTGTCATCAAGACTTTTAAATTATCTCCTCACGCAACATACCACTTTGCTGGACCATCCCCCAATTTAAGTGTTTTCTGACATTAGAGATCAAAACACTTTATTACTCAACCATGACCATCCTTGGCTTGTTGCAACATTGGCTTCTATTATAGGACTTTAAAATCTAGGTTAAAATAATTAAATTTGAGCTGTCCAACATTCTGTTTAGAGACTGCATTATGTTTTGACAGCTCTACCCATTATGAGTTATTATGATTTAGTTTTCTTGAAAAACATTTCCATTGCCAAATTTTTCAAATGAGTCATTCTCCTTCTTGTACCACCTAAAACATCTTCACTTTATCCTTAAGGGACCACGGTTTTACATATAATTATCTTCCTTGTGAATACATTCTTTAAAAATATTATACAATTGTTACTTCATGAAAGAAACTATCCTAAGTTTGATGATGCCCTTGGGGGAAACAGATACTAGACCAACAACTCAGAACCATTTGTATTCATCACAGGTGAAAGATTGGAACACATTGAGAAATTTGACTAATTTTTTATATTTGTAGTTACAAGTTAACGGAAGTTAAAATCCATGTAGAGACTTTTGTTACAACAATGAGAAGCTAAAATTAAAGTTAGAATTTTCAGTGAGAAAGATTTAGTAGTTTTATATTATGTACCATGACTATTTTTACAAGAAAGAATATATAACAGCATATCTAATGTATTATAATTCAGTTCTCAGATTTTTTAATATATTTTTCTCATTAGAAAAATATTAATAGTGCATGCAAAAAAGTCTGGAGAATAGGAAAGTGCTAAGAGAATATTAAAATCACCAGGAATTTTACTCTTGGGATACAATTACCACCGTCATTGTGATTTATGTCTTACAGGGGTATTTTATACACATATACATATTTTACATTCTTTAGCCTGCTCTTAATGTTAATAATTAGGAATATTGTTTTCTTAAAAAAAAAAAAAAACCCTAACTGGATGAAATATATCAGTTGCATAGACTGTATTGTATAGGTGATTCTGATATGGACAGGAGACAGGGAAATACTGGGTAGAAGAGGTGGTTCCATGGCAAAGGCCTCACCCTCAAGGTTGAAGACCCATAGCCCTAAATGGGAACAGGCATTCCTATTTTTGTGCCCAAAAAGTTGCCTTTGGCCCGCCACACCCCCTATACTGCACCCACATTATCCCCGAACCCCAGGCTCCAGAAGCAGACCAGCAAGCCAGCAGATCAGCAGAAGGAAGGCAGAATGACACGTCAGAGAAAGAGAGAAGAGGAGGAACATCTGAAGGCCAAGAGCAGTTTGCCTGGGCGAACCTGACTCCAGGGGAAGACCACCTTCCCACTCCCTCCCACCTTCCAGCTCCCCATCCATCATGCTGAAAGCCACCTCCACCACCCAATAAAACCTCAAATTCATCCTTGAAGCCCATGTGCAAGCCAATTCTGCCATGACGATGGGCAAGAGCTCAGGATACAGAAGGTGTCACATTGGCCCTCTGCCCTTGCAAAAAGGCAGAGGGTCCATGGAGCTGCTTAACACTCAAGCTGTCTGTGAATGGAAAAGCTGAAAGAGCTTTATAACATTGGGGTTACAGGCACACACCCCTAGACACTAGCATGGGGCTGAACCCCAAAACACTGGCCCTGGACTCTGCACCTCCCCCTCTGCATGCTCCTTCTCCCAACAGGGGTTTGAGCAGCAGGGTGACTGAGCAGGTGAGCCACAGCTCTGTCGCATGTCTTGCAAAGGGGATCAGGGAACTCTCCCATTTCGATTCCACAGATAATTTATGGTTTGAAAATGAACTTTTTCCTCAATAATTAATTACAAAGAATACTTCATTAAACATTCCTGCATATGGATAAACATGTATGTATCTGTGTTTGAATGCCTCTGTGTATTTTGCCATGATTCAATCCCACAAGTAAAATTGTGTCATCAAAAGTAAAGCGCCTGGGCTTGGTGGCTCATGCCTGTAATCCCAGCACTTTGGGAGGCCAAGGTGGATGGATTACCAGAGGTCCAGAGTTCAAGACCAGCCTGCCAACATGGTAAAACCCCCATCTCTACTAAAAAAACAAAACAAAAAAAACCCAAAAACTGAGCCGGGTGTGGTGGCGCACACCTGTATTCCCAGCTACTTGGGAGGCTGAGGCAGGAGAATCACTTGAACCCAGGAGGTGGAGGTTGTGGTGAGCAGAGATCGTGCCACTGCACTCCAGCCTGAGAGACAGAGAATAATCCTTCTCAAAAAAAAAAAAAAAAAAAAAGTTAAGCACATTCCACTTTATAGATTTTAGCCAATTAATTAAATTCAGGTGATTTAGCAGTCAAAAAATTCTGAGCTACCTCCTACCCAAGAAGGGCTGAATGTCACCCACTATAAATTCTTACCATTTACACTGCCAAATTAGCTCTGGGATTATCAGAGCATTTGATGCACTTAGCAACAGAGTAACAGAATGACTAACATTTAAGAAGAATTCCTCAGACTGGGCATGGTGGCTCATGCCTGTAATCCCAGCACTTTAGGAGGCCGAGGCGGGAAGATCACCTGAGGTCAGCAGTTCGAGACCAGCCTGGCCAACATGGTGAAACCCCCATCTCTACTAAAAATACAAAAATTAGCTGAGCATGATGACAGGCACCTGTAATCCCAGCTACTCAGAAGGCTGAGGCAAGAGAATCGCTTGAACCTGGAAGGCAAAGGTTGCAGTGAGCCGAGATCATGCCATCACACTCCAACCTGGGGGACAACAGTGAAAGTTCATTTCTAAATAAATAAATAAATAAATAGAATTCCTCTTGGCTAGCAAATATTTATTAAGCACCTGTTAGGGAAAGAATCATTCAATTTCAAGGTATTTTATAAATTATTTCCTAAGAAATATGTATGTCTTGAAAAAATAATTTTAGTATTAATTAAAGATTTTAACTAAGAGTTTGGTGACTCTTATTAAGGAAAAAAAAATTGTTTTTCAAACTCAACAATGTCAATAATGGTTTAAAAACTTGATCTTTCAAAAATACTGAATTAAAAATTTGGGGGGGGTCCTAAATTTCAACATATTTTTATCTGAAGGTTGCATCCAACCTGGAAACTGGTGGTTAGATGTTTTGTTGAGCATGAAGAAGGAAAAGAAGGAGAAAGAAAAGGAAGAAAATGAGGAGGAGGAGGAGAAAAGAAAAGGAAGAAAGAAATGAAAGAGGAGAGTGGATGGGGAAGAGAGTAAAGTTAGGTGGGGGAGGAGGAGACAGGGAGATCCAAAGCAAAGATGATAACATCTTTTTAAATTCTCACTGTTGACAAACCAAGTCCTTCCCTTGCCTCTTCCTTTCCTCAACTTCTCCGATTTCTGCAAAAATGGTATTCTCATATGGGGTAGGAAATAGCTCCCTTAGGGAAAATTGCAATTAAATGTCTAGCATATTAAGCAAACACAATGCAAATTTCAAGATTATCAAGGGTCATCGTAACAGTCAGTAGACAACCACAGAGTGCTGTAATTATGAACAAACCCTTACCATTCTGCTTCAAAAGCACAGTGAATTCAGATGCATGGTGCCTGAAAAATTGTCATCTTAGGTAATTAGAAACATCATGAAAACTTACTTCCATGAAGCTTAGTTTTGGAGTCTCTTATGTTCCTGGCTTGTAATTATAGTTCTCTTTTTAGGAAACATTTGTCAGTTCCTCTGTATGTGTGTGTGCGTGTGTGTGTGTGTGCGCGCGCGCGTGTGTGTGTGCGCGCGTGTGCGTGTGCACATGTGAGAATCTTTGAGCAAGAATAAGAACGTCATGACGATTGTTCACGGACCTTTTGCGTTCTTGGGATTTAGCTATTTAATGATTCTGAGCAACCTCCTTCCCCGTGAGGTCTAATTATCACCTCTTAACTACATCAGCAATCATTTGTAATTGTATGTAAAGAGTTGCTGAAGACATTTTATGTCACAGAATTCACAAACTGAGGTGTGTGTTATTGACTATATTTCCATTGGCATTTGGAAAATACCCAATTATCTAAGCAGACAGTAGTCATGGATAAGCAAATATAGACAGGAGAGTATTTCTTTCCATGGTTCACACAATGTTATTGACTGATGTTGATGTGACTGTTTCCACTTCATCAGAGGTTGTGGTGGAAGATATGACGGGATCGTGTTTGTGACCTATTTTCAATCAAGATCTCAAACACTTAGGCATTCTAACCACCTGCAGTTGATTTGCCTCCTGAGCCATTCTTGCCTGAGACATAGAAATGATGATTTCTGGCTGGGCGTGGTAGCTCAAGCCTGTAATCCCAGCACTTTGGGAGGCCGAGACGGGCGGATCACGAGGTCAGGAGATCGAGACCATCCTGGCTAACCTGGTGAAACCCTGTCTCGACTAAAACATACAAAAAACTACCCGGGCGAGGTGGCAGGTGCCTGTATTCCCAGCTACTTGGGAGGCTGAGGCAGGAGAATGGCGTGAACACGGGAGGCAGAGCTTGCAGTGAGCCGAGATCCGGCCACTGCACTCCAGCCTGGGCGACAGAGCGAGACTCCATCTCAAAAAAAAAAGAAATGATGATTTCTTTTTTTGGAGACTCCAGATATGGCTAACTCTAAAAAGAGAAGGGGGACAAGTAATCAACATAAAAAACTGAAATAGAGAAAAATAGTTCTACCTGAACTTGAAAATTTGCTTCTGCTGACAAGCAATATGAAAAGGGAATGCTATGACCTTAACACAACTCCTGAACTTTTCGAAAAAGTGATTCTCCAAAAATCACAGATTTTAGACACTAAAGAAGATAAATGATGAGTGAATGGCATCAGGTGTCCTTCAATATCCTCAGCAATACCCTGGAGCTCCATTTGCATTTCAGTATACTCAGCAGTGAGGTGCGCTATGCTAAGTGTTTATTGAATTTGTAGTTAAGGTGCTGGAGAAATCATCAGTATCTGCATAGCCTGCCTTCTGGGGCAACACTTGTTTACCAAATGTATTTTCTTGAGCAATCTAATAGCGGAGTCGAATAGCTTTAAACAGAACAAAAAGAATGAGGTAATTTATTTCAGAATTTTCTCCACTGCTTTGTTTAGAATTGCTTTAATACACAGCCCAAATTTTTACTCAAATATAAAGAAGCACTCTGGATGCCCTGATTTTCCAGTATTGCTGTTTAAAAATATCAAAATTGTAATGATGAAGTGCAAAGTAAATCAAATAGATACAAAGAAAAATGACTGAGAGTAAAATCTCAAGTAATAATTCACTCAAGAGGACCTGCTGATGTCAGAAATGTGGAGAAAAGCCTGAGTTATTTATATTTAGCAGAATTTGAAGAGTCAACTATCACAGCTTTCTAACTCAGGTGTATTGTCTTTTCTGTATCTATCTTGAAAATTGTCAACCAAAGACAAAAAAAAATTACCAGCTAACAGAAAAAGCAAAAATCCCAAACCAGATTATTCTTTGGAATCATTATTCTTTGCAGGGTTCTTATCCTTTGCACAAAACTGTTGTATTGTGTACTTTTAAGCTAAAATTAAAGCTACATAAATTCATTGTGCAAACAATCAAGTAGCTAAGAAAAGAAAAACCTTTGCTGTTTCCTGTAATCAGTTCTTATACCTTGTATTTTTTGTATCAGATAATCCTCTTGAAAAGGATAAGAAGCTATATGTTGCCTTTCATTATCAATTTTCTAAACTAAGGAAAACCTTATAAAATATTTGAGGGGTTCTTTTTGTTTTTGTTTTTGTTTTCCAGGCATATGTACTGGTGACACCACAACCTAGAGGTAACATGAATCAATAGTGCTTTAGACTGGGATGTAGGTTCAGGCTAGAATGAGACCTTGAGTGAGAATAAGGTCTCCACGCCTAATCTGCACCTGATCTCCTGATCCTAGCTGCCTCAACAGCTTCATCTTGCTCCCCTACATCGCTCTCACTCCAATACTTGATCACATGATTTTTCACATCTACCGTCTTCATGGCGAGTTAACCTCAGCCTGATTTGCTTTCTGATTTTGATCTGAAGCGGTTGCCTCCTGTGTGTTTGCTCTCTCTCCTGCTTCCCCCATCACCCACAAACAGCACTGATCACTGCAATCTAAGTCTCTACTAAGCAAAGGAAAATTTCTGGGAAATTTTCTGTAGTAGGAGCATGAGTAGTCATCCTGCCTTACTCTTATTAATACAGAGAGTAATATTATCAACAGCAACGAAATAACTCCTGCTATGCAAGTAGTCTAGCTCATTCTCTTATCTGATTTTCTGTTCCATGTGCCATCCAATACAAGGCTTTCCAAATACAAAAAATCTCTAATAGTTTTCTTGCTATAAAATAAATGTAGACATCTTTCTACTTTCTTTCTCTCTCCCCGTGTGTATGTATACATACACGCACATATAACACAAGTGTGTGTGTATATATATTTATATGTATAACATATATATTTATATATGCTATATATATTATATATTTTATATATATTATATATATATTTCAGTATAAAACAAGAGGACTGATTAATTCATAATACCTTTATATTGTGGTCTCATCAGTACTTGTGCTTGGGAAAAAAATCCTCAAATATTTTATGCAGTTTGCCTCAGTTTAGAGAAATCGTAATGAAAGATAACAAGGTTTCTTTTTTTTTTTTTTTTTTTTTTTTGAGACGGAGTCTGGCTCTGTCGCCCGGGCTGGAGTACAGTGGCCGGATCTCAGCTCACTGCAAGCTCCGCCTCCCGGGTTTACGCCATTCTCCTGCCTCAGCCTCCGGAGTAGCCGGGACTACAGGCGCCCGCCACCTTGCCCGGCTAATTTTTTGTATTTTTAGTAGAGACGGTGTTTCACCGTGTTAGCCAGGATGGTCTTGATCTCCTGACCTCGTGATCCGCCCGTCTCAGCCTCCCAAAGTGCTGGGGTTACAGGCTTGAGCCACCGCGCCCGGCACAAGGTTTCTTAATTATCTGATTTAAAAATGTTCGAGCCATATGCACACACATAGTCATTTGCCACTTAATGATGAGAACACATCCTGAGATATAATCTCATTCATTAGGTGATTTTTTCACTGCATGAGCAACACAGCGTGGACTTACAGAAACCTGGATTGTATATCCTACTGCACATCCAGGATATATGGTATGGTTGCTACAGACCTATACAGCATGTTACCATACTGAATGCTGTAGGCAATTGTAACACAATAGTGAGTATTTGTGTATCCAAGTATATTTAAACAGAAAAGGTTTATATTTAAGCATAAATGTAGAAAACATAAACATTAAAACATATTTGTGTAAGTATATTGTAACATAGAACAATGACAATATAGTATAACAGGGTCACTATTGATTATGCAGCCCATCAATGACCAAGTGTGGTTACAGGGGCCACGAGGCACACATGGACAAGCAGGATTCCCAGGGCAGATGTGCTCCTCACGGCCTTTGTTTGTTTCTTTGTTCTTTCTATGTCTCTTCATCTATTCCAGAACAAATTCATTTTCTTAGCATAAGGAGCAGACTCTCAGCATTAGAGTCTCTTGGAGGTCTTAAAAATAAAAACTTCTTTGCATCCATCCAAACTGCTGAATCAGGATAGCCAGAAGTAGGACCTTAAGGAAGCACCTAAATAAATGTTTTTAATGATAAACGTGAGACAAAGTAACTGAGAAGGACCAGGTTTTTGGCTTTATTGACTTTTTCACACTCATTCCTGATTCACTGTGTGTGTGTGTATGTGTGCATGTGTATCTATATATAATATATATTTAATATACATATATATGAATATATAATATATATACCAAAAAATTGTACTGGTTTTAAGTGTGTGTGTGTGTGTGTGTGTGTGTGTGTATAAAGTTACATGTATAGGTATCCATTATCTAATAGATTCCATTATCTAATGAATTCTTCCCTACACCCACAGAAAAACCATAGAAGTGCGTGCAAATTACTATTACCAAAAAAAGTATTTAGTGTTGCATGATATGAGCTGCAGTGGCAGAATAATCACTTACCACAATATAACTGTAGGATAAATTGATACAATCCCATCATTACATGTTACTCTATAAACAGTGTAAGACATTTTAATATCACAAGTGTGATAGTCATACAATGTTTATACATATTATTAAATATGTATTACAGTATTTTAGTCAAAATAAAATGCAAGTAAAACACAAGTACTGTGTTATAGAATAGGTAATACATGAATTAGTGAATATATTTAAAGTTACATTATTTTGCAAGGTATTCACCAATGCTGGATGATTTGTAAAGTGAATATGTCATTGGAAAACAACATAAATCATTTCTTCTTAGAGTCCTGTATTCAAAGAAATGTCTAAAATATGTTTTTATTTGCAACTTAAGTCAGTTTCCTTTTCTAATTAAAAAAAAACTGATAAAATTATGATATAATTATTGTGTCACCCAAAAGTTACAAATCACTCAATGTTTTTTTTTTTGAAGTGGAGTCTCACTCTTGTAGTCCAGGCTGGAGTGCAATGGCGCTATCTCAGCTCACTGCAACCTCTGCCCCCGGGTTCAAGTGATTCTGTTGCCTCAGCCTCCCGAGTAGCTGGGATTACAGCTGCCACCATGCCCAGCTAAGTTTTTGAATTTTTAATGGAGACGGGGTTTCACCATTTTGGCCAGGATCGTTTCAAACTCCTGACCGCAGATGCTGTGGCTGACTTGGCCTCCCAAAGTGCTTGAATTACAGGCATGAGCCACCGTGCCCAGCCCACACTATGTTCTTCAATGTTAAAAAATCTCCCAATTCCTTGGGAAAGTTCACTTAAATATTTTAGTAGCTACACATGACAATATTAATATTACATTGGCATATGATAAACGATAGGGCTGGGCTCATTAGAATTCTCTTAATAATTATTTCCTCCTGCATTAGAAGTGGAATATAGAGAATGGAAACTGAATGGTAAGTATTGTGATAAATATTGTATGTTTCAGTTGGAGAATTCATTTAAAAAAGGAGAATCATTCTTGAAGGGTCTTCAGCCAGGAACAATATTCAAAACATGATGCAGGCTGATTGAGTAAACTACTGCTTCATTGAGTCTATTCAGCTCATGGAATCTATTCAGTATACGGGGTACATTTATTATTTTTATAATAAATAAGATATCGATTGCTAGTTGTAGTGACGTCAATAAATTATATTATGCAGTCAGTATCTTTTTACCTGTATAATTCAAGTTTAGGCTTTTTATATTTTTCACCTCTTCCATTTTTAGGGCATTTGTACATATTTAATAATATTCTCAACGTGCCATCCCAACACTAAATAACCACCACAATCTATTTGTCTTCTTTTGGAATCAAAGATGCCGGACCATTGGCGTTTCTGGGGGTACGTTTTACTTAGCATTGGTGTGCTGAGTAATAAACCATCAGGATTTCTTTCATAAAAGGCCGTAAGACCACCAGTGAAGTTTTGGGGTCTTGTTTGTTTCTCCTGTGTAAATGGGGGTCTGTTATCTGTTACTTGTCTAACTCATGAGGACAGGACTGGCTTCCTAGGAGTGTAATCTGAGCAGTCCTGCAGCCTTGTGCCCAGAAGGATCCTACGTTTATTACAAGGTTCTGTTGTTGCCTTCTTAAATTCTTAGTTTTCCAACAGAGTGCCTTGCATTTTACTTTGCATTGGTCCCTGCAAATTATGTAGCCAGTACTGGGTGAGTTTATCTTAAAGATTGAAGAATAATAAAATGTAGGAGGACAAAGCCCTAGAAGATCTTTTCTTATATTATCCTCATAAAAGCACTTAGTGAAATACCTAAACATAAGGAATAGGCAAATTATTCATCACTGAGCCATATGTCTTCATGTTAAAGAAAATCACATCCATTTCAAAGTTGTTCTGCGCCTTCAATTGAGGGCTATTAGCAGTAAGCACTTCTAGTTGCAAAAAGCAATCACAGTAGATAGCTTTAGCAGAAAAGATATTTCTTTTTCTCAACCCATTTTCAATGTGACAATTATGGCCTAATCCTATAAAGCACCCATTGAATATAATGAGTGAACTTCCTTCCTATGCATGTAGAATGGTACTATTATCTATTATCCTTGGGAGAATTGAGAAAATAATCCTTCGTAACAGTTTTTTACACTGTGTGGTTTAGTTGAGGGACTCCGTTAAGAGTGTCCAGAGCCAGAAGAAATATCCTAAACGTGAAGCAAGATGCCTCCACAACAACTATGTGGCTGCTACAGATACTACAGCTTGCATCAAAACTGCCCCAAGTACCAGGCACCATCTCTGTTCCCTAAGTGCAAACCCTCCCCATCACCCTTGATGGAAAGTGGATTCCACAAAAAGGCTGCTTTCCAGACTTCTCCTGCTCAGAACCCCAGTCCTGTGCTTGGTCCTCTCACTAGTGCAGCCCAGGTCACATGCACATGGCCATGGTTCAAGAGAAGCCAGAAAATCAAGTTTATGGCTTCTACATTAAGGGGAAAAGAGCCATAAAGTAGGGAATGATGAGCTGAGCTGTGATGATGTGAAATTTCTTTCTCTTCTTTTGGAGATGGAGTCTCGCTCTGTCACCCAGGCTGGAGTGCAGTGGCGCGATCTCGGCTCACTGCAAGCTCTGCCTCCCGGGTTCACACCATTCTCCTGCCTCAGCCTCCCAGGTAGCTGGGACTACAGGCGCCCGCCACTAGGCCCGGCTAATTTTTTGTATTTTTTAGTAGAGACGGGGTTTCATTGTGTTAGCCAGGATGGTCTCGATCTCCTGACCTCATGATCTGCCCGCCTTGGCCTCCCAGAGTGCTGGGATTACAGGCGTGAGTCACCGCTCCTGGCCTTCTGTGAAATTTCATAGGATGATCATGAAAAATGTCCAGTAGAGAGGCAATCCCTTTTAATCCAGTGGTTCTTACCTGAGGGTAATTTTGTCCCAGGAAACATTTGGCAGTACCTGAGGACGTGTTTGGCTGTCACAACCCCAGGTGGGAGACAGGGATGCAGTGCTGGTATCTAGTGTACAGAGACCACAGATGCTGCTAAGTACCCTACAGGACATAGGACAATCCTTCACAATGAAGTATCCAGTCCCAAATGTCAACAGTGCCATTGTTAAGACACCCTCAATCGGTGTGTCTCCAGTACCTACCATAGAAACTCACACATGATAGTGAGTACAGGTGAAACTGGGGAATCTGGATTGCTTTCAGTGCTCTGAGTGATACTGAAATATCTAGGATTTGCATTCTAGATAGAGCTTCTTAGTGTAGGAAACATGAGTGTTTTTCAATCTAGAATAATAAATATAAGGTATTAAGACTTTACTAGCCTGGGCGCGGTGGATCATGCCTGGAATCCTTGCACTTTGGGAGGCCGAGGCAGGCGGATTACCTGAGGCTGAGAATTCAAGACCAGCCTGGCCAATATGGTGAAACCCCATCTCTACTAAAAACACAAAAAATTAGCCAGGTGCAGTGGCACACACCTGTAATCCCAGCTACTTGGGAGGCAGAGGCAGGAGAATTGCTTGAACCCAGGAGGCGGAGGATGTGGTGAGCCGAGATGGCACTGCTGCACTTCAGCCTGGGCTACAGAGCAAGACTTCATCAAAAAAAAAAAAAAAAAAAAAAAAAATACTAAACTGTAAATTTATTATCTGGTTATTTTTTGTCAATAACTGATCTGTATCTCCTAGAATAACAGTTTGCACCTAGGAGCTCTTAAATGGTATTTGTTTCTTGAAGGAGGAAGCTATGTTGCATAACTATTATATGGCAGACATTGTGCTGAGTGCTTTTACATCAGCACTAAATTTGTTGAATTTGACTAAACTCACAACAAAATTTTACTATAGAATTTACCATTCCTGTTTTTTAAATGAGAAAAACATGAAGTGACAAATAATTATATAAACTACTCATGTTTACCATAGAGTAGGCATTTAAATTAGATCTCATAGAATCCCCAGTTTTCCTCCATTTATTTATTCATTCATTTTTTTCAGTGATTCAATAAATGTAAATGGTTAAAAGAAGACAAAATCAACCCGACTGTTCCGTAAAACTAATGTTTATAATTTATTTAAAATAAACATAGAAACTGACCCTCTCAGTCTTGAAACTTGAAAAAGTTACATTTGTTTTATCTGAGTTCCTTTGTCAGGAGACCAACTATCAGCCCTCCCAGGTAGTATCAAGGAGCTAGAAGGTACCAGATCACTGCATCTGAACAGTGAGACACCAGGCCTCTCACCTATCAGGATTGCCTAATGGACCTCCTGCTTTCTGTTGACCAAGTCCTCTTCCTTATCACTCCCTAATTCTTTTTCCTACACATGGTTACATGTCTTCCCTGGTTTACAAACCCCTAATTTTAGTCAGTCGGTGAGATGTATGTGAGTCTGATCTCCCATCTCTTTAGCTGTAGCACCCAATTAAAATCTTCATCTCTAGTAATACTCATTGTCTTAGTGATTCTGCATAGTGAGCAGTGGGACGTAGACCAAATGCTGGTGTTACAGTAACAAAGACAGTTACTGCCTTCAAGTTGCTTGGGGATCTCATTGAAAAGATAGAAAAATAGGCTCTTTTCAGTGTATTGTGGAACAATAATGCCATCACAGGATGTAAGGGGTCCTTATAGAATTTGAAATGAACCCCACACCAAGCAGCAGGGGAGGGTTAACAAAAGCCAAGCTGGAGAAGAAGCTGTTGTCTGCTCTGAGATTCAGCATAAGAAGAGAGCCAGCCAACAGGGACATAAAGGGAGGTCACGGCATGGCTGGTGCAAGGTGATCACTTTTAAAAGATTGTATTTGTTCATTTGGGGTAATCCTTTTAAGCATCAAATGTCATGTAGGTAAAAATAAATCAGGCAGTTTAAAAAAAGGTGGAATAAAGCAACCCCAAATTCATGTAAGAGATACTGGTTATTAAAATTTAACAAGTGGCAGTGAGGCAGGAGAAGGGTTTGGAGGCAGGGAACCTGAGGCTGATTCATGCTGACTTTCTAGAACTGAATCAAAAGGAAAAACTCACCTCTCCACATCAAAGTAACAAAAAGATCAGAGGCTACTCCTTTTGTACTGTCTAGCAGATAAAAAATGGGCAGTACCTTTGATTAGTCCCCTCCTGAAACCAATCAGACCGGTCATGGGCCAAGTCTTCATGTGTAACTTCATAACTTCACTTTAGCTTCTGATTGGTCTTCTCCGGCAACCAATCAGATTGGTTGCAGGCCTAGTCTTCATCTGCATAGGGTGAAAATTTCTAACTTCACTTCAGCCTCTGATTGGTCCCCTCACAACCAATCAGACTAGTCACAGGCCTAGTGTTCATTTACTTAGGGTGTAACCGGGTAACTAATGGGAAACCTCTAGAAGGTATTTAAACCCCAGAAAATTCTGTAACCCATGCTCTTGAACAGCTTGCTCCAGTCTGCTCCCATTTTATGGAGTGTACTTTTATTTCAATAGATCTATTCTTTCATTGCTTCCTTCTTTCATTGCTTTATTTTGTGTCTTTGTTCAAAACGCCAAGAACCTGGTTGATGCATGGTCAAGACCTTTCACCAGTAATAGCAGGATTTGCTGATTGAATATGAGGGAAACAGAGAAGGCAGTAGACTAAGATGGGGCCCATGCTTTCAGTTGTTCACCATAATAGTGATACAAATTAGTGCAAGGAGGATCACCTGGGTTACAATTTAAGAGAGGATGATGAGTTTGGTTTTCAAAATATTATGTGACTATTAGGTGGATACAGCCCACTTGGGGGTTACTCTTGGATTTATTTCCCTTCTTGATGGAGTATTAGTTCCTCATTATTTATTCTAAATGTAATCTTTATGTTTAAAAATCTGATTATTTTATGCTGAAATATATATTTTAGCTTTTCCTTTAAATATAAATTTAGCTGGTTATAAAACGTTGAGCTCCACATTCCTTGTCTTCAGTATTTGGGGCTATCTTCATCTTGCATATGGTGGTGCTGTTGGTAGGACCAGTGTCCATTTGATTCCTAGATCTTGGTCCACAATCTGCTGTTTCACTCTGGAAGATTCATTTCTTTGCTTCTGATATTTAAAAAATTTATTTAAATGTGTGAGGTGTGTTTTTGCTTGGCGTTTTATATGTAGTGCTATGGGTCCATTCATTTATATGTAGTGCTATGGGTCCATTCATTTGTATGTAGTGCTATGGGTAACTTTTTAATTGGTTACTTACATACTAGAAAATCTTCACTCGATTTTTCAAATCTGTGTTCTTCTAAGGCTTTTATGTTCTTAATTTTGAGATTTCTATTTTGCAGATGTCAAGACATCTTCTTAAGGTTTTAAACTCATTGTCCATATATCTGGTAGGCTCTTTAGTCTACCCCCCAGTTTTTTGCCTTATTAATTCAAACCCTTGGCCTATTTTGTTATTTATCCCATCTATTGAGTTTTTTATTTGAAGTTACATACGTATCATACATTTTTGTTGGTTCTTCATGAATACTTTTTGTTTCACATTGTCAATCTCAATTTCTATTTATTCAAATATATTATTGGGTTTTACTATTTAATTTGTAATTTATCATGTCCATTAGTTATGCTTTCTCTCCTATAGGTTATCTATTTTGGGTTTCTCTTTTATGTTGCATATATGCCATAGAAGCCTTATAAATTTTTCTTTTAAGCTCATATTGTTTTGAAGTTTTTACTGCTATTTATGCTGTTGGGTACACACAGGGGTGATCAAAATCCAGGATCCAGTTACAGACTGGCCAGAATGGAAGTGTAGAAATGTCCATTGTGAAAGAAAACTTCTGGTGTGACATTTAAGGGCTTGACTATTCTGCTTCCTCTCTTCTCACAAAGATACATGTGGGTTTCCCGTGTCCCTCAATATCCTACTATCTAATCTCCATCCTGGGCTTTCTAAAGAAAAGCCTCCTGCAATTTAGGAAAGAAGGATGGTGGATGTTGTCTTTCTTTTTTATTCATTCTCTATCCAAATGGGGTTTCCAGACTGATTTATTATGCTGTCACTTGTGCTACTGTCTCTTGGCTATTATATTCCTACCTTGTGAAGGTGACTTCCTCTCCGGTCAGCGTGGAGAGCGAACGCAGGACTGTTCGTGTCTGTGAACCCTCTTGTACTCAATTGCTCATACCCACTCCTCCTAAGTATTAACTCTCCTGCCCACTCCTCTCCACACATGCCCGTCACACACTTTGGACTCCTTTCACTTTTGGTTTCTAATGGCTTTTCCATAGGAAGTCATGAGAGGTTCTGAGACCCACCCACATACCTTCTCTTTTATGTGACCTTTCCAGAGACAATTCAAGCAGCCATCGTTGGTTTGCTATCTTCTCCAGAACTGGAATCCTCAGGTTATCGGTCTGAGTATCTGCTTTCCTACACTGCTGGCCTCATGTTGTGGTCTTCTGATATTTTAAGAAACGCTTCTACAATAAGAATACTTAAGTGTTTCTATTGGTAAATGCTATTCTACTTTAGAAATCTCATAATTACATGTGACAGTTACACATGAAGTTCTTTGAGTCAAGAAAGAACCACTCTATTGTTTTACCTTAAAGGAATAAAAAACATTGTACAAGATCTTTTAACTAATGTTATTTACAAAAATGTTGCACTTGATAAGAACTTCTCAGACTACCAGGATCATTCACTGTTACATGCATAGCTTTTAACTCAGTAAGATGTGATATAAGATGTATGTTCAAATAATGCCCATTCTCTTAAACTGCTGGAAAATAAAGAAGCACCGTGCTTGATGTCATATAGAGTTAGGTGTAAATCCCAGCTGAAAAGTTAAACCAGATGTTTGCTCTTGCAAAACTTACTTAATTTTTTTAACACAAAAGGGTAATACTGCCTGTTTTGAAATATTGAAAAATAAAATGCAGCAATAAATGGAAAGTAAGACAGTGCTTGGCACTTAATAAAATTTCAATATATCTGATTAAGTCTTTTCTATAATAGAATTAATTTTATTTAGATATATGGAAATTTTTCAAATCCGATTCTCCACCTACTCAGTAAACTTCTGAGCTGGCTTACACAATTCCAAGATCATCTAATTGATCCTGAGTACTGCTGTTAGATTACTTTTTCTTGAAACCACTTTGATCACTTCAGGTTCCGATTCAAAACCTTTGATGGTGTCATTTCCTATCATAACTAAACACAGTTGATCTGCTTGGTGGCTTTCATAACTTGGTTTCACCCTGTGTATTGGTGCTAGTCAAGATTCCTTGGTTACAAAAACCATGAAACAACTTTAAAAGATTCAAGTAAAATGCAAGAGAAACAAGTGTTTCCTACTGAAATACCACTTGTGGTGAATAGAAGATCTGAACAACCATACTCAATAAGAATGGAACTGGTACACAGCTGGAGAACAAACCTCTTCTTATGATTCAGGAGTGATGTGCCCTCTTCTTTAGAAATCTTTCTGCTTGACAATAGCAATACATGGCCACCGGCTTCAAGTAATTATTATTCTGTACAGCCAGTGATTCCCTACATGAGGCTACAGGTTCTGCATCTTCAGAGAGTTTAACCAGATTTGGACTTGACATTTTTGTACTAGTCTCTTAAAGAAGTAGCAGAGTTCGGAGATGGCAGGTGAGTTGGTGAGGGTAATTTTCATGGAACGGTTGCTGATAGAACTTCTACAAATGAGTATTCAATATATTCTAAATAGTGCATCCAATATAATTTTCCAGGACACACTCTCTATTCAGGGGTGTCTCCCTTGTAATCAGAAACAAAACATGCTCAACCCTTCCTCATTGTATTTGCTCCTGATGCTAAATCTTAACAAACAAATCACATCTTTGGTTTCTCCTTTACTTCTACAAGCTGACAAGGGTCTTCTAAATGGTTAATGTGGCATATATGTATACTTGCATAAGTGAGAAAATGAGTGAATAAATGACACTTTCCAGGATCAGTCCTCTGTTCATTGATTTTCTATTCTGCAGTTTCATAAATGTTTCTGTCCGCTCCATAAAACTTAGTACATAATGGTGTGGTTAACAAAAATGAGTTTCTTAAAGTGATTCTGTCCTGTCTTCCCTGTTGTTTGATGTGTTTAATTTGATCTTCTGTAGGCTTTACATATTTTAGGGCATGCCTACACTTCTATCTTATGCCCTTAAAACGTATCATAGCACTAAGATTGTGGTTTAAATATAATAAACACCTATTGGGCTAGGCCAACATTTCTTCAAAACAAGACCAAGCAAATTTAGAAAAACTTGGTTTGTTTTTACATTTCATATAGGAATAGTAATATGAAGATCCTTATGAAATTGTATTTAATTTTTTCTAGGTTACTCATAGCAATCATTGCTCACTATTGACAAAAATACTACAGCTCAATAATATCATTTTTTGATTTTGTGATCTTCTTTTTAAATTTCGTTAATAAATTGAAATACATTAATGATAGTATGCAGCAATAATATAATTACCTTGATTACAATTTAAATTTTGATTAAACAAGACTGTGAAAGTAGGAATTGAGTGAGCTCCGTCTGATAGATGAACATCAGGACATTTGTTAATAGGCATCATAGACTTAAATTGCATTCGGGGCACAGCTGAAGATGATGAACAAAGGGCCCTAACTGCTCTTGTCTCAAATTATCATGAATGTCAGTGAAGATAAGGTTTTAAGGCATATATTCACAGTCGATAATGAGAAGAACAACAGCCATTTTTATTGAGCAATTACTATTCATCAGGCATTGCACTAATCACTTTACATAGATTATACATTTTATTATCATAACTAGATAAGGGTTTACTAATATTGTGCCCCCATGAAATTGAGGCTGAAGTAGTTAGAGTAATTTGCCCAAGGACACAGCCAATCAGTGGCAGAGCTGTCATTCAAGGCACTCTGACTTCATAACCCCTATTAACTTAAAGCAAAACAAACAATTAAAGATAACTGATTATACCCAGTGGCACCGTGTTGAGCTGAGTTGATTTTGAGTATATTCACCTTTCAGAATATAAAAATTAACATACAATCATTATGTTGAATTATTTTTTACTATTATTTATTGATAAGATATTAAAGCAAAAATTTCTTTGAGAAGTATCAAATGTGGGAAGAACAATTTTAAAGGAAGTTATATCTCTGTCTTCTTTTATTGTTCAATATTTAAGATTAAACTTGTGGGTTATAGGGACAGAGGCTCTGAATCTGTAATGTATTTATTATATAATAATTTTTTCTGTAATTTTAGGGGAATTTATTAATGCAAAAAATCATTTGAATTATAATCTCAAATAATTGCAGTGTGCGACATCAGAGGTGACTCACAGCTTTTCTGATCTCTATGAAGTGTAGAACTCCTTGCCATGCTAAGGAGGAAGCGTGCTATTATGCTGTCTTACGTTTCTTCTTTTTCTTCTAATTACTAATGAAGTTAGGAAGACCAGTTTCGCAGGCTGAAAATATTTCTTAATTCATCTTGTTATCCTCTGGGTAGTATGGCATTTCCAGTTTGACTTTATTGCTAACTCCAAATTTTATCTGTCTCTGCTTGGGGTAAGAAGGAAGAAGAGTTGTCTATGGCTTCTCTGAGTGCCTTGTTCAAAATGGAAAGATGCAGAAAAAAAAAAGAAGCAAAACACATGTTCATCACTTTGTTCTCCTGATTTCCCACCTCTACGATTCCAAACTTAGTCAAGCATGTTTAAGTAGATGCCGGTAAATATTTAAAAGGAACATGAAAACCTTTGCCATACATTTGATTTTTAAATCAGACAATAAAGGAAAGCCTGTTAAATGACACAGATTTATCAGACAATGTGTAAACTTCCTATGATATTTTCCAGATAGTACTTCTCAACAATTAATGTGCATACCAATCACCTGGGTCTTGTTACAAAAAATTCTGAATCAGTAGGCCTGCCATGGAGCCTGAGATGCTGCATTTCAAATAAACTTCCAATAGATGCAGTCTCTGTCTCATTCAGGTCCTTTCCTTGAGTAGAAAGGGTTTAGAGGGTATTTCTGGATTGTTGCTACATTTTGAGAGCCAAAGTGTAACAAGGAGAAATGATGCCCGTGTTTATTTAAACAATGTGAGTATCTCTTCCTTCTACTTGCCAGATCACTACTTTGTTCTGACTGCCAGATCATGGATGATAAGAATAAATAGCTTCCTATAGATATATCTAAACATCACCAGTATTTCTTCAAGATCTGTTAATTTTAGAAATTCAGGTATCTAGTTATACCTTTATCATATTTAAGTAGTAACTATGGTCCTATAAACTCAAATTATTTGAGAACCAGGCAGATGACATCGAAGTTTGACAGAGTGTGATGGTAGTTTGATGGAGTCTGATAAAAGGTGGCAGAACCTATTTGTTACTGTGTACCTTGTCCTACATAGAATTATTATTATAATTTTTGAGATGGAGTCTCGTTCTTTTGCCTAGGCTAGAGTGCAATGGTGTGATCTCAGCTGACTGCAACCTCCGCCTCCCAAGTTCAAGCGACTCTCCTGCCTCAGCCTTCCAAGTAGCTGGGATTACAGGCGCCCAGCACCATGCCCGGCTAATTTTTGTATTTTTAGTAGAGACAGGGTTTCGCCATGTTGGCCAGGATGGTCTCGAACTCCTAACCTCAGGTGATCCACACATCTTGGCCTCCCAAAGTGCTGGGACTACAAGCATGAGCCACTGTGTCCGGCCCCTACATAGAATTCTAAGCAAACTCCCATGTGTCATGCCCAGCTATAATCCCCTCTCTTAGAGTGTGGGCAGGAGTTTTAACTCACTTCCAATCAAGAGAATATGGCAAAGGTGGAAAGAGATGTGACTCTCCTGATTATATTACCTTCCATGGCAAAGGTGAAGACATTTGTAGCTATAACTAAGGACCCTAATCAGTTGACTTTACGTTAAGTAAAAGACGTATTATCCTGTTGGGTCTGACTTAATCAGGCAAGTCCTTCAAAAGAGAGTTAAGGAGCCAGAGACCAAAGAAGTGAGAGAAATTCTTCTGCTGGTTGTGAAGACAGACTGCCTTGGTGTGTGCATAGTCTCTAGGGCAGGGGTGTCCTCTTTTGGCTTCCCTGGGCCACAATGGAAGAAGAAGAATTGTCTTGGGCCACACATAAAATATACTAACAATAGCTGATGAACTAAAACAAACAAACAAAAAGGTCCATGCATAAATTTTGTAATGTTCTTAGAAAGTTTATGAATTCACGTTGAGCCACATGTGGCCTGTGGGCCGCGAATTGGGCAGGCTTGCTCTGGGGGCTGAGGGCCTGAGTCCTGCGATGGCAGGATACTAATTTCTATTAATCACCAGTGAGCCTGCAAAGAGGACAGGGGGCACACATGAGATCATAGATGCAGGTTTTGCCTTGATTGCAGCCTAGTGAGGCCCTCAACACAGAATCTAGCTGAACCACACAACAGACGCTGACCTAGAACCCTGTGAGATAATAAAGGTGTGCTGTGTTAAGTCACTCAGTGTGTGGTGATTTGTTGTTACTCAGCAATAGAAAACCGACAGAAACATCTACTCATTTAAATTGCTTCTTAGAATCATATACTTGCTACAGAAACTACACACACACACACACACACACACACACACACACACAGGTGTTACAAATGATATGAGCCTCCATTAGGCAATGGTCCTCAAGACCTCAGACTTTACAATCAGATTTATTTAGGGTTTGTTCTTAAGTTGAGTCATGGACTAGCCATGGTTTTAATCTTGTGCAGCTTTAGTTGTCTTACCTACAAAACAAAGACTATGAGACTTATCTTACATTATTGTAAGTCAATTAATGAGAGACCCCCAGAGCTCTACCTGCTCAGGATGAGACAGTCCCTGTCCTACCTTTTACACCACCATTGGCCAACAGAAGCGACTCTTTGCCATTCTGAGCTGCTTTACCTGCTGTGATATATGACCTGAATGAATCACTTTATCCTCACTCTCCTAGCTTACGTCACTCCTCCAAAAGAGGTCGAGGTCACCTTTTGTTCCTTTAATTCTAATCTCCAAACAGACATGAAGTCAGTGAGGAAACATTCTTCAAGTTTTTTATCCCTCTTCCCTACTTTACTGCACAATCTATCTGTATTTTCGTTTCTATCTGCTATTATCTATCACCCATCAGTCACCCATCTCTCATTCATGTATCAATCTATTATCCATCTATTATCTATTATCCATCTATAATCTATTTACCTTTCATCTATAATCTACTTTATGTTCCATTTATCTATTTATCTATTATGTATTATCCATCTATACTTTATCATCTATCTATTATTTATCCTCCATCTACTATCTACTATTTATCATCCATCTATCATCTATCACATGTCTATCATCTATTGATCAATCATCCATCATCTACCAATCATCCATCATTCATCATCTCTAATCTCTTAGCTCTCATGGATCTCTCATCTCCCATCTCCTATCTGCTAATAATCGATATCTCTATTATCTTTCTATCATCCTCTCTCTCTCTGTGTCTGTCTAATTTCTAGAGCCCTGTGATTAGCCCTTATAATGTGATCAATACAAGTGAGTTTCTTTTCTCATTTCATCTATCATCTGTAGTTGTGGAGATTAAGCTAAGTAATTCATATGACGTATCTAGTACACTGAAAAGTAAACAATTTTTTCCTTAAATATCTAAGTGATACATGCTAACTGGCGGAATAAATGGATTAAAAGATAGCCATTGAGGTTCTATCACAGCAAGGTCCTATTTTGGGACCTATGTTGGATTCGGATATATATTCTACTATAATCTACCATTAAGACCAAAGTTCATTGATATGAAATGAACTGATATTCAAACTCATTCACCGATTTTTTTTCCAAATTACATTTATACATCTGAAAAACCTAAACATTTGAGTAAAATTATGAAATGCTCTGTGCCTACACAAATATTCTTATTGTCAGAACTATTTTTCATAAATATGATCAGATCAACATAAGCCTGGAAGGACAGACCATTGACTCCTACACTGTGAATTCCATGGAGTTATTAAGATAATGTTATTATTAGAAATTTTCCAAATATCCCCAATAACACCTCAGAGTTTTAATTGCCATCTGTGCTAACCGGCAACACTGTCATTGTTTTTGTTTTTTATTATTTTTATCCCAAAGATTAGATATTCAATCACTTAACAAATGTTGTTTAAATGTTTCTATGTGCCAGGTACTATTCTAGTCACTAGGGTCGTAGCCCAGCATAAAGGTGGGACTAGGGCTAGAGCATATGTATATAAGCCTAGTCTATGTAGAATTCTTCAGTTTCAAGAAATAATTGAGATGACAAGATACAATTTACAAAGGAGATTGCAAAGAAAGATGAAAAACCCCAAGAATTTTTATAAATGAAGAAGTACTTAAATATTACAATGTGTAAAAGCCAGCATACTGAAATCTAGAAGACATTATTGTATTTGTGTACTACTAAATTTTGAATATTTAGCAATTAGGTATTGCTAAATATTTTGAGTAATTTGAGACACTCATTTATTAGCCACAATAGCATTAGAAAAAGTCTCTAAATTCTTAAACGATCTTAGGTAAAACTCTTTTTTTATCAGAATAAATTATCTTAAAATGCTTGCATATGAATCTCTGTGTGCCTTCATGGATTTCCTAAAAAAAAAAAAAAAAAACCTCTCAAACTAAAGCAACTGTCAGTATGGTCTTGTGGTTCTTAGAAGAGATCAAAGAGGGTTATCATAATGCATAAAGCATGTATGTTTATAATATGTCATAGACATTCAAATGGATGTAACTATAATACATTTAGTTTCCTAATCTGCTATATAGTAGACTGTAAGTTAAACCATTTGTTGTAGTTTTTACTTTTGATTCGAAACACTCTAACTTTGGGTTTTGCCAAGATGAACATTGTTTTAAATCTCACCAGACCACTTGATTCATTTCATAGTAGTGCTCTTTGTATACCATATTTTGACCTACAGCAAATCTCACTGAATATATGAGCACAGAAGGCATTGAGACATACTCAGTCAATTGATAGAAAGGCATCAACGTCATGGTAATTTTCTATTCCTACATATACATCTTGTGGCAGACAATACATTTATTTCTTGAAAATATATATACCCTTTTTTAAAAAAGTAAAACGTATGAATAAAGTTAAAGCAGATGAGGTCTTTTAGCCAGGAAATTAAGTTTCTTTTGTTCTATCAAAACCACACATGCAAACCTGACAGAAATTTCTTACGAATTACTAATGGGGGTTTAATCCTGACAAGGCTTTATTTGTTCAAGTGTCAAATCCCGGGTCTGGTTGCTCAAAAAGTCAATTATCAGAAAATATCCTGTGTTGCTGCTGTCATTAAGAGACAGACACTGATGACAGTTTAACTTGGTTTCAGAGCGGCTCTCGGGCCACAGCTGCTTGCCAGGCCATCCAAGTACCACCAGAAAATGCACAGTTGCATATTGACCCTGTAGTAATTGAGGTTATGAAAAGGCTCTTGTTCTCAGAACTCTTGAATGAACGCCTCTCCCGGCGGGACCCTGCAGGACCCTTGAAGAGAGTTGACCCACTGAACTACTGAACTGCCCAGAACCTCAACTTTGGGCTGTGCGGAGGTCAGGTCAAGAAGCAAATGTTAAAGATGGGACGTGAGGAATGCCAGATCTTCACACATTGAGCTGAAGTCATTGATTCTTTGCCTTGTCCTGCTGACTGCTCTTCCTCATCCATTCCGCACGAAGTGAAGCAGGGGAACTGAAGTCTGTTAGCACTTTCCGGTAGGGATCATGTGGAAATCTTCTCCTGATGTGTGTCTCCCCCATTGTTAAACAAGGGAGTGGTTGCTGGTACAGATTTCACTGGGGAAGCAAATTGAACCATCTGCTGAACTCTCTAGCAGTCTGCTGGCTGAGCCTGGCACAAGATTCCACGGCTCAACTGTTCCTCTCTCACCAGTAATCGCCATTACAGTCAAGTGAGAATTAACATGAAAGTGGTGGAGGAAAATAAGGATAATTAGTCCAATCAAATGAATTTCACGACAGCATTTTTTAGAAAAGCATCTCCCATCAATTAGGTATGCTATTACCCATGATTGATACTATAAAATTGTTTTAAAGTTAATAACAACAATTACCATGAATGAAAATTATTAATAGCACAGTGTGTTTTAAAGGTCAAGGTCAAATAAATATGCTTGGCTTAAAGCATGAGATAAAAAGTATATAGCTTTAGTATAGATAGTAGTATTTTATCTTATAACAAAATGAAGATGTAACATTTTGCAGTTCTTGTCTGCTTAGGTAATTGTATTACATTTTAAATACAAATGTTAATATGTATGTCCATGATAAAAAGGAAGGAGTCCAGGCACCGTGTGCCTGTAATCCCAGCACACTGGGAGGCCCTGGTAGGGGGGAGCGAATCACGTGGTCAGGAGTTCTAGGCCATCCTGGCCAGTATGGTGAAACCCCATCTCTACTAAAAATACAAAAAGTAGCCAGGCATGGTGGTGGGTGCCTGTAGTCCCAGAAACTCAGGAGGCAGAGGCAGAAGAATCACGTGAACCCAGAAGGCAGAGTTTGCAGTGAGCCGAGATCGCGCTACTGCACTCCAGCCTGGGTGACAGAGCGAGACTCTGTCTCGAAACAAAAAAAGATAAAAAGAAAAGAAAAGAAACGTTTCCTTCATTCATTTAACTAATATATATGGTGCTTCTACTATATTCTCTATTTTAAGCAGCATATGAAGAGCCATAGACACAGTAATTAGGGAAGACCATAAATAGTCAATGCCATTACAGCGGGCAGAGTCAGTGGGAACACTTTTTCTAGTGGAAATTTAATATAGTGAATTATAAAGGATCATATTATAGTTTTTAAGATCTGAGAAGTTGATACCTACCAATAATAAATAATTTTATTGCAAGAGAGGTAAGGATAAAGAACTGTTTGCCAGTTCATCTTGGAAGTGTTTTTTAGACCCTTTGATTAATAGCCAAATCAGCAAAGTCATACTTCTATTTTTTGCATTTTAAAATTTATTTCTTTAAATTTACCTTTTTATTTAGAATATTTATCACAAGTAGAATCCCATTAAAATTTTATTGTTTTTCAATAAATTTGGAATTTGGTTGGGCAGTCTAACAGGTGGACTTTAATAGAGTGGAAGTTATAGTCGCTATTTCTAGCTTCTCATCTCTCTTGGTGCTATCTCAGAGGTCACAGAGCAAATGCCTTCACTTAATAACCTTGATAATATATTCATGTGCTGACTAGAGAAGCTTAATAAAATCTAGTTATGTATATGATTTTGGATAAGAACTCAAGAGAATTTCATGTGAGTCTAAGTTAAAGCCAGGCTGAAAATATGACTTAAGCCCTGGCATAGTGGCTCACGCCTATAATCCCAGCACACTGGGAGACGAAGTGGGGAGGTTCTCTTGAGTCCAGGAATTTGAGACCAGCCTGGGCAACATAGGGAGATCCTGACTCTACAAAAGTTTAAAAAAAAAAAAAATAGCAGGTCACAGCGGCACATGCCTGTGGTCTCAGAAACTTGGGAGAATGAGACAGGAGGATTGTTTGGGTTCAGGAGGTAGAGGCTGCAGTAAGCCACGATCACATCACTGCATGCACACCAGAGCCTGGGTGACAGAGCAAGACCATGTCAAAAAAAAAAAAAAAAAAAAAAAAAAGGAAAGAAAGAAAGGAAGAAAGAAAAGAGAGAAAGAAAATGAAATTATTGCTTAAAATTTTTAATGCATTTATATTTAATATATTAAAATAATTGGTGAATCTAACAATTAAGAAGCAGTTAGTATGAAACAATATTAGTCTAAGGACCAGGTTAGCTGAGTTAATTGCAAAATTATGGGGAATCACATTTTCCTGTGATACATTTTCCCTCTATGTGAATTTTTCATTACAATGCAAATTAAAATCCCAGATAATGCTAATATATTGGAATTAAATATATCTGTGTGTGCATATCATGGTATATACATATATAGCATGGTAGACAGGTAAGTAGGCAGGTAGAAAAGTAATACAGATTTGGTAGAAATATTGGCCAGAAGAAATGTAGGATAATGCAGGGGTCGCCAACCCCCAGGCTGTAGACTGGTAGCAGTCTGTGGCCTGTTAGGAACGGGGCCACACAGCAGAAGCTGAGCAGCAGGCGAGCAAGCGTTACAACCTGAGCCCCACCTCCTGTCAGACCAGGGGGCATTAGATTCCTGTAGAAGGGTGAACCCTGCTGTGAACTGCACATGGGAGGGATCTAGGGTGTGTGCTTCTTACAAGACTCTCATGCCTGATGATCTGAAGTGGAACAGTTTCACCTGAAACCATCCCTCCTGTCAATTTGTAGTGGAAAAATTGTCTTCCATGAAACTGGTCCCTGGTGCCGGAAAGGTTGGCGACCTCTTGGATAACGTAAGCTACCTGTCTTGTGACTTTAAAATAACATCATATAGGGTAAATTTAAGCAATCCTTAAAAAACACTGACTTGTTTTTCTAAGTTAATTCAAATTATTTACTTTATAATGTTATGAGAAAATTAAATATTGTACAGAAGCTGCAATGAGATTCCAAATGTTTGAAGTCTAAATTAGCATTGTTTCATTTACACTTTCTCTACTTCTTGCTTTGTGAAGGCTAACTGTAATCTAGTTGATACATTAAAAATTGACTGTTATTTATGTATTCTAAAATATTTTCTCCACATTGTTATTTATTTATTTATTTATTTTTTTTTGAGACAGAGTCTCGCTCTGTCGCCCAGGCTGGAGTGCAGTGGCGCAATCTCGGCTCACTTGCAAGCTCTGCCTCCCGGGTTTACGCGATTCTCCTGCCTCAGCCTCCGGAGTAACTGGGACTACAGGCGCCCGCCACATCGCCCGGCTAATTTTTTTGTATTTTTTTTTTAGTAGAGACGGGGTTTCACCGTGTTAGCCAGGATGGTCTCGATCTCCTGACCTCGTGATCCGCCCATCTCGGCCTCCCAAAGTGCTGGAATTACAGGCTTGAGCCACCGCGCCCGGCCCACATTGTTATTTAATCACAATTAATATTAAAAACAAATCGCTTAATACAAGTGATTTCATTTTCAATATTGGATCTGTAAAAGATATTGGAAGATGATTTGCTTTTTGAGAAAAAGATGAATGTATACTATTAGGAAAAAGGTATATTCTTAAATCATGCTAGAGGTCTCCTTACCCTTTTAGTCTCCTGGGATCATTATGATTTCTTATATAACTGTCTCTGCCCCACCCACTGTTTTTTTTTTTTTTTTTTTTTTTTTT
>NC_045455.1:9127642-9152737 GCF_002776525.5 Piliocolobus tephrosceles | reverse complement strand
TTTTGTATTTTTAGTAGAGACAGGGTTTCACCGTGTTAGCCAGGATTGTCTAGATCCCCACCCACTTTGTAGGCAGTGATAACCAGGGATATTACCTTACTTATCTTACTTGAAAATAGGTAGCATTAATGTCATAAATTCTATGTAGAGGTTCTTCTTCAATACTTCGGATCTTAAACTCTTAGGAATTTTGTGCTTTACACATGCTACAAATTGAGATAGAGAAGTTGAAAATGGTAACTTGATGTTTATGTAGAATTATTATTTTTACCCTTTCAATATTCATTCATATAATCATAAATCAGTTGTGGTTGTTTCTTCCATGAAATAAGAGGCAATGTGTAAGAATTGAATAGAACATTTAAAGTTTATTAACACAGAAACATTGGTTGAATGGCATTTTGAAGATGTCTTGTTCTCTCCCCACTGAAGTTTGACAAAGTGAACAGGCATTGACGCCTAGAGAAGGAACATGGCTTTGCAATTAGAAGAAAAATGAGTTTCTGTTCATGGCTATTCTTTCCTCAAGACTTTTTTATTTGCCATGTCATTTTCTCCTAAAATCTTTATCTTAAAGATCCTTGAGGATTTTTTGTTTTCTACAGATTCTTCTAATGGTTTTATAAGGACTTGTACCTAGGTTACTTGAGTAAAGTGGAGCACCCAATGTATCTTGTTGGTCCATTCAATATGTTAAGAGTTTGTTTTTGTTTTTTAACTTCTAAAACGTTTTCTTAGATTATGATTTTAAATATTAGTTCTGTTTCATAGTTTTGTTCTTATTTCTCAGAGATACTGATCAAAAGAATGGGATTCTTTCTTTGGATGTCTTCTGTTTGTATTTCATTGTCCCTAAACCTTTTAATTTTTTTTTTTATCATATTCTTATCCTCTAGGTGGTTTGCCCGCATTTTTCGATGATCATTTGTAAATTCTCTTTTGAATATGTTACCTCCTGAGCACCCTGCAATTTAATAATTTCTGAGATTTTTTTCATCAATTTCTGAGATCAATAAACTTTTTAATTTCTTCATTTTTTTGTCAGTCGTACTTTCTTTTAATATTGAATGTCTAATTCGAGGTAGTTTTTATATTCCTAAATGCTTGGCTGAGCGTATTTAATGTAGTTTGCATTGTGGCCTTACAGTTTTCTGCTGCTTCATAAGTGTTTATTTTGTTGATATAATGTTCTGATTAGTTATAATAAACCTGTATAGATTCACTGATGTATTTTTCGGTTCATATTTGCATTATTGGTGTGGTTCATAAAATTTGTCATTCGATATACTCTTGTCAGTGTAGCAAAATTCTAATTCTTAGTGTTTTTGGGGGGAAGGTGGGTAGATAAGGGTATAAAATTTCCAAGTTTTGGTTCTCTTTTGTCTCTCAGGGCCACACAGTTCTACCTTTTGCTTCTTTTACCTTTAATCTTTTGTGAAAGGGTAGCTCACGCTCCTTTTTGTTTTTTCTCTCCTAAGATATGGATTATGAAGATCACCACTTTAAATTGCGTTGTCTTAATTCCACTACTTATAAACTGTTGTATGATCTCTCAGAACACTCTTCTAGGATTTTCATAGTGGTGTAGGTTTATGCTTTTGGATCTATTTGACATCCATTGCTGGCTTCCTCTTCTTTCTTCCCCACCATTTTTTTTTTTTTTTTTTTTTGAGATAGAGTCTCGCTCTGTCGCCCAGGCTGGAGTGCAGTGGCGTGATCTCGGCTCACTGCAAGCTCTGCAACCAACGGGTTCCTTCCATTCTCCTCCCTCAGCCTCCCGAGTAGCTGGGACTACAGGCGCCCGCCACCTCGCCAGGCTAATTTTTTTGCATTTTTAGTAGAGACAGGGTTTCACTGTGTTGGCCAGGATGGTCTCGATCTCCTGACCTCGTGATCCGCCCGCCTCGGCCTCCCAAAGTGCTGAGATTACAGGCGTGAGCCACCGCGCCCGGCCATTCCCCACCCTTTTTCTAGGCCTACGCGAGCAGGAGAGATTGCTTGCCTGTCCTCAAGTTCCATTGAGGGGGATAGGTTTGTGATTTTTTTATTCTTTTTCTTTTTCCTATTTTTTATTTGTGTGTATGGGTGGGGGTTGGGGGGTCAACTGCTATTTTCTTCATATGTATCTATCTAGTCATAATTTTTTTAATGTTTAGGTTTTCTTTATTTTTACTTACACATAAAATATTTATATTTGCTAAATGAAAACTGTAATTACCTCTAATTCAACCATTCAGACAGAATAAAATAATATGGAAGAAAATCAGTTCAAACTTTCTATATAGCAGGAACGAATAAAATAAGACAGTGCACTCAGTCTTTACGACAGACTTTTAACATTTAACATATTTTGAAGCATTTCTTCTCAAACATAAATAAAATAATTTCTATAGCAACATATTAGTAATAACTTTTTTTTTTTTTGAGACAGAGTCTTGCTCTGTTGCTTAGACTGGAGTGCAATGGCACCATCTTGGCTCACTGCAACCTCTGCCTCCTGGGTTTGAGCAAGTCTCCTGCTCAGCCTCCTGAGTAGCTGAGACTACAGTTGCACACCACCACACCTGGCTAATTTTTTCTATTTTTAGTAGAGACAGGGTTTCACTATGTTGGCCAGGCTGGTCTACAACTGCTGATCTCAAGTGATCTGCCCACCTAGACCTCCCAAAGTGCTGGGATTAGAGGGGTGAGCCACTGCGCAAGGCCCATATTAGTAAGTTCTAATTTTTTAACTAATTTCTATTTCTGGTTGGTTTTGTTTTTCATTTTCATAAACAACACTATATAAAGAACAACCTAATGGCAAATCATATGATTCATCATTACTTGTTAATAGTACTTATTACACACTGTCAAATTGTCTTCTGACAGGTTGACACAATTTATGCTTCAATAAGTGTTAGGGGAAAATGACCATTTTTCTGAAATTTTGTTGGCACTAATTATTATGTATTTTCAATTTTATAGATTTAATAGGCACATATTTTGTGTATTGTGTAATTGTATTTCTTGGCTAATTGGCTGTGACCATTGAATTCATATAGTTATTTAGTCTTGTGGTCTGTGTATATGTGTGTGTGTGTGTGTGTGTGTGCACGTGCGCATGCCTGTGTGACAAATGTTCTCATTATTCAGTTTCTGCTGATATGCTTTTCTTGATGTTTTGAAATGTTTACATATTGATAATTTTTTGATATTTCTCATACATATATTTTCTTCAGTTTGCTTAATACTTTTTAAACAGTTGATCATGATTATTTTTGCCAGATAGTTTTTAAATAGTAAAAATTATCAAATTCAAGTCTTTATTGTATTGAGTGCATATATATAAGTTTCTTAACGCAACACAAGTTATGAACTAACAGAAAAATAGCTTTCTTCCCATCAAAATTAAAGAGCGCTATGATCTAAATACTCTTTGTATTTCTCCAAATAAAGACAATAAAAGAAGGAAAACAATGAAACCATTATCAATCCTGTGTTCTACAATACCTCTTCATTTTTTTCTGTTTTGTCTGTTTCAAATGCTTCATTACAAATTTCTTCTAAAATAAGGAAAATAAGCACACACACACATATATTACAAAATATAATATTATAAAAGTAATGAAAGCTATGTAAAATCAGGTTTAAAATATAAGGCACTATAAAACTAGAAATACTACACATAAAAGGACAATTATTATATGATTCTACTTGAATGAAATATCTAGAATAGGCAAACTCATAGAGAGAGAATATATAGTAGAGGTTACCAGAGACTAGGGAAAGGGAGAAATGAGAAGTTATCACATAATGGGTGCAGTTTCTGTTTGGGGTAATGAATATTTTTAGAAATAATGGTGATAATTGCACAATACTGTGAATGTAATTAATGCCACTAAATATGCAGTTAAAAGTGGTTAAAATGGTAAATTTTATGTTATGTGTATTTTACCACAATAAAAAGGTAAATTAAGAAGTCCAAAAAATAAAAAAATAAAAAAGCATCATCTGTCTTTGAACCACTGAATCTTAATTTTAATATTTAAAAAATGAAAGTTATAATGTAAGCAGTCTATCATAAATTCAGGTAATTTTGTCAATAGAAAACATGTGTCCTGCTATTTTAAGAAACACACGTATCTGAATCATGCCCATGTATTTTATATATATATATATATATATATATATGCCTGTGTGAATCTAATTCACATATGAGAGAATCAAAGACAGGGGCTCAGAGACAGAAGACAGATTATACGTAAGAGTCAATGGCCACTTCTTAGATCATCTTCAGAAACATTCCAAACATGATTACCTTCATCTTCGTTAAACATTAAAAATAATAAACATTGTCTTGTTTTCTTTCTCTTGCATGATATCAGTTTACACTTTAAAAGGCATTGCAGGAAATTATGAATGAAAAGATAAAACAGTGGCTTTCAACTGCCTCAGTAAACCATGCACACTGCCAACATTTTTGTCACCCATAATTCTCCCATAAACATGGGCCTCTCCTTTCATTACACAGGCTGTCATGCTTTATTGAACCACATCATTTCACCTAATTAAAATAAGCAGTATGTTGTTTCCTCCCCCACTCTTTTTTCTTTAGCTGGACAAATGCCAGTAATTATATTTAGAGTATCCTAAGTGGACACCACATTAAATATTCATTTTGATGCTCCTCTGCACAATCAAACATAGCTCCTGCTGCTCTTTTAAACGTCAATATTCATTTTATTTATAAGATCTAAAAAATGTGCACTTTCAAAGTATGTAAGTTTCATTGAGTTGTTTGTTATGCCAGCAAAGTAGGTATGTTAGCTTCCATTAAGTTTGTGGGGTAACTTAACAAAGTAAAACCAGGTTTAAAATGTAAGGCATTATAAAACTAGAAATACTGTTCTAAAAAGCATTATCTTTCTTTGAACCACTGAATCTTAATTTTATTATTAAAAAATGAAACTTATAGTGGAAACAATCTGTCATAAATTCAAGTAATTTTGTCAATAGAAAACATATGTCCTGCTGTTTTAAGAAGCACAGGTATAAGAATCATGCCTGTGTAAGCAAGTAGTTGCTAAATTATTTAATTTTTTTAAGCTAATAAAAGTTTGTTTTAAGCATCCAGTCTTACAGAAAAACATTTTATTCTTTGTTTCTTCCTTATAATAAAAGTGATGGGTCTTTAACCTTATCATTTTCTGTGCTCGAATCATATTGCAGCTACTCAGCATCATTTTGGAAAGAAATTCTATTATAATTCAGCAAAGGTGGTAGTGGATACACAGCTGAAATCCTGCATAACTGCAGCTCATCCTGCAAAGATACTTTCTAAGAAATTTCTACAAAATAAAGGCGAGCTTCACTTTGTGCTTGAAGTCAATGTAAGTTTCTATGAGAGAGGAAATGTTACTCAACAGTATGCTGTTTAAGTTGAAAAAGGCAAAAGATGTATGGCCTAGCACCTATGAGCAATTCTGTCACCCTGACCGTAACTTCAGTTTCCTCTGGTTTTGCATAAGGCCATAGCAGTTTCCTGATTCACAGGTAAACTAGTCCCAGGAAGGCACCTACGAGAATTATAGCAGCTGTAGGTTAATTTCCTATTAAAACAAGATGGTTGTGTAAACTAGGCTTAAAGTTTAGAATATCAACACCTTTTTATTCCATGTGTTCGCTTCTATTAACAGTTCTTACCTTGCAACTGAATTTCATTTTCAGACAGATTTAAAATCACACTGAATCCATTTGCACAGATGGATAGGCAGACACAGAAAGCAGGCAGCTTACGAATGACAGAAGGCAAAACTGAGTCACAGCCATTACCCACAATGAGAGACGGTGGAGCTGTGGGGGCCACAAATGGGTCTGTCTTACCTGGGCCACTGCTGCCCTTTCTTTCCTTCCCTCCCCATTGGAATGTTGGATTAGGGCACGAGATATTAATTTAGATTTTTTCATATAAGCTCTATGGTGACTGGCACAAAACATTACCTCGTACCTACCACTGTGTGTCATGGGACCTACTCACATCCCTACGTGACCTTTACCACTTGTTTGAGATAAACTGTTAGACTTAATGTGATGTAACAATCTGAGCCTTTCAGTCTTTGTTCTTGCATGTCGATTATTTCCAACTCAATGCTGCTTGGGAGTAGATGATATTTACAAAGCCATCCTATTAATTGATGGTTTACATTCTGTAAGTCTGTATATATTTTGCTTAATATAACCAAATACAAGGAGACACGGCATGGCACAGAAGCAATTTCGGAATGTCTTGGTGAATGAACTGAGACCATACAGAAGGTGCCAGGTTTTACGACAGAAGATTAATCTGCCCTCATTGCCCCCCACCTTTTTATTTTCTTTTTGCACAAGGTAACATGCCTACTGTTTTCACACCATCATGTGAAGCAGATATTAATGACTGTTTTGAATCATCCCCAAAGTATTAGCTACTCAGACATTTTCTGTTGTGTCTGCTTCTGAAACTGCCAATGGCATGATGCTGAGATTAATTATTTCCTGCTTCATCTGTTCCATAAGACAGCAAGAAACATGTTGTGTAAGTGACAAAAATTATTTGAATTTATGACAAGTTGCTTACACTATAACTTTTATTTTTTCTAATGATGGTAAGAATTTCCGACTGTTCATGGGGAGATACTGCCTTTTTAAACATGTAATTTTAGGTTTTCTTTGCATTTATTTTAAACCCGATGTCATATAGTTTTACTTTTATAATTGTTTCACCCTACTGATCAGAGCAGGGTTGGGAGAGTGAGAAAATTAGGTTGTGAAAGTTAGCATAGTATAAATACGAGATGCCAAGGAATAACACATCAACTGGAAATTTCAAACAAAAATGTATTTAATGCAATTCTGCTTTATCAAGGGTGCAGTTTTATAATTTCAATTCCAATAATGTTAACTGAAATGGATTTTCAGAGAGAGCAGCAAATAGGCTCATGTAATGATTAGAGTTATTTAAGAACAATTTGTCAGAATCATCTTTAGGGGGTTAACATCAAAACAGTACCTGGGAATATCCTGTCTTGTACATATGAAACTTGGGCCAAAACTTCCATGCATAGGAAAAGTAGAAATTATTTTCTAGGCATCCAATGCTAAGGAAAAGAGGGTTATAGTATTTCATAAATTACTGTGGGCTACTTACTATTTTGGTGTGAAAAGCAGAGATCATTTTATCAATATCTTCTTTATAAAAACGTAATTAGATTTTGCTGTCTACTTTGAATAACTGAGCTGTGTTGTAGCACTAGGATCAAATATAAGAAAGGCATGATTTTCTTTTTTGAGAAAGATGCAGGCCCTTGATGGAAGTTACGTAAACAATGACTGGTTTAAAACACGGTGCGTTATTGAAGGATGGGAAGAAAGTGTACTAGTTTCCTGTTGCTACTATAATATTATTCCCTTACATTTCTAGAGGTCAGAAGTCTGAAACTGGTCACAACTGGTGAAAATCAAGGTGCTGGCAAGGCTGTGCTTCTTTTGGACGCTCTAGGGGAGAATCTGTTTCCCTGCCTTTCCCAACTTTTGGAGGCTGCTAAGGTTCCTTACCTGCTAGCCCCTTTGTTTTCCATTTCAAAGCCAGATATATCAGGTTAAATCCTTCTCAAGCTACTGGCTCTCTTGCTTTTCTTCCTCTCTTGCCTCTCTCTCCCTCATTAAAGGATGTTTCAGGCTACACTGAGCTCAGCTGGATAATTCAAGATAACCTTCCCATATTAAGGCACCTGATTAGAAATCTGTTTCATCTGCACCCTGAATTCCTCTTTGCCATGGAATGCAGTTTATTCCCATTTCCAAGGGATTAGGATTCTCCTGCCTACCACAGTGGGTGAGCTAGGCGGGCCTCTGTAGTGGCACCCTGTCCTTTCCAGGCATCAATGAGGTGCCCAGGAAAGATATTCTCTGATTCTCAGCCTTGAGCTCAGGAGTTTTACTGGGGAGCATGAGCGAAAATAATCTCTATGGAGGGTGAGGGAAGCAGGATTGGGGTGAAGGTGATGTCAAACTACAATGTAGTTGGAACCAAGGACTCAGTGCATTATAAGAAGAGCTTTGGACCTGAGAGACCCTTCAGAGTTGGCCCAGTGGAGGTAAGGGGCCCAGGCCTCCCCCAGCCTAACCCGCTCCTCCCTGCAAGGGCTGGTATTTGAAGGCACATTGCCCAGGGATAGGTAAATAGTCATTTTTGTTTTTCTAAGAGTAATCCCTGAACAGAGCCTCTGCTGTGAGTCCATCAATTACTTGCATATATTTTCCTAATCTATTTTAAAATCCATGGGATATTCTTTCCTATTTACTGTCAGTTTAGCTTTTGTATATTACTATAGTTCAATGAATTAATCTCTCACAAAGTCTTCCTTAAAGGTTTCTTTTTTTCTGAAATTAACTGTTTTTTTTTTTTTCTCCTTTTACCTATCTCATTAATGTTATAACTGTATCTATCCACTCAAGAATATTGAGCTTCAGGTGCTCAAGTTATGGAGTAGGGACAGATGGGAAACAGAAAAACACAAATATAAGCAAAAAATATATAACACCATGGAGGCAAGGGAAAAGCCTATAGAAAATATAGAATGACAACATGATGCAGGTGTTGGGAAGAAAGAAGTGATTTCTTTCCAGCTCAGCTGGCGTTTATTGAGGAGTAGGGGTAAAGCTCTTTTGTGTTGCTATCTCCCTTAACAGGTAGCGCTGAGGAGCGGTCTCAAGAGAGTACCTCAGATGACACCTGTTGTATTAGTGTTCTATACTTTGTGTAACACAAAGAAAACAGTCTGATGGTTTCTGAAATAATTAAACATAAAGTTTCCATATGTCTCAGTGACTCCACTCATGGGTATATACCAAGAGAAATAGAGACAGACGCCGTAAAGAAGCAGGCAAAGGAATGTTTATTGCAGCATTGTGGCCAAAGCATGAAAATAACTCCAATGATCTTCAATAGATTAGTGAATAAACACTCTTGGCATGTACAGATGGTTGAATGTTATGTGGCCATAAAAAGGAATGAAGTTCTGGTAGACGCTACAACATGGATGAACCTTGAAAACATCAGGCTAAGTCAAAGAAGCCAGTCACAAAACACATATGCTATGATTTCATTCATATGAAAGTTCAAAGAGACAGACAGCAGAGTCTTGGTCTCTTAGGGCTGGAAGAAGGAAAAGGGGTAAAGGGGTGATAGGCAAAGTGTAAAGTGTTTCTTCTTGAGATGATAATGATGTTCTAAAACTGACTGTGATGATGACTGTGCAAATCTGTGAATATGCTAAGTCATTTAATTATACACTTAAAATGAATAAATTATATTTTAAACAAATTGTATAGCAATACAGTTATTAAAAATTCAATTCATAACTTATTTATATAGACATAGAAAAATTATTGACAGGTTTGAGATCAAAATGGAGGGTCTAACCATGAGATATCTCAGAACACCAAGGTAACTATTGATTTCTACCCCATACCTTTTTTGTGCTGCTTTTATTTTCCAGCTTTTCTATAACGTACATGTCTTACCTTCTTAATCAGAACAAAGAAATTTTTTACTCTCATTTTTAAAGAATTTTAGTAATGACGTCTCATGTAAATTGTTAATCAATATTGTGCATAAAATAAAGCTTAGTACAGTTTGGAAAGAAAGGACTTTTGCCTTTAGGAACACATGGTAGAGAAAAACGAAAGTTATGCTGCTAAGGCTGAGCACAGCGTATGCTCTATGTGGGGTGGCATTTCTGGAGAATAAAGTACATAATCTAGAGCTATAGCCTGTGGCAGGTTATGTGTTTTTCCATTGTATCTACAAAATGCCCCAATCCAGATCTTGTATTCTAGCATTGATTTAATATCATACACAGAAATTGCCCATTATGTGAAAGTATAGAGAATTATATATAGTAAATAAGTACCCTGGTGGATTTGCTTTGTCTCTTCACAGAAAATATGGCTAAATGAACCATAACCACTATGTGAGTACTTATATTACACATTCTATGATATTTCAGAAAGCAATTCGAGGACTGTTTAAAAATAGTTACTTTTTTTTTTTTTTCCTGATTCTTATGACTAAAACCTGAAAAACAAACATGAATGCACTGGGTTGAACTGTATGAAACTGACATTTTTATCTGTTAAAACCAGAAAAATATTTGAAATTTCATATGCTTCAGCTATATGTAAATATCATTAATGTGTAATTTTCCTGAAAGAAAAGTATTGTAGTTTTAGATCCTGTCATTTTATTACCATTATTATATGAAAGTGTTCTTTTAATTATTCACCCACTTTCATAGACATTTTTCCTCTTTACCTTTCTTTGATAGTTACTTTTATGTATAAAATATCATAATAATTTTGATATATTCTTACTGTTGCATGAATTAATCCTACAAAAGTTAGTTTTTTTTAATATGGAAATACCTAAAATTAATTTTACCTTCTACTACTCTAGCTATGACCTCTATTCCAATGTGCAAGGAAGGAAAAGATATAATTTTCAATATGACTCTTGGCTATTTTCAAACTGGTTTCACTTAAATAATTGTTGTACATCACCTGCATACAACTACCATAAAGGATACAAACACAATGAAGACTTATTACCTGTTCTTGTTAATACAGCAGAGAATTAGACATACACAACAGAGTCCATAAAGTGCATGTGGACAATACATGTAGAAAATACAACGCAGGCTGGGGGATCCCTTGAGGACAGGAGTTTGAGAGCAGCCTGGCCAACATGGAGAAACCCCGTTTCTATGAAAAATACAAAAAATTAGCCAGGCATGGTGGTGTGCGCCTGTAATCCCATTCACTTGGGAGGCTGAGGCACAAGAATCCCCTTGAACCTGGGAGGTGGAGGTTGCAGTGAACCGAGATCATGCCATTGCACTCCAGCTTAGAATTAAATTAATCTGCCATCAGCCCATTAATGATGTGAATGAAAATAGGCTGAACTTGTCTTTGGGCCCCTTATCTGAGCAGGAATCCTGGTAAGAAGGTAAGCAACTACAACAGCAATTGTAATTCACTGTCTTACAGTTTGCCCCTTCACATAATGACCTTTCATTTGGGTGATTTTGCAGTGGCCAGGGACAGTAGGTAGGAGTCAGCTAAAAGGAAGTTGGGTCAGATGTACATTTAATTGCAGGTATTTGGATATGGTTATGTTGTTTGCATTTTCTTCTATGTAGTGTTAACTTACTGCTAGTCATTCTTGTGTAGAAATGTATTCCACTGCTACATGGCACTCACACAGGGTAGTGACACACTGGTGTGGTAGAGGGATTATATAATATCCTGTGTTTCCTAAAGCATGGAGCTCCCCCCCCCCCCAAAAAAGCATTTGTGCAGTAGTGGGATAACTCCTTATCGTATAGAGAGACGGAAGCTAGTCTGTGGAAAATTCTCCCCAATTGTATAGCCCATATATAACAGAAAAGTGGTAGAAATTCGCCAAATTTGACAATAATTGTGTAATCATTTATGCTTTTAACCATTAAATTTATAAACTAAAGGAAATTCTAAGCTATCAATAATCTAAAACATTTTGACTAATCATGCTGAGGATATTGCTAAATTACATTTCTACTCTCCATATCAAATAAAGTTATAAAATCATCAGTATTATAGAAATCCAACAGGAAATTCATTCATAAAATATTACCTAATATAACATAATTTGTAATTTTTGTTGATTTGACAACTTTTTTTTTTTTTGAAGTTATTTCTTTCCTCATTTGATATGATTTAGCTCTGTGGCCCCACCCAAATCTCATCTTGAATTGTACTTGTAATTCCCTGGGAACCTGGTGGGAAATAACTGAATCATGGAGGTGGTTTCCTCCATACTTTTCTCATGGTAATGAACAAGTCTCATGAGATCTGATGGTTTTATCAGGATTTCTGCTTTTGTCTTCCTCATTCTCTCTTTGCCCACTGCCATCCACGTAAGACAGGACTTGCGCCTCCTTGTCTTCTGCCATGACTGTGAGGCTTTCCCCAGCCATGTGGAACTGTAAGTCCAGTTAAACATCTTTCTTTTGTAAATTACACAGTCTGGGGTATGTCTTTATCAGCAGCATGAAAACAGACTAATACACCATTTAAATAAATAATTACTATATTAGTCCATTTTCACATTGCTGTAAAGATACTACCTGAGATTGGGTAGTTTATAAAGGAAAGACTCACAGTTCTGCAGGGCTGGGAGGCCTCAGGAAACCTACAATCATGGCAGAAGATGAAGGGGAAGCTGGCATTTTCTTCACAGGGCAACAGGAGAGAGAGAGAGAGAGAGAGAAGGAGAAATTGCTACTTTTAAACTATCAGATCTCATGAAAATTCCCTCATTATCATGAGAACAGCATGGGGTAAGCTGCCCTTATGATCCAATTACCTCCCACCCGATCCTTCCCTGGACATGTGGGGATTACAACTTGAGATGAGATTTGGGTGGGGACACAGATCCAAACCATATCACTTGCAAACCCAAAATTTTACTTGTACTTTTTATTTTTTTTTTCTTTTCCAGGACTTCAAAAATTCTAAGAACTTTTACAAACCTAGATCTGCCTGTAATTTTGAGGAAGTAGAGGAGGAAATTACTTTACATGAACTAGTGAAAGAAGGGAGGTCTTCACTAGGAGAAACAAGCAGGACATTGAAATGTAGAAAAGGCAGGTAAATGTATCACTTCTGTTGAGGGCAGCTGAGCAAGGACACACCTGTGGGAAGTCATTGCATAGTCCAAGGAAATAAGTAAAGGACAGAAGGAGGCTGTGTCTGGGTCTGGAACCTGGGGTTAGAGCCAAGTGTTGCAGAACACAGAATATCACTGTGACCTTCAGCCCATTAGCCACGCTGAGTCATTAGAGTTCTTTGAACAGATCAGTGACTCAATATAATCTGGATGTTATTAAGAAAAATCTGGCAGCAATGTGAAGGATACAAAAAGCAATTGATTGTATCCAGGGAAACCACTGCAAAGCAGTTGAAATCGTTCATGTAAGAGATGATGAGCATCTGACCTCAGATGATGGCCATAGGGACAGAGTCAGGGAAAGACCATGAGAGCCAATATGAGTTAGCAAGTCTGTAGACAGTTTCAGGGGAGCCTGGTGGGCAAAGGCCAAGTGAGAGCTAAGAGGACTTAAATATAGTTTCAAGTGCATGAAGTGGGAGAATAAGGGAGAGATTGAGATAAGGATCATAAGAGAAGGTATAACAAGCTTGAACAAGGTTATATGACAAGTATGGAGGGTATTGGATTGAGTAGATACCTAAGACGTTTAGTGATATCCAGTTTTCAGACTTGTGAACAGAGGAGATCAAAAATCTTACCTGGAGTGGAGATAATTTAGAATAAAAAGAATAGGTCACTGCAGACAGAAATTTTCAAAATTCTCACATTTAAAGGATTTGGGAAATTGCAAATTTTTTAAGTGAGTGAATAATTTATATTGACATTTTACATTTGTACTTCTTGCTCTGGCTGGTTCATTAGGTAATGGTTTTTAATATACATTGGATAAAATAACAAGATAGTAGTATATTCTTCAATTTTGGATCAGTAACTAAAAATTTATAACATAAAAAATATTACCCTAGCCTTTAATTTTAGATCAATAATAAATTTTTTATTGAATACTCATTATGTACCAGGCATTATTTTAAGGGCACTACACATATGAATTTCCTCAATGGTCATAACAATTCATGTCTAAACACTATTATAACTTTTCCCTCTTGCAAGTGGGGAAGCAGTGGCACAAAGAGGTACTTTGTGTAGATGCAGCAGGTAAATGAAGGAGCCTAGATTCAAAACCAGCACTCTGGCTTCAGAATTCATTCTCTCAACCACGGCTTCTCAAAACTCTAACTGAGGGAAATGTTTTGATTGATAGATAATAAGCCAAACAATCTACCTTCATTCACATCTGGGTCACATACAAGGAGGTCTGACACTAGTCCCACATAATTCACTCATGATTTTAACATGGCTTTACTACTTCAGAAGACATCCCAATAAATGGTTCATTACAAAACCTTTCCATCAACTCCCCAGTGGAAAGATCGGTAGACAGTGTGGGTCCTAAGGTGATTTGAATCTCTTGCCTCCAAAATTGTTGCTTTGCTGTTTCCATTAATCCTCAAATGGTTGTATCTTACTCCTCACCCACTCCTAATCAGGCCTGCCTTGAAACCCCAACTTAAAACTAAACCTCAAATTTATATAAATTTTGATCTCACCTTCCTGCCCCAGACACTCTATCAAAACTCTGCTGAGTTGTTCCTCTACCTTGGGACAGTAAGTAATAAACTTAACTGCAACTTATCAAGAGGGTGTTTCAGTAGTTTTAGGAAGCTGGCATTCAATAATAGTGTATGTGTTACTATAATTCTAATAAAATGGCAGATATTCAGAAGTGAGAAGGCACATTCTAAAAAAAAATCATACTTTAAAAAGGCAAGGTCCTATTGAAATAAAAATTAACAATAGAATGGATGATAAACTGATCTAGCCATTGAATGAGCAAAAGAAATTTCAAGATGCATTTCTCTAAGACCCAGATGTATTTAATGGGCATTAAAGAAAAACATTGCTAGTAACACGTTTATCATGAGAATTTTGTCCATCATATTTAGGTCGGAACATTTAGATGATATTGACTTTGAGCTAAGAGTTTCTCATACTTTGCAAGCATTAACTCATGTAACCTTTATAGCAACTCTACGGGGCAGGTTCTACTATTATTTCCATTTTACAGAGAGGAACAGAGTTTACAGAGCCAAAGTCACAGAGCTACTAAGGGAAGGAGGCAGGATTAACTGATTTATTCTACATCTGACGTGCAGTTCACTACTTGGCTTTCTTGACAATCACAAACATCCGTTGATTATTGGTTACAGCCTTAATGAACTATTTGTACTTCTGTAGAGCGCATGAATGCCTTCAAGCACCGATCTCTTTGTAATGCCACTTCTACCTTATCTGGAATAGAACTGTGATCTTTCAAGATGGAACTAAACATCACCTTGCCCAGAAGGCTTTCCTGGCCCTTGGTGTGGAAATGTAAATGGACAATCTTCCACTAGGGCTGCAGCTGTGCCTGGCCACATTACTAACTGCATTATTCCTCCCTATACCAGCTTTTTGTAGTTCCCATCCCTGGGACATGACAAATGAAAACTGAATAAATAAGTATTTGTTCATCTAGGGGATTCTTTGTCCACTAAATTTGGGAACTTATGTATGATAAAGCCATGGGCATTTTCTTCTATGTGGGCAATGCTAATTCACTTGCCCCTTCCTGTAGTTTCAGAGTAGGAAGGCGGTGCTTCTTACATCCCTACTAACTCGTTTCTCCTAGGCTTCTTTATTTGCTTTGGTAATTTAATTCTGATATATTTTTCTGAGCATATGTCTTATTTCTTTTATTGGCTTCACCCACATCTTGAACTCCTTGCTGAGGAAGCTGGCCCAATGATCCCCATTACTCCTTTTATTGGCCAGTTTGGACTGATTTTCTTCCCCAAATGGACTTTGATCTCAATTAGTTTTGTCAAGGAGCAGAAAGAGCAAAGGAACCAACTCCTGATAGGTATTAGCAACACAAATATAATGGTCATATCAGGCTTTTTATGAGCAGAATAAGCAAAATAACGAACTCATTAGGAAGGCCTTGTAAAAATTCAAGCTTTAAGAACTTTGACATGGAGATATGTAAATATGTAGTGGAATTATTTCCTTTATTCTGCTTAAGTCATTTTAAAGACAATGTTCTAGTATTTCAAGTAACTTAAATAGATTATGGTGACTAATTTAGCTTTCTTTCTGGCATTTATAGTTAAAATATCTTTTGGACATGGATTAATTTTCTATGGCCCACAGGAAAATTCCTGAATGCCGTAATCTTAATTCAGAAACTTGTGGCTGGGAAAAGCATTCTGGAATACAGAAGAGGATACATTGGGTCTAAGTTTTGCCGTGCTGCTTGGAAAAGTCACTTTTTTCAATCTGAATGTTCTCGTCACTAAATGTGTGTGTGTGTGTGTGTGTGTGTACAATCTACATCTTAATCATCCTAAATATTTTTTAAATGAAATATATCTTCACTGATAGTGGGATCAATGATTCTATGTTTTATAATTGTCTTTGATAAGAATCATATCTGAAATAACATAAGGAATTATGGAAATGCTTACTGCTACCACAACTATAATTCGAGTCAGAATTTGTCTCATTATATAGACCTTTCCAGGCAACTTAACTCCTGAATTTAATTCATTGCAACTCTTCCAAATTATATACAATCCTGCTTACTGCACCTGTCATATATCAGCACATTTGATATTTTTTATTTAAAAAATTACATGAGGTGTCTGTTTGTTCCAGAAAGGGATAATAAAAAAAACTGAGCGGTGGTAAAGAACTCATTCAGACGTGATTTTTACAATAGTCTAAAAAGCCTAGCCTTACAGGCATATTTCACAAACAAAAAATACATAAAACACTCATTTTTTTTTTTTTTTTTTATTTATTTATTTTTTTTATTTTATTTTTTTTTTATTATACTTTAAGTTCTAGGGTACATGTGCATAACGTGCAGGTTACATATGTATACATGTGCCATGTTGGTGTGCTGCACCCATCAACTCGTCAGCACCCATCAATTCATCATTTATATCAGGTATAACTCCCCAATGCAATCCCTCCCCCCTCCCCCCTCCCCATGATAGGCCCCAGTGTGTGATGTTCCCCTTCCCGAGTCCAAGTGAGCTCATTGTTCAGTTCCCACCTATGAGTGAGAACATGCGGTGTTTGGTTTTCTCTTCTTGTGATAATTTGCTAAGAATGATGGTTTCCAGCTGCATCCATGTCTCTACAAAGGATGCAAACTCATCGTTTTTTATGGCTGCATAGTATTCCATGGTGTATATGTGCCACATTTTCTTAATCCAGTCTGTCACTGATGGACATTTGGGTTGATTCCAAGTCTTTGCTATTGTGAATAGTGCCGCAATAAACATACGTGTGCATGTGTCTTTGTAGTAGCATAATTTATAATCCTTTGGGTATATACCCAGTAGTGGGATGGCTGGGTCATATGGTACATCTAGTTCTAGGTCCTTGAGGAATCGCCATACTGTTTTCCATAATGGTTGAACTAGTTTACAATCCCACCAACAGTGTAAAAGTGTTCCTATTTCTCCACATCCCCTCCAACACCTGTTGTTTCCTGATTTTTTAATGATTGCCATAAAACACTCATTTTTATAGATAATTAAGAATATTTAAGCCCACTGAACACTCAGAGTTGGTGGTGGTTGTTGTTTTTTTTTTTTTTTTTTTTTTTTTTTTTTTTTTTTTTTTTTTTTTTTGAGACGGAGTCTTGCTCTGTCGCCCGAGCTGGAGTGCAGTGGCCAGATCTCAGCTCACTGCAAGCTCCGCCTCCCGGGTTTACGCCATTCTCCTGCCTCAGCCTCCGGAGTAGCTGGGACTACAGGCGCCCGCCACCTCGCCCGGCTAGTTTTTTGTATTTTTAGTAGAGACGGGGTTTCACCGTGTTAGCCAGGATGGTCTCGATCTCCTGACCTCGTGATCCGCCCGTCTCGGCCTCCCAAAGTGCTGGGATTACAGGCTTGAGCCACCGCGCCCGGCCGTGTTGTTTTAAATCTATGTCACAGCCACACTGCAGGCGTCAATGTCCTTAAGGATTCTGGCCCTGAGAGTGAGGAAGCCTGTGAGTGGCAGAAGGCCTGAGCATTACTTTTAAACTTATTAAAATACATTGCCTGTTTTTTCCAGTTTGTGTAAGTGAAAATTATAGATTTTTAAGTCAGTTCTACTTCTGACAAATACAGAAACAAAAATATGAAAGTCCAAAGTCTTGACTCTGCCTACAGTCACAAAGCAACACATCAATAGATGCAGTTCAGGAAAAATGGCCAGTTCAGAAGGCTCATGATGGAGACAGAGTTGGTATAATATTTTATTTTTTATTATGTAGAGAACATGAAAAAAGATTAAATACACAAGATTTGGGTTAAAAGTTTAATTTCTACTACTTAGCAGAAGCTTCAACTCAATTTCTAAGCTACAGTTTCACCTTCTGTAATATTATATTGATGAACCTTAACTCACATAATCAAGTTAAATAATGGCTGAAGTGTGCCTGAAATAAAGGAAATATTCTATTCCTGTTTGATACATTTTAATATAAAAAATATCATAACGTGGAGAGTGATTGATTCGTTGGCTTAATTGGATATAGCTGAAGTCATATTAAGAAATTGGCCAGGTGTGGTGGCTCATGTTGTAATCACAACAACTTGGAAAGCCAAGGGTGGAGGATCGCTTGAGCTCATGAGTTTCAGACCAGCCTAGGCAACATGGAGAAACCCATCTTTACAAAAAACACAAAGAACTTGTCAGGTACGGTGGCACATGCCTGTTATTCCAGCTATTTGGGAGGCTGAGGGAGTATGACTTCAGCCTGGGAGGTGAAGGTCACAGTGAGCCGAGTAGAATGCAGGTTTCACTGCATTCCAGCCTAGGCGATAAAGGCAGACCTTGTCTAAAAAATAAAATAAAATAAAATAAGAAAAGAAAAAAAAAGGGAGAAATATATTATAACCTTAAATGCATCATTTTCATTTTCTGTAGGTTATATTTTGCTTTTGTCATGTTTCCCTCATTCCAACCCAAACCTGTCTAGACACTGACATACTTGATTGACTGCATGATTTGGAGTATTTACTGAGAATATGCAAGGAAATTAATTAGATAATTTATTTTGTAAATAAGAAAGAATGTTTATGTGCACCTACAGTGGAAAGTGTATTGTTCTCTGGGAATCCAATAACCTTTATTTAGAAAAAACCACAAATGCTTCCTATGTGCACTTCCACTTAACTTCATCCTGCTGTACCCTTTAATTCCCTTATTTGTTAACCTAGACAGTAAACTCCAACCTTAAAGAATTTTTGAGATATTTAGATGAGATGTTACATGTAGAGGGCTGCATAGAAAGTGTCAGGCAAGAAATAGATCTTAGTTCCTCCTTTTTCTTCTTTTACTTTAATCCTTATTTCTACAACACTACATCAAACTAAAGTCATAGATCGATATTCTGAAACCAAAACTTTCTTCTCAGCCTTTCATTGACTCAATCAATTTTTGTTATTTTTGACATCTACTGACCACTCAATTTAATAGTTTTTCCAACTGCCCATATTAAAAGAAATTTAGCATTGCATAAGGGAGAGTTTAGAATATTCAGGTACATGTAGTCTTCCATGCAGTATATCAGCTGAGTGGTTTTGGACAAGCTACTTAATTAACCTTCCAAAGGCTCAATTTATTTTTCCAACAAAATAGGGACAATATAGCCTATTGGGCAAGTTTGTAAAACAAATTGGAACAAAGATCCTAGCATGGTGTTTGGCATAGCATATGTGCTTAAATTTTTTAGAAATGAAAAATAACAGTGATGATAAAATCTACCATTCACTGGTACCTACTTTCTGCCCACCCAGCATGCTCAAATTAGTATATTTTAAAATGATCTGAGTAAAACATATTTAATAGAGATTGAGCATCTAATTGACTTATTAGCCAGACTTGGCAAACTCTTTAAATAGCTAACAACAGAAATACAATGTCTGCAGTTCCATTGCTTTGTCTTAAACTTCTAATGCTGACTCACTGGACTATTTCCCAGATTTTTTTTATTAAATAAAAGGTATAATTGCGTAATTAATTCTGTTTCTCTGTGAGATAATAAATGAAGAGACCATCAATTTTTGAGGCATAAATTTCAATTCATTGATGATTCGAAAATACCTAGAATACGTGCTAGATTCAGAAAATTCACCAAAATATGCTCTTTTGATACATGTAACCCAGTCAGCACAAGATGTGGCATTGTTTTTCCACAGTCCTATTTGGTATCACTCCCCAGTTCCCTCACTAAGCCAGCAGAGCATGAGCTACCCAGGTGGTGCTGAATGAGGTAATGGAACAATTTCCAGAAAATGTCTAACGAAAACTCCGTTGAGAACACGGGGGGTAATTAAAATATTTACAGCCTGGTATCCTAGGTAAAATATCAGTCTTTCTACATGATAGAATGTACACGAAGTCAGAAGTAGCTATGGTATAAGGTTGATGAAAGAAAAATGGACCTGGTGAGCATATAAACCTCTAAGGTAGAGTAAAGATTATTTTACTTAATAACTTTTATGCATCTTAATCTTCCATGGTATATTTTTGGCATGGCTTTGAATTAAAGTTATTACATATAATGTATTGAAATGATATCCATTTAGGAAGATTTTATGTATTTGGGGAGGAAAAGGAAAGATTTCTTGAATATTTTTATCAATTTTAGGTATGGGTTTAAAGCTGAAGAATTGAAGCAGCAGATGTTTCTGCCTTGTGAGGAAATTCTCCACCTGCAGAATAATTCCTTGTGTGTACCTCCTGATATTGTGATTCAACAACTTGGAGATGGGTATTTTAAAAATAAGCACTTGTAGAATAATTTAGAAAAAATAATTCCTTACTAAACACCTGTTTCCATCAAATAGAACTGTTTCCACCAAATATAAATGTGTGTATAGTGTATTTGTATGTACACATGTGTATAACTGTATATATATGTATATATATATGTGTACATTTGTGTGTGTGTGCATAGAGAAAGCATCTGAAAGTTTTCTAGGTGTGCAGGCCTTTGAATGTCAACTGAAAGATAATATATTTCTAAGAGCATAAGGGAAAAGAAAAAACTCCCAAATGGAATATTCCATTTAGAGCCTACTCAAGTTGGGAGCTGGGCTTCTAAGCTGGGTATTGCAGCATATCCCAAAGGAGGCATCGTGCTGCCAAATAGGGAACAGGCTCCCTGCTGCAGCGTGTGCAGTTCCTACACCCACGGCTGCTGTAATGTGGCACAGCCAGGCCTCACGCCTCAGCAGATCCTCCAACAACAATACATCGATGAATAATCTGTGGAGGGTTGTCATGCACGTTACCGGGGACAATAAGACAGTTCCCATCCTAGAGCTTGCTTGTGGATAGAAGACTGGGAAGGAAAGGAGCAGGGCGCAGGGAACAGCTGTTTTTCCAGCTCAGTCTCTGTGGCCATAGTCCAAAGCAGCCAGGGACATGTAGAGAACAGAGCCGCACCAAGATGATTTCAGCATCACTCTTGAAACGCTTCTACACTGTGCTGAATAAGTGCTATGGCTTTGACATGTTGAATGACAGCCTGGAGAGCACAATGGTTAGAGTATTTGAAGACCTGATTTTCTCACAGTACTCTGACACTTAGATATCCTTTTAGCAGAAAACAAAATTGTAAGATTTGAGGATTAAGCAAATGAAGAGATATCTCTTAAAAAGTTTAGATGTTCATATCTTATTGAGGTTTGTGAAAAGTCACCTAAAGGTTTATCAATTTTCAGGAAAATCTTCCTAAAACAAGACCCCCTGAGATGATTTCTTGTTTTGTTGTAAGAAATACTTTTTAAAATTAAGTAAGACACGCTTTTCAAAAGCACGTTCAGATTTATATGTTCCTTTATATAGTCATGTGTGTATGTGTGTATAATGATTTCCCTCTAGTATTAAATAAAAATAATACAATTTGAAACTTAAAAAGCAAAATAAGAAAAAGGAAAGCTAGCTCTTTAATTAACTTTACATACTTTCCAAAAGAATGTATTATTTAAGATAATTAATATTTTAATACTAAAGAGGATCGTAGAAGATGGCAATTGCCTGTTTGGCTATGATGTGTCTTGACACTATACTCATCAATGTTGATTAACTAAAAAGTTCAGATTTATTTGCAAGTATAAAATGCCTAAGATATTTTCCTAACTCTGCCTATCATGCTGGTAACATGTAACAATTGGCTTGCTGGCCAATCTAACAAATCTAAATCTATAAGATGATACAGAGTAATAAAACATTTATTAGCTTTTACCTGGGTGCTACTAAAATAATAAATGAGTGAGTTGCAAATCGGCTTTGTAATACTTATTACGTAATAATCAATACAGATCTTTCCACTTAATACATGCTTATACTAAGCAATGTTGTTCATTCTGTTAAGGTGGGCAACATTTGACTTTAGAAAGCACTGAGACAGAAAGACTGGGGGAGAAAAGTTATTTTCCCTCCTTCTTTAATTCTGTAATTTGATGAATCACTGTATACATTTTGCACAGCTTTTTATTATGCATGGTGAGCTACCTTTTTTTCTTTCTTTCTTTTTTTTTTTTTTTTTTTTTTTTTTTCTTTTGAGACAGAGTCTCTCTTTGTCGCCCAGGCTGGAGTGCAGTGGCCACTGCAACCTCCGCCTCCCGGGTTCAAGCGATTCTCCTGCCTCAGCCTCCCAAGTAGCTGGGATTACAAGTGCGCCATCACACCCAGCTAAGTTGTGTATTTTTAGTAGAGATGGGTTTTCACTGTGTTAGCCAGGATGTTCTCGATGTCTTGGCCTTGTGATCCGCCCACCTCAGCCTCCCAAAGTGCTGGGATTACAGGCGTGAGCCACTGTGTCCGGTCTACCATTACATTCTTTGGTGGAGTGAAGAGGATGCTTCTGTAAATGTTTCTTTTCTAATACAAGTCCCTGAATTCGCCCTCTCATTAACAAGTGGTTTGGAATGTGCACACGCAATGTGAAGATTGCTTTAAGAAATGGTTGCTTCTCTGAACCTCTTCCAAGTTCAAATGTCTCAATGAAGCCACAGTGTTTCACGCGTGGTGTTTTGAAATGTCTCTGCTGGAATCTCGCCCTGCACGGCTGGGCATCGCCTGTATCTCTTTTGCAACACGTGGTGGTTTCTGTGCAGAGCCGTTGGCGTCAGTGGGCTGGTTTGGAGGCAGGGCACTCTTCCCTAATAACCTTATGGAGTGATCCATGCTGATTTATCGGAGCCCTTTCTCTTATCTTATTTTTCCCTCAGCAAGAATAATTTTACGCTAGAATAACTTCATGCAATTAAGGTTTTAAGGTTCATTCTTCATCGGGAGGAAGTTTAAAGATGGAGGCACAGGGGACTTTGAATGGACTGTTTTCCCAGGATTAAAAAAAAAAAAAAATTAAAACAATAACTTTCATTATAGGTTGTTCGGCTGCACTTGTACAACTAGCCTTTCTAAACAATACAAAATCTCATTAAAAATACAGAGAATGAGAAAAAAATTATAAAGATATCAGAAAATGAACCTGCTTCTCGGGGTTTATGCCATTTGGTGCTGGTCAGTGGCATTTCCATGTGGTACTTTTGAACGTGTCCATTTCCTTTCATCTTACGCAGTGATATTGACAACAGTCATTCTTCCTCTCCCCCACCCCATCTTAGTCTATGGAACCAGCTAGGTGGAATTAATGGGCACATAAAAAGGGAACTACACTGCTATGTGTCCTATGTAGATTCTAGTGACTCGATTCCCATAGCCCTCCTGGTGGACACTTCAATATTGTGAATATAAATTAACTTGCCAAAGAATGGAAGTTACAGATTCAGTAGAGTAGTTTTCACCAGTATACATTGGCAAAATGCATGATATTTGGAATTGCATTTATCATGTTCATTGCCTTCTGGAAATCGTAAGAGGGGATAAAAGGTGGCGGGGAGAAAAAAACTTGTTTCCTTAAATAATTGAGTTACTTTCCTGATAAGCGTTTGGAAATATTTTAAATAATATGTATGTGATGTTATCTTATGTGAACACAGAAACATTTTAAATATTTTTATTTTCTTTATAATACACACCATAAATTATATCGTGTACAGAAAGAGCCAACACTGGAAACATCTCACTTAAGAATTGAATGATAACCGAATTGCACCTCAGTTTTTTGTTGGTTCATTTCTCATTGCTCAAAAGATTAAATGTTTAAAGAAATAGGAATCAGACTTGTGGAATAGTTGCTCTTATTGCTTCTCCTTCAACAAAAGCAGGTTCAGAAACAGGCAAAAGAAGGGGGGAGACATTAATGAAGAAAATCTGTGCTGAGAAAAGACCAGAGAGCCAATAAAAAGCCTCACTTAATTGACAAGCAGCTGCTTTAGCTTTGAAAGCATTTATTCAAAGTTTTTTTTTTGGCTCACAGTGTAAGTTGTAGGAGAGATCTGCAGATGTTTATATTTTCTGTGGTAAATCAAGGTACAGAGACATTAACCATGAAAATGATTTGATTTTAAATAATTCATTTCATGAATGAAAGGTGGGAAATAATACTTAGTTGTTTATAAGATTCAAACAAACACAAAACCAGAATCTGCAGTTTTGCTTAAATTGAAAAGAAATTTCTGGAATTGACCTCATAATTAACTTCCTTTTGTGAATGGGGAGCTATGCCATCCTCTCATGTTAGATATTTTCCTTCCCCTTTCCAGAAGAGCCTCAATGCTCTTAGAATTTAAATAAAGAAAAGTAATGGCATCATTAAATTCTGGTGAAGACTATTGCTGTAACATGAGATTAAAAGACTGAGTAATTATAAAAAATTATATATTTCCATGCATCCACAAAATTCTCATTCTGTTTGTGTAAAGTATTTGGGGTTCTAAGATGTGGAAACTTTGTAATTTTAGTCATATATACGTCTTAAAGATCCATATTCTTCCATTTTATCAGAAGCTTGCTGATCAAAACAAAATGAAGTTACAATATTACAGAAGTGAGCTGTTTAGTTCTTTGTAAAGTGGTGTTAAAATTTACCAGTTAGCATTTACAAATTATTTCATAATAATAGTTTGCCAGTGCAAAAATGATAGATGATAGCTTTCAACTCTTAAAGGTGTCAGGTAATAAATACAAGAATATATGTTCTTCTAAATTGTACATATCTATGCATATATATTTACATGAATATAGAAATATATTAACATATTGTGATAATTTAGAAAAAACCTCAACTTTAAGTTACTTTACAGTGACAGTAAATGCCACAGATAATTACTTTGACATATTAGTTAAGTATAAATGGCCATTGATAGAAATTAAAATGTAGTCATGAAATTATATGACAAAATTTAGAA
>NC_045455.1:9094191-9127632 GCF_002776525.5 Piliocolobus tephrosceles | reverse complement strand
GATAGAAATTAAAATGTAGTCATGAAATTATATGACAAAATTTAGAAATATTTAAGAAGAAGGAAATAACATTTTAAATACCTAAAGATTGACTTCTAGATTAAAATAGGAAGAACTTGCTTGATCATAAATCCAAGGCCTACAGTATTTGGTTTAATGCTGACTCTCCCTGCAGTAATCTCTACGGAAATTAAAGGGAGGTTTTCTGAATGAAATAATTTAATCTCTGTAAGAAAGGGGGACAATAATTATTCAGTCCTTTAATGAAATGCCAGTGTTTTGTCCTTTCAAATTGGCCGTTGGCATCATTGTGTCAAGTCATTGCCCCTAAACTGCACTCAATAATGTCCTCTCCTCTTCTTTACTATGTTAAGTAAATGACATGTGCCGTCTGTTTACCTAAAGGAATAACAGCTGTGTGTTTATTTAATTGGATGTAGCATGTTTTTGTGGCTAAAATGATGGCATTTCAGGTAGACTTATTTTTTCTGGTCCGGAGAAATATGCAGAAAGTGGAAGAAAATATTCCTTGTAAGAAAGAATGGTGTTTTGATAGGAGGAGTGTCCTGACTTGTCAATCTCTGAATATCCTTGATCAAGTCATTTCTTCCATTCACCTATATCGCTCTACTTGATGCTTAGGTGTGTGCATTTGAGTGTGTGTTCACGAGCATGACAGAGAGAGGCAAAATGCAACAGCAACGGAGTAAGGCAGGAAAACGCACTCATCAGAGAAAGAATGAAAAACAAAAAGGGAAAGAGGGAGATAATGTGAGACAGCAGACGTGGGCACAAATTGACAGAGAGTGAAACAGACAAAGAGGGGCAGACAGAAACGTGTTTGTGCCTGCTCACACACACAGATGAGGATTAAGTTTTAGATTAAAATTATAAGTATGTAATGATATGCCCAAAGTATGATTTCATAACACTGTAATATGTCATGAAATGTTAGAAATGATAATTCTTTAAGCCTAGGGGTGTTCCGTGAAATGCATGAGTCCCATAAAATGTATGAGTTTATGAAGAACTAAAGCACTATGTAATCTCATCATAGAAGTTTGGAGCCACGTGAGTAGCCTGGCTACTCACTGGAATCAAGATTCTGACTGGAGATCTGGTCTGTGCTTCTCTTGAGAGTCACATCCATGAAAGGCATTCAAACCTCCCTTTCTACACTAGACTTTGCTACTCAGGACTCCAGAATTCCCTGATAAAAAAGCACAAGCCCACCTCCAGCACCTGCACAGCCCTGTGCTATGTCCATCCTCACCAGGGCACAGACCACGTTCTCTCTGCTGTGCTGCCCGTCCCAGGTGCCAAGGGCTGCTCAGAGAGCAGTTGGGCGGGGGCGGGGGAGTGTGCACAGTGGTGGGCTGCAGAGTCTACAAAGCTGTGTCACAGGTCAGGATGGCGCTGTGAGGAAACGGGGCAGATCTCTGGATGGGGAGGTGGAGTCTGACTCACTTGATAATGCCATGTTCCTAGAATAAACTCCCAGGAATTCTCAGATTCAAAATTTGAACCTGGCCTTTCAGTGTCAATGATAACTTAATTTGCCAAGATAGGATGATAGAACATCTCTCCTTAAGAGTTGATAACGTAATACAGAACTTTCAAATGTTTCATCAGTGCATGTGGGGCTTTCATTGGTTCTGTTGCCCTAGCTGTCAAATGTCAGCGGTAGACCTGATCTGGGGGACTTCATAAAGCACAAGGCCAAACATCAGTTGACTTAGGCAGTCGCTAAGCTTTTGGGGGTTGGAGTGACATTACTAGGCAGGCTGGTTTAAGAAAGACTGGTTTATAATGATGCCAAAGCCACTCCTTGCAACCACCCACTCACTGACAAGGGGAAAAATATCATAAAACATACCCACTTTAGTCCCCTTCTGTTTCAGCCCGGAAAACAGATTTGTAAACATACATTTCTTTAAGGACAACTCACTGACCAATCTAAAGTAAATGTTTCTTCTCCTGCTGTAAATATGAACATATTAAAAAATGGAAAATAGTATTAATATTAAACACAGCTTTCTTAATTTAATTTCACAATAGAACTCTGTACTTTAAAAACAAAAGACGCCTACACCGAATCAGCTCTTTCATTGTTCTGTAAAAGCCACTGCTCAATTTGAAAAAAAAAAAAAAAATTGTTCACACTATTTCTAAGCAAGTGAGAATTCCAAGGAGGAAAAAGGATCATTATCTCGATGCCTAATTAATTTTCAAAAATATTGTTATGCAGACAACTGTTCAAATGTAATGCTATGCTCAGCCTCAAATTGGGAAAGTTCATGGCGATTGAAAAATTAGCAACTGCAATAAAGTGAAAAAAAAATCAAAGATAAAATGTTCAGCTTAAGGAGGAATATCTTGAACACAATCTGGATCAGTTGCCACATAAATGAAGGAAATGATATTACTCTTTAGCACTTTCAAAACATTGGTACTGAAAAATGAAATTTTTTAGTAACCATCTTACCAGTTGCAGGCTTCTTATGTTTCTTGGAATCCTGTCTTTCTTAATTGAGGTATTTGCATTTGGAAGTCCCTTTGAATCATCTTATGTTCAGTGATCATTTGCGAAGAAGATAACAAACAAAGCTATTTGGAATGTATTCAGTCATCCTAATTAGGAGAAGCCAAGACCCTCTCTCAGAAAAATTATGAGGCCCAGGTGTTGTTCTCTAACTGTTTTTCTTGCTCTGGCTTGTGGGAAATGAATTTAATGATCTAATCAGACTTTTTCCTTTCCAATATCAATAAAAAGTCAAAATAATTATTTTTTTTCCCCTGACTAATGCTCTCAAAGTTAATATCCATGTTACCCTTCCCATATGCACTGGCACAATGAAAGATTTCTGTGCCTCGTCTTCCTAAGGATGCTGTAAGTTGAGATGGGTTTCACAGCAGTGCCCCATCCTTGGCTTATGACTTTAATCAGATAATCCTCAACATATGAACAGATTCTGATTTTATAGAGAGTGTGCCACTGGGGTAGCTTCAGGTCCGGTGCGTGAGGATCCACTGCTTTCATTTTAGAAACCAAATTTTAGTCAAGTACGAGTCTTGAATTTCCTATCATTTAATTAATATTTTATTCTCTTATTTCATTTACAAATTCTGAGTTTTAAACTATTATTTACTAATCCTTTGGACAAGCATAAATCCCTGCCCTTATGCTTAAACTTGGTGTTGAATTCATTACTTACATTACATGCCTTAACAATGCTTTGTTCACTGGCCGCTAATTAGGCAGACTGAATGTCTTATCCATTACCACTGTCTGCAGAGACTTTGACTTTAGGTCTTCCTTGTTCATTTACTCAATTTGTTTTATTTCAGTATTTCCCTGACTCACCCTCCCTCTCTCCTCCCTCCCTGACCCTCTTCCCTTCTTCTCTCCCTCCCACTCTCCTTCCTACCTCCTCCCTTCCTTTCTTCTTTCCTTCCCTCTTTCCCTTTTTTCCTTCCTTCCCTCCTTCCTAGCTTCCTCTCTACTCTCTTTCCCTCCTTCTTTCCCTCTGTTTCCCTTTATCCCTCTGTCTCTCCCTTCCTTTTCTTCCTTCCTCCTTCCTCTCAGTCTTTCTTTTTTATTCTTTCTATTTCCCTGATAATTTACTTCCTGTCTCATGACACTAAAATTTAAAATCCTAGAAAAGGAAATATTTTTTTTCACTATTTCACAAGTGTATCTTCGGCACCTAGTATAGAATAATAATGTTTAAATGTTATTTGAATAAATAATTGAGGAAAAGCTTATATTCTTTATAGGTATAATGCCATGGCTAAAATTAAATCACAAAGATTAATGCTAGATACATTAATACCTATAAAAAACACAAAATTCTTACATCATTTTACCAGATAACTCTATTTTGTGCAAACAATTCAAAAAATAATTGTACGGTATCATAAAAATGTATAAGCCTAAAGAAATGAATTTTTCCAAATATTATAGTGTTAACATTTTTAGAAATAATCTATGAGTATGAAATAGAAATTACTAAGTACATGAAGCGATCAACATTAAAGGCAAGTACTTTTGCAGCCATTGAGAACATATTTAAAAAGCAGTCAAATAGTGTGTGGGGGGGGGTCCTTGCTTTTCCTTTATCTGAACAAAACAGAACATAGAATTTTATTGACTGAATGATTACAACGATGCACTGAAATTCATATGCAGACGAAAGTTAGTAACATCAAACAAAATGTAGATAAGTTTTTTTGTGTTGTTTTTAAGAGAGTACGGAATTTTGTATCTTTTTATAGTTTAAACTTGTATGTTTATAAAGTTTTTCAAGTCTGAAATGAAGAGAACAAATATATTGTAATAATTATTGGAAGAGAATCAATGATAGCTCTAGACGAATGGAGAGTGTAACGTTAACTGGCTTTTCTAGAAGAAAAGCCTAAACCCAAGAGTAAGTTGCATTCTCTATGCGTTGAAGGAAGGTAAACTTGCAATCATCACATTCATTAACATACAGCCTGTTTGGCACAACTGAGTTTAAGTGAAAGGAAAATCATGCTGTAAAACTCAGATTCTCAAAATTTAGAGCTGCATTCTCCTAGATGTTTAATTTCTAAATTTTTGTTTGTTTGTTTGTTTGTTTAGGCATGTTTTCTTCTAAATCACAGATAGAAATTCAGTTTTCCACCTGAAAACTTAGAGGTCTTAACAGATGAAGTTTGCAGTGTTTTCAAAGGAAACACAGTATGTGTAAAGCTAAAAGTTAATTCTAGTTGTTTATTAGTTGATTCAAAGTACTGGCTTTTGATTACTATGCTCCAGTGTTCTTACTCTTAAGGATATTGGTCTTACTCAAAATTCACAAGCAATGGAAAGAGAGATTGGCTCGGGTGTGGCATGTATAGGGAAGTGTTACCACACTTCTCTGGGATGGCCTGGAGATCCGTGGGAAAGGCTGCTTCCACTAACATGGAGCTTGAAAAAAATCCTCACCATGATTTGGCACCAAGAGCTGAAAAATCTGTACCCTCCAGAACAGGCAGTGAGCTGTTTAGCCATTAACTGCCTGCCAATCAAGTATTGATAAGAAAATAAGACTTCGTATTTGCATAGCCACAATGGATTACCACCAGATATTAATATCCAAGGTTCCTTTAAACCATGAGTTGGTGTTCTCAAAGTTAGCTTTACCCTAGATTATTGTGATGTTACTATAGCTCTACTTGACTGCAATCTATGGTACATGGAAAAAACTGGTCAGAGATGAGGTTAGAAAGATAATTAAAGGCTCATTCGTAAAGATCCTTCAGTGCTATTTCAAAAGAGTTGGTCTTTATCATGGAGAAATGGAGAGAAATTGGTGACTCATACTAAGCGGAAGATGAGAGAGAGGAGATGCTCACATTTTATGAGAACTTCTGTTGTTATAGTGAGAAACATAGAGTGCCCTGATATTTTTTGCATCTGTGTCCCTGCCCAAATGTCATGTCAAAATCCCCAGTGTTGGAGGTGGGACCAAGTAGGAGGTGATAGGATCATAGGGGCAGATGTCTCCTTTGATGCTATTCTTGTAATAGTGAGTTATCATGAGATCTAGCTCTTTAAAAGTACATAGCACCTCACTCCTCACTCTTCCTCCTGCTCTGGCCGTGTAAGACATGGCTACTTCCCCTTAGCCTTCCACTATGACTGTAAGTTTTCTGAGGCCACCCCAGAAGCCAAACAGAAGCCAGCCTGCAGAACCATGAGCCACTTAAAACCTCTTTTCTTAATAAATTACCCAGTCTCAGTTGTTTCTTTATAAGAGTACAAGAATAAATTAAAACCTGTTCACAAAGGGAGGATCTGTGATGAAGGACACAGTTCTAGAGAAATATATATTGATTGCCTCTATATACAACATTCTAGTCCCAGAATGAAATCTGAGAGGGAAAGCAATCTACTCACAAGTTGTTTGTCCTAGGCCCCCACCCTTGTCTTACATATTTCTTTCAAGTTTTTCTTATTATTTAACTACATCTACCTTCTCCTAATGTCATTCTTATTTTGAGAACTTGATATATGTATCATTAGATGGAAGTCATCGGGAAAATTGATTCTAATTTTCAAGGATTTGATTCTTTTTAGAATGCTTCTCCTTTAACGAAAGAAAAAGAAAAGCTTAAAATATGAAAGATGACTGATTTACATTAAATACTAAGATAGTGCCAGAGATTGCATAATGGCATGGTGAGATAGATATATATATATCACAAATGTGTACATATATCTATATACATATATATATATATAAAATCTCTAGAGATCTGTAAATGTAATGCAGATTAAATCTCAATGATCTACTTTTCAACAGCATCTGAAGATTTTGTTTGCTTGTGAAATTACATCTCTCATCCCAGCAGGTAGGAACTGATATGCCGGAACCCTGTAAAACAAACCTCTCTCTCCAGTTAGACCAGCCTCCCACTGTCTCCCAGACAAGCCACACTAATTTATTGTGTCCCATATCCTATCCCTCTAAGTCTACCTGTCCAAGGACAATCCCTGACTTCTGAGGAACGCTCAGTTGTGCTATTTTGTGTTACATGTTTCTGGAATCACATGATCTGGCCTCCCTTCCCTGAAGGACTGAAATCAGCATTTTGAATGAGGTTGAATCAGGAGAAGCAAAGACACAGGAGCATATTTTGTTTTCATTGTACTTTTAAAATGTATACAGTGCAAAAATTCTTCCTATGTCCCTGGATAAAAATTCCGACAGTCTCATGGCTTTTCTGTGTACTGTTACTTGGCCAAAAAAAAAAAAAAAAAAAAAATACCTTTGATTACTTCATGAAGCATTCACCAAACTCAAGTTGATTCTTGGATTGCCTATTCTTATGAAACAGCGAAACACTTTTTAAAGTTGAGGCTGTTCTACTGGTCCAATGATGGCCTGTAGCCTGGGAAGGAGCTGGGCTTGGCCTCGTCTCCCTTTCTCATGCCCTCCTTCCTCATTAATTGAGCACTATTTTTAACTTCGTATACAATGACATACATTAAGAAGAATAAAGTTTCACTTCATAATAGACCTGTGGAACGCTGGTCTTTAGTTTTCCAGTAGCACTTGATGTTTATAGCTGCCTCTTTTTTAGATGGGGCCCTTGGGGGTCCTGGGGAGACCTCACCTCTATTGCCAGGGCCATTGCACCCGAAGTCCTTGATTGTTAATGCCTGATTCTCTGCCTCACCATCCATGCCATTCTCAGTCTAGGGATTCTGCGATGCCCTTGGCAACTCTGGGTTGAGGGTGGTACCCTCTTTTAGACAGCCCTCTTCAACAGGATTTAAGATGACTTCATTCTGTATTCCTCTGTTGGATGAGGACCATGCATCCTGTGTCCTGTCAGCCTCCGCTGGAATAAACCAGTTCCCCAGAGCAGCAGCTTTGTATTCACGCCCACCATTGTGTTGGCCAGTGTTACTCAGATCTGAGATGTAGCAGGTAGAAGTTCAGAGTTCCCTGTGATTGTTAATTTTATATATCAAGTTGCCTAGTCTCTAGCACATGTACCCAGTTACTTAGTAAAACATGAATCTAGGTGTTTTGTAAATGTGATTAACATCCAGAATCAGTGTACTTTAAGGGAGGAAGATTATCCTCAATACTGTGGGCCTCATCCAGGCAGATGAAGACTGTATGAGCAAAACGGAGGTGTGCTGGAGAAGAAAATACTCTCCCTCAGCACTGCAGCAACTCCTCCTGGGTTTCCAGTCTGCCAGATTTCCCTATAAATTTCCAAATGTTCAATCCCCACAATTGTGTGAGCAAATTTCTTACCGATCTTTCAGTGACGGTCTATTATCTCCATCTCTCTCTCTCTCTAAATATATATTTATATAAAATCTCTATATCTCTCTCCGTGTGTGTGTGCGTATATATAAATATGTGTATATATGTATATATGTGTGTATATATATGTATATATTCTTATATGAATGTAAATCCTATAGAAAAACGCTGACTGATAAAACATGCTACGTTGTCCCCAGTAACTATAGGTGACAGGTTCCAAGCTTTACAAATGATCCAACTGAAGCCTCTCTAACTTGGCTTGCAGAGAAAAGCTTGAAACCCAACCTAAGTAGGTCTGAACACATAATAAACGAATCCTTTCAAAACATCCCCCTGTACTTTCCCTTAGCTTTTTTCTACTTTGCTGGTTCAGGAGAGTTCATTAATAGATTCTTGACTCCTTAGGACAATTTCAGTTTGACCATATAACTTCCTTTGGTATCACTGAAGTTTCTTGAACAAAGCTTGCACTTTCTTGTCTTTAAATATAAAATCTTCTTTACATGAATTCAGAAAGCATCTATTCAGAAGTTCGGATACAGCCTACCATACATTTGCTACAGGATTCATGGAGCAGGCTCAGTTTTCAAGGAATTTATAATTCATTTGGAGGACATAAAAATTACAAACATTTTGTTATCCCTTAAAAGGAGCTAAGAAAAATCAAAAACATGGTCTAGAATGATTGGTGACCATAGAAAAGATGACACTTTTAAAATAATGGAGAGGAGAGCGAGAGGAAATGTATCTTGAAGAAAGAAGTTAAATGGATAGGCAAGATAACGGTGAGGTTGGGAGGAAAGAGTAAAGAGAATAGGAAGATGGAGGCTACATTGTGGGGACCAGTGGAAGATAAAGTTGGAGATGACTAGATTACTCTAGAAAGTAAAACATACCAATTTGTATTTGATGTGTTGATTGATGACAGTTACAGAAGCAAATGATTGATTGGTGGTAAGTTGGGCAGCTCTATATAAAAGGGGACCCAGCAGGGCTATGGGGGAAGAGTTTGAGGAATGATAAAAATATCTGAAGGACAACACAGTAGCTGGAGTTCTGTTGCAAAGCTCCAGCTATGAGTGCTTAGGGAAAGCCAGTGTTCAGCTGGCTGGTAGCAGGTGCTACAGTGCTGGAGCAGAAAGGCACTTGAGTGAATGATGGACTCTAACTCTCCATGTTGTTGTTGTGAAGTTGTGACATGGACTGTTCATGGGTCTGAGTAGCTAGTGTCAGAGCTGGGGCCAGACCAGTCATGTAGGTTTCCAGACACGGATTATTTGCTCATGGTTTTAATGGAATTATATCTGTTTAAAATTGCTTATTATGAATCCTGACATAAAATGCATTCTCCCAGATGCCATGCAAAACTGTTAGTGATGAAACGCTTATGATATTATGAATCCAACACATATGGTAAAGTATGGTAACAAAGGATGAATACTTTTCTTTTCTTTTCTTTTCTTTTTTTTCTTTTTCAAGACAGAGTCTTATACTGTCGCCCAGGCTACAGTGCAATGGCGCGATCTCGGCTCACTGCAACCTCCACCTCCAGGGTTCAAGTGATTCTCCTCCTTCAGCCTCCCTAATAGCTGGGATTACCGACATGCACCACCACATCTGGCTAATTTTGTGTTTTTAATAGAGATGAGGTTTCGCTATGTTGGCTAGGCTGGTCTCGAATTCCTGACCTCAGGTGATCCACCCACCTCGGCTTCCCAAAGTGTTGAGATTACAGGAATGAGCCACTGCGCCCAAACAACATTTTTATTTTCTTATGCCAAAAGCATTTTGTTCCTAACTCAGTTTTTTTTTTTCCCTACGCAAGTGTCCACAGATTAACTCAAACAATACACTGACAATACAAATAGAGAAAGTAAACATAATACTCAAATATAACTCTGGGTGCTAGTTTTATTTTTTTTTTCTATTTTTTCAGCAGGGCTGTTCCATCCTTTGTGAAATTTTGGCAGTTGGAATACCTCTGAGAAGATAGGATGAGTGGGCACTTTGCTTTAAGGAGTGCTTTGGAAATGGCTATTTAATGTTTTTGAGAAGTTATTTACAGGAATAGATTGGGTAAAAAAGCAACATACAACACGAAGTGGCAGCAACACCAGCTTCCTTTCTCACTCTCAGTGGTGGGGAAGCACTTACAGTAATTGCTAGTCAAGTGGTAAACTCGGTTGGAAGTACGACACTGATTTCTACTCCACCCCACCTTGGGTATTACTTGTTTTGTAACTGTACCATGTCGTTAATATTCCTTTTGGTTGCAACAAAATTTAAAGCAATAGTGTTTTTCAAAAGATTTTTAACAATAAAAAAAATCATAGCTTCAATGTATAGAGAGATAGAATATGGATTTAACAAACTCTGTCATTAAATGTGCTTAATAATTTTTGGTATTTATGTAAAACTTCTGCCTAGCATGGAGTAACCACATATTATATGTTTGTTGAATGAATACATAAAGGTTTAACATAACGTCCCCCGTAAATAGAGAAGGTCTTCCTTTTTTCCAAGCAAAAGCGTGCTTGTACTTGTAAAATTAAATGTATACTTAAGATCCGACCCTTCTTAACATTCCTTTCATTTTGCTTAATAGTCTCTTTCCATCTTTCCAGCATTCAATAACTATTTAAGAACTGAGTCGTGGCTATATCTTGTGGCTATATCTTGACACTGAAAATCACTTGAAAAATATAATAGCTTGAGAGATAAGATAGAATTTTTGTAAATGGTGTTATAGAAGGTACATGTTGAGTTCTAATACCAAAGCCATGGGAATTGTAAGTCGTGGAACTGGAAGCAATTCACCCATCTGGAATTGAACAGACAGTGGGAAGAGTTTGCCAGTGGTGCTTCATTCAAATATATGAATATATATTTGAATATAAAGTATATGAATACAGAGACAAATACATATCAGTACTCATTATTTTAGCTCGTCTGGGATCAGTGGCTCACAATGTACAACTTCTTTGACAGAAGGGCTTTTCAGTACATGAATTCTCTTCTATAATTCACTCATATCAGGTGCAATGTTGTACCTCCTGTTGTGGAAAGTACATCATCTCTCCCAAGAGCAGAATTTAGAAATAATTACCAATCTACCCTCAAAGACTCTCAATTGGAGATGTTTCTACATTTTTACAAAATACGATAAGGAGATCGATCTCAGAAGACCAATATTCACATTAAGAGGTGCTGAGGAAAACTAGAGAAAGTGACATTTTGAAAATACCTTTTGAAAATCTGTTAATTCAACCAGGAATGCAGACACCAAGATCTTAAAGCTTAAAGGGATTTTCAGAGAAGTGGGCCAACATTCTTCAAGCTGCTTTTTCCTAGGGTTGCTTGCCATTTTTGTTATGGCAAGCTAAGAATTCAGGAAAAGGGTTGATGTAAACATTTCTTGAAGTAAGCATAACCTTTAATAATTTGAAATGGAAGACAGACAAAAGTTACAGTATGGATAAATCAAGGCAGCAAGAAATTAAGACGCTAATATCTTAGTAAATAAGGTGGTATGCAGAAGTAAACTCTAGATTCAGCAGTTTCTCCCCTAAAGTACATGCCAAATTTTAAAGCTTTGTTAGGGAAGAAGCTAAGAAATCAAGCAAGACAGAAATTAAAATGGCCCAACTACCTTGTTAAACGGATGGCCAATATCAAGTAAAATGGATACACATACCTTGATCTAGCATTTCTCTCGTAACTATATGCTCAGCAGCAGGGTGTATGTACGTGCATAGATAGATAGATAATATTTAACAATATTTATAGCATCAACATTCATAACGGCTCAAATTTGAGAATGTGCCCAATGTTTCCAAATCCACAAAAAATAAATTATGTGGTATACTCATACAACAGTAGCAATTAGAATGAATGAACAAGTATAAAAAAGAAACTCAAAGGCTGAATCTCAGTGAGAGAAACCAAAAGAATATAAACTGTAAAAAAAAAAACGTGTTATATATATAGACATTGATATAATGGTGATTAGGGGAGCCAGAGTTGTAATTTGTACAGCATAAGACAGGGGATAATGATAATCATCTCTTCCTTGGTTGATTTAGGTGATAATTGTAAAGAGAAATGTTACTGACTTTTACACTTGTGGTTTGTAAACTTTACTATATTTATGTTATACTTCAATAAAAATTTTCCTTAAAATATTTTAGGGATATTCTCTTATGAACAATAGAGATGAGGGATCCAAAAACTGTCATTGCTAACACATGACTTTAATTCGTGTATACCGGAATTCTGCTACAAGCCTCCTCCTTTTTCTCAGGCTTCCAATTAGGCTGCTCTGACTTCCATGTTAGGGTTGGCAAAGGATGCGAGATATTAAGTGACCATAATTTTATATGTAAAACAAAGTAGGAAAAACATGTTTTCGGGATTAAAACAAATGGTGACATTTTTGGTGTACCCTAGAGCAGCATAATAAGGATAATGCCAAAGAGAGGTGGCCGGACTATTATGAAAAGCGCCCAGGTTGATGTGGAAATGGAACATGAGGTTAAAGCAAAACAGCGCTAGGCGTCTTTTCTTTACTGTGCTGGGAAGATGTAGGCATGGGAGATTATATTACAAGTGAATCATGAGGTGCCTGGAAGAGGAGAGAGAGACTTAGCAAAACAGAGAATCCAAAATGCCCAAAGAAATAGAAAGCATAACTGAGAGTCACATACGTGAGACACTAAAAGCTCATGAATCCAGAGGATGTTGAGGTCTGAACAAAAGTTTGCAATGTTTGATGCAGTTTGGATCACATGTTCAGGTAGAAATGTAGACATCTCAATGGATACCAATGTTGGTGACAGAATCCAACCACATAATTGGTATCTGTAATGTGGCCAACTGACTGCCACTGCATTAGGTGCCTCACCATCATGCTTGCCCTGAAATCTAGATGCAACCACAAGGAGAAAAAAATAAGAAACATGAACTGATGTAGAAAATCTGGAATTACTGACATTTGATTTGAATCAGTAAGATTACGCTTTCCACTACTTGGTGAAATGGACCATTCAGCATAGAAATAATTTTGAGGTGAAAATCAATATGGAAAGTCACATGCGAAATTTTGAAAAATTTCACAAGGAAGAAAGATGAGCAAGTGTATCCCAGGATATCAGACAAGTCCAGATGAACCAAACAGCAACAGTTAAATGAAGAGTAGAGCGTGTAGATGTAGGAGTATTGCCAGATGAGATTGGAAAGCTGTACGGTGAGAATGATCCAAATATATTATTTGTATCTATTACAGACCTAGGAATCCAATGCAAGCCTTATGCTCCAATATTATTATTATTATTATTTTGAAGATGGAGTCTTGCTCTGTCACTCAGGCTGGAGTGCTGAGGTGTGATCTTGGCTCACTGCAACCTACCCATCCCGGATTCAAGCAATTCTCCTGCCTTAGCCTCCCGAGTAGCTAGGACTAGAGGTGCCCGCCACCACACCTGGCTATTTTTTTGTATTTTTAGTAGAGACAGGGTTTCACCATGTTAGGATGGTCTCGATCTCCTTACCTCATGATCTGCCTGCTTCAGCCTCCCAAAGTGCTGGGATTACAGGTGTGAGCCACCGCACTCAGCCTCCAATGTTCTTTTTGTTATATAATGCTGCACTAGAATATGAAAAGTTATTTTGCAGTAAGCTGAAAGACACTGAAAAACAAGGTTATGACTCAGACAATTTATGTTTATAATCTAATTGGAAAGATAACCTATAGACAGATAACCATAATACAAAGTAGTAGATAAGTGATAATGGGATATATAACACAGGCATTGAAAACAAGAAATGAATCATGGAGAGTTGGAAAAATAAGGGAACTTTTCATGGAGCACGTGTTGTGTTTCTACTTAAAAATTTTAGCATTTCAATGAAAATAACAGAAGTAGCCTTCTACACATAAGTCATGAATGCAACTATCCAGAGGGTGATGAGAAAAGCAAAGCTCCTATCTATGTCTAAGACCAGAGTTGCAGGGATACAGAAATCTTAATTGCCAAAATTTGGAACATTTTATCTGCATGCTGTTGATAATGAGGAGTTAGTAAAGTACAACCAGTCTGTCAACACACATTTGTTTAGTGCCTAGTGTTTTCTCTTAGAAAAGCAGTGGTGAGGTAATTTTTGGAAGTTAATTTGGTGATCATATTTATGAATCAGGAAGGAGTGGCATAAAACTGTTGAGAAGTTCTGGCCAAGTAATAAAGGCCCAGTAGATAATGATGATTGCAATGGAAATTAAGGGAGAGATGGAAAAGGCATTAGGAGGGAGCTTCAATTATAGTTGTTGTTTGGTTGCATGCTTATGATTAAGATGAGAAAATTGGAGATGAAACAAAAATATTGACTAGAAGTGACCAAGGTGACTATGAGAATATCAACAGAAAATCTTTGGGAGGCTGGTTATTGGTGAATTAATTACGATAAAATTGGTTTGAGGCATCCTGAATATAAATCAATAGAAGATAACTGAACGTGGAGGAATGGTATGGATATGAACCATCTAGCAAAAAGAAGAGTGGAAGCCATGACAAGATAGAAAAATAGAAGGGTGTAGAAAAACAGAGTTTTCTCATTTGGAAGATATAGTGAAAATTTAAGTCCAAGGACAGGCTGCCAATTAGGGAGGTATAAGCGAATACTCCAAATGGTGATGTTAAGGGCCACAGAGGTTATCAAGAGGAAGTGGTCACCATTGTGTAAACTCAAGGTCAAGGAGAAATGAGACTCAGAAAAACTTTCAGTTTAATAGCTATGGTTTTATTAATTTTCCTCTAAATGAAGAATTGAAGGAAAACTGTGTTGAGTAGAAGTGATTTTCCACACATTTTTTCTCTTGTGATTTAACTGTAAAAGTTAGAGGCAGTAAATTGTTGCTTTTCTGAATTAGCAGAAATTCGACTGTAGGGAAGCTGAAAAACTCTTCTATATTTAATAGTTGTTTTTCATAAAGAAAGGAACTGATTTTCTTTCATGCAGTGTTCATTGTTTTACACAGTAAGAAACACAAATACAGTTAAATAACAATTATTCTACATTTTATGAGTACTTCGTTTAGAAGGAGTAATGATGGAAGTCATTTAAAAGGCAGTAAATTCAATGTGCTTTGCTCTACTACAAATTTCATTATGAGTAAAGCTAAACCACTCTTCATACAAAGAATGATAGTGATTACTGACTCATGAATTTGGGAAGTGCATGTGAAAGAGTGAAGGAAGAGAGAAGCAAAGGAATTTTGATCAAGCATAACAAGAGGAGGAGTGCCCTAGCTCTTATAAGAATGTAGTATAAACTATAGTAATTTAAATATATATATATATACATACACATATATATATATAGAGAGAGAGAGTTGGTGAAGCATATTATAAGAGAAAGACAAGATCCAAATAAAAATTAATGTATATATGGAATTTTATTAAATGATAAACATAATATTTCATAGCACAAAGGAACTGATGGGTGACTTAATGGCACTGAGAATACTATCTATCCTTATGGAAACAGTAGTGTATGAAACTTCACTAACTTTACACTATGGTAATTTTAGCTGAAATTTAACTCTCTATATATTCTATCAATATTCTCTTAATCTGTCTGCCTATCAGATATTTTTATTTTCAAATGTAGTGATAAAATTTGTAAGCATAAAATAAGACCAACATGCCATTAATGAGATTGAAATACAGATAATTATTTAAAATTAAAAGCAACTGTGTTGCAAAATACAGCATATGCTTAGCTCAACAGAAGTATCAGTCCAGGGAAAGAACTTATGACACAAATAACAAACAGTGTCTACATAAAATATATGAAAACCTATGAATTATTGAGAAAATGCAAGCAACCATGTAGAAATAGGCACAAATCACGAAGTCCCAAAAATAGTTAACAGCCAGCACAGACCTAAAAAATATATTAAAACGACATACCATATTTTTCATCCAGACTGGCATAAATTTATGGAGTTATCCTGTCCAATATTGTTGAGAATATAGGGAATCTGGCATTCTCACACACAACTGCAAGGAAAGTGATATAGTAGTAGTTCTTGGAAAAACCATGAGTAATTTTTGCTATTTTAAAAATGTGTATAGACTGTGTCCTAGTACTTCTGCTTTCAAAACTTTGCATTTCTACAAGGATGTAGAGTTATTTGTGTGAGAATCTTTTGCATAGTACCCAAAATAATAATGAGAACAGAATAATTATAATGAAATAATATATATATAAACACACAGAGAAACACTAAGAATTTTGAGGAGTATTTCCCCTTAATAAGGTCAAAGATACATCAATTCATATATATTTTTTTAAAAACATAGCACACGGTAGGGCAATTTGGTAGAGTTATGATTTTTAAAGGAAAACACTAGAGACAAGAAGAATGGGAAGTGCTGCTTTAAAACTGCTGATGTCACGTGGTTATAAAGGCTGTGAGGATAAATGAAGGAGGAAAGAGGCATTGAGGGTTTGTATAGGGAGAGTTGAAATTTACATAGGGTGGCAGTAGAAGACCTTACATATAGGAGACATTCGAGCAAAAATCATAGACACTTGATGAACCAGCCATGTGGATATCGGGGGCACTGAGCACTTCCTGTCACCAAACGTTCAGGGAGGGACGATGAGGCCGTTGTGTTGGCAGCGAGGAGACCAAGGGGAGAGGCACGAAGATACACGTTGAGACAGTTAAAGGGATGGGAATTAGGAAGATCGTTTGGTCTTGCAGGCAATTGAAAGAATGTCCTCTGAGGAAGACGAGAAGCCACGGACACTTTTAAACAGAGCAATGAGTTGTATCATTTTAAAACATCAACTTTAATTCCCACGTTGAAAATAACTTTCAGGTGGGAACAGGGGAGAACGAGGCTTCTCTGTAATAATCAAGGTAAGAGATGAAGGAGACCAGGATCGGATGTAAGCCGTTAAGTTGGGGGGACGTAGTCAGATTTCCAATATCTGTTGGAGGCAGAGCCAAGAAAATGTCCTCAAGGACTGGAGGATTGACATTAAATGAAGTAGTACCATTTAGTACCTTGTCTGAGAGGCAGGGACACTGGAATTCCCATTTTCAGAGACAGAGGAATCTGCGAAGCCAGCAAGCGAGGTATATTCCATCCCACTGCGCGGACTGTGCTCTGAACAACATGTATCCAGGTAGAGCAGTATGTTTGGAATACCATCTAGATCCTTTCTCTCCAGACCATACATCGTGAAGGTAATTGAGTTTGTCAGAATGCCTTAAAAAAATCCAGTAATGCAGTGTACAGTTTGTTCTGCATCTCTCCTAAGAAATCCATTTTTCTAATTCACAATTACATACAGGCATTGCGATTTGATTGCTGTTCCTGCATGAAGGCAGAGAGAGCAATCAGGAGCTCAGTTCAGACATATGAAATCTGAGATCTCTATTAGACACGCATGTGGAGTTGTCAAGGAGGCCACAGGTTTTGCTCAGGTGGAAGGGAGGCTGGACATATAAATTATATCAATTCGGGGCTCCTAAGAATACAGTTACGTGATTGCGTGATTTCACCAAACAAATGAATGTATAAACAGCAGTGGGAGGCCAGAGTTAGTCTCTGCGGCACCTAGATATCTGGAGTTCGGCAAATAAGGAGGAAAAAGCATGGGGGATTGAGGAAGACTGTCCTATGAACACACAAAGCAAGCTCACATGTAAGAAGTCTTCCAGACAACTTAAAGCAGCTCTCCTGCAAAATGAATTGTATCTCATTTAAGTCATGTTTACAAATATCAATCTTAAAATTTCTTGCATGAAATGTGAAAGAATTAAGACCTTCTATAAAATTACTTTATGAGACATAAGTTGAAAACTGGTCCATGTGAATTTTTTCTCTACATGACCCTGATATTTTTACATTTTTTACAAGATACATGCTTTGTTTTTTTAAAGTAAAATAAGAATAACAAAAATTAGGACAAAATATTTTAAACTTTCCTGATATGAATTGGTAGCAAATAACAGATTCTTTTTGGCAGGAATGTATATACATATATTTTCTTTATAAAACAATGAGTTCTAGCATTCTGCTGTTGATAGTACACAACCTACTAAGATTGGTCAAGTATGATGTAGAATAAATATAGAGACATGATATATGAAAATATGAAGACACAATTTTCCACAAAATGATATGTCAAACAGAACTTTTCATATCTCCTGGGAACCAGCATAAATATTACATATAGACTGAAGGAAAAATTGTACTGAGGCAGATCCTGAAACTAAAATAACATTTGACAACTATCACAATCAAAAGTCAAATAGAAGGAAGCTAATGTTCTCTGTAGCGTTATTTCCACAGAAGTAGAAGTTCATTCAGAAATGCAGTCAATACTTATTTATCATTATTGCTATAGACTTCTGACAACTCCCTTCCAAAAATATATGATGATTGTTTTATATACATAAGTACATGTTTAAAAAGCATTTTTTGATAGAAAAAATAGTTATAAATTTCATATCTAATATAGAAAGTAGGTTATCAATATCTCATAGCTACTTAGACCTAAAATGTATTAAATGAGAAAAATCAGAGTCCTACCACATATAAAATCAAGATTGAAAGAATATTCTTCGCTTAAATACACATTAGTGTTATAAGTATTACAGTTAAATATTTGAATTTTAGAAAATATAGGCTTATAAATTAACCTTATATTGATACTTTCATTATACATTTTTTGCAAACAAGTATTTAATAGGATGTTGCTTTATTCATGAGAAATTATGAATGCCAAAAATGCCCCCACTGCGCAAGTTACTATTCTAGAATCTATTTACCACAGAAACAGGAACGCTAACTTGATATAACAGTGATTGACCACAAACTCTGTGAGAAAAGGGAATTAAATAATATTACTAGTTTAAGGTGATGAAACAGAGGTTAAACATTCTTAAGAGGTTTCTCTAAAACTTGCAATGCTTAGCAGAGGTATTGTAACTAAGTTCCAAGCTCCCAAATACAAGTATTGCCTTTATATTATATATCTCCTGATGTTTGACTGACAACATTGCTGTACAACTTCATCAGATACTTAAGCACCACACTTAACTTTGAATGACATGTATCTAATTTCTAAAATCAAATTTATTCCCAAAGAGCAAGATTTCTCACGAATGATACTGTATAAACATTTATGAAAACAACTACGATAAGACAGTTGGGGTTATTTGGGTGAACATAAGTGTGGCAAAATGAAATATCTATGTCCAAAGTTAAAATATGGGAAGGTCACCAATCTTTTGACCTTATGTGTTTTGATATACTTCTTTAAAAACTCAATAGGAAAGTAAAACTATACAGTTATCATTTGTATTAGTTCACATTTATTGTAGTTTCTTTCATTTTCAGGAATAGAGCACTGAATGACACCCAAGTGACCCAGTAAATTAATTTACGTACGTTAGTGTGTAACTTAAAACTAGAAAATGATTTACAGTTTGACAAGAATAAAGACCTATATGCACTCTATATATCAAGTCAACTCTATATACAACTCTAACTAAATACAATTCCTCCTTCCTTTAAAAATGTATATGGCAACTATTTTTTCTGATTATAAAGGAGTATGAAAACTCCAAAATTAGAATAAACATTTTCATTGTCAAGTATTGAAATTATATGGACATAACCATGTTAACATTTTAGTGTGTTTGTCTTATAAAATTTATCATATGACTTTTTTCTAATTCATGTAAAAACTCCTCAGTTTTTGCTCATTTTTTGTTTCCTTTTGCCAATTATGTCATCTGGAAATAACATTTTTAACTGCTCAATATCAAAGTTTATTTTATTCATTTGTTACAGTTTTTTATTGCAGAATTGATAGGAGCTTCTAGATCATACCGCAGATCTGTGGTAGACTTCATACTTTAAAATAAATTCATTTTAATTTAAATGTCAATGACTATTTATTTGCAATAGAGGTTTCTTCCTAAATATGATAATCTCCTTGTAGCAAAAAAAAAAAAAAAAAAAAAAAGAAGTGTTTCTTCAGAAATGGAAGTTACCTTTTCAGTATCTCCTAAATTACCATATTTACTTAACTCTCCCTTAACCTATTAATATAAAAAATGTATATTAATAGCTATCCTTTATCAAATTGGTGCGTTAATTACGCAGAATAAGCATCACCTAGTAATAGATTCTTTTTCTTTTTTCTTTTTCTTTTTTTTGAGATGGAGTCTCCCTCTGTTGCCCAGGCTGGAGTGCAGTGGTGTGATCTTGGCTCACTGTAACCTCCATCTCCTGGGTTCAGGTGATTCTCCTGCCTCAGCCTCCTGCGTGGCTAGGATTACAGGCACCCACCACCAAGCCTGGCTAATTTTTGTATTTTTAGTAGAGAGAAGGTTTCACCATGTTGGCCAGGCTGATCTCTAACTCCTGACCTCAAGTGATCCACCTCGGCCCCCCAAAGTGCTGGGATTACAGATGTGAGCCACTGTGCCAGGCCAATAGTTTTCATTATTAAATGAATTCTGGATTTATTCCATGTGCCAATATTGTGTTTAAGATCTTGCATTCATATTGTTAAGTAGAACCAGCCTATGGCTTTCTGATTTATTTTTCTTCTTATGAATTTATGATAGTTGAATATTTTCCTAGGATACTCTTTTTCTCCAAATTATGAAGGTGATTCTCTTATCTACCTAATGTAAATAGAGTTAAAGAGTGGCGTTATGGAGAGGAGAATTGTTCCTCCTTCCCCCGCCACCTGTTTTCAATTTGTTTTATAAACATGGATAACTGGACACCTTATTGGAACAGGTGGCACAGAAATGAGGAGGAAAATACATGGAACCTGATTCAGGCGTCAGAATATCACAGAAATAAACATGAAGTGTTCACCTGGCCAGAAAGACAAGGGAGATCTTCTCCGAGGAAGTAACAGTAGAGTTAAAATTTAAAGAAAAGCTGAAGATAGTGAAATGAAGTTGGGAAACAAGAGTGTTCCTGACAGAGAAAAAAACACGTTTAAAATCCTAAGAGAGAGAACCAGGAAAGAACAAGAAACAAGCAAGGCCCATGTGCCTGGAATGTACAGGGGAGGCTGAAATACAACTTGTCAGCATTTAGACTTACAGGATGTTGTAGTTTATGTGCGAATGTGACCTTTATGTAAGGGCAATGGGAAGCTGTTGAATAGGAACTATTGGGTGATCCTCTCCAATTTGCCTTGTAAGAAGATAACTGAGGGCACAGTGGTAAACTGACTGGAAGAAGCTTCAAGGCAAGTTTAGATTCAGGCATAGTAGTTTGAATGATGCTTTAATAATGCGTTGGAGATAAATGTTACCTTGAAATCGAGTGATAGGCTGGGGGAGAAAAATTGTTGTGCAAGGATACACAGTGGGTGTGGAGGAGTAGCAAAGTGAATTATTATTGCTCTGACTTGAATCACTAGAGAATTACGGAACTGTTCACTGATACAAGCAGCACTGCAGGACCACCTCATTAAGTGTGGGCCATCACGAATTGAATTTTGGATGCTGCAGCAGAGACTTTTGATTAGTTATTTATGTCCTTTGTTTTACTAATACCAGTTTGTTTTTGTAAAGTCGTGACGCTGTAGGTAGGTAAGAACTGAATTTTCCATATTCTCCTGCATCCAGGAGTGACTTAGTCATTTCCAGACAAGGAAACTGAAATGGAAACTTTCTGGCTTGGGCTTCCAGGAAACCTATTATTCTAAATAAATAATGACCTTGATTTGCACATGCCTTTTGCCTTTTTCTTTTTCACTTGTTCTTGCTTGAAATGAAGAGACGTTCCTTAAAGAGGGGTAGCTTCTTATAACCATGGAGTGGGGGAAAGCCACACATGAAGGACAGTGCAGCATGACTAAAAGAAGAGACTGGAGCCTTGAACAATGGCTTTAGCACTGAACACATCAGCCTGGGGCTCATTATTGCCTGAAAAAAATTTACTTACTTGTTTAGCAGACACTTTGTTAATTTCTGTTACGTGAGACTGACAGCCATCCTAACTCCCGTTGCCCTGTTAAGTTTGCCTCTTCCAAATAAAAGCATTTAGGAAGAAGATAAATATTTGGTTCTGGGATCTTAAAAGACAGATCTGGCTTACAGACTAGATCAACAACAACAATAACAACAAAATTGAGACCTATGAATAGGTGGTAATTAAATCCCCAAATATGGATGAGACTGCAGAAGGAGACAGAAGAAAGTGCACAGTGAGAAATGGCTATGAAGGATGATTTATTGGTTTGCAAAATTTATTGGATAGCTAGAGGAGAAATAATTTTAAAGATGACAGTAGACTAACAGCCAAACAATTAAAAAAGTCAGTTCTCTTTCTACAGTCCTCTCCCTGATTGGTCTGTTAAGCATTTCTTATGCCATGCAATGCATCTACTTAAATGCCTATGATCCTTCATAATTTTATATTATATCATAATTTAATGAAGCTGACTGGTTTAAAGACCTCTTCATTGGGAGGCCAAGGAGGGCTGATCACGAGGTCAGGAGTTCAAGACCAGCCTGACCAACACAGTGAAATCCCGTGTCTACTAAAATTGCAAAAATTAGCCAGATGTGGTGGCACACGCCTGTAATCCCAGCTACTCAGGAGTCTGAGGCAAGAGAATTGCTTGAACCTGGGAGGAGGAGGTTGCAGTGAGCCAAGATCACGCCACTGTACTCCAGCCTGGGCAACAGAGTGAGACTGCGTCTCAAAGCAAAACAAAACAAAAACCTCTTCACTATCTGAGGACAATGAACATTTTTCGCTCTGCTTTCTTAATAATTTTATTGGCTTTTTCCCTGTCCTATAACTTAAGAGTATCTTTTCTTGCATCGTGTACATTTGGCATTGTCCTCTTAACTGGAAGTGTATTAGTTACTTTCGTTTTTGGAATACTATTCATCCATCTTTTCTCAAATCCCAGTTCCTCCATAAAACTCTTCAATTACTCCAACCCAGACTTCTCTCTTCTCCTAAGGCCCATGATACTAAAGAGTTTCATCACACAATCAGAAGAGTTAATGATATGTGTTGTTCTCTCATGGTTTTATGAATATTTATCAGGTCTCTCAGGTAGACGTTAAGCACTCTGTCTTATATTTTTCTTTTATATTACTAAGAGTACTTAGCAAAATTTTACCCAAGGGAGGCTTGCTCTGCTAGGTGAGAAAAATGTTGACATAGAAATTCCCCTGTTCTCTATCTCATCAAATCTGCCCTCCCCCCTCAGAGATTCCTCTTTCCCAGATTTATTTTTCTGTGATCTACAATGTCAAGTACTTCACTAGGAATTCTGTCTCACCTGTGTAACCCATCTCAGAAGATGGCTACGTATGTTTCATGGCGAGATAGGAAAAATTTCACACTACTAATACTTAAACTGTGCTTAGGTGTAAGACATGACTGAAATAAATTATTTTTCCTTAACAATGCGGATTAAAATAATGCTTTTTCCAGTTCAGTAGGAAATAACCAAGTGTCAAGGTTTGTGCTAATACCACAGCCAGCATAGGCCGGTTGGGGTCAGGGGGCATTTGCATTACTGCACTCCTCTATCATCCATATGACGCTGTTGGATTTTGTTAGTTGAACCATTTACAATGGGAACTACCGCACCTGTTATACTCTAAGTCTTTGATGTTGTGCTCATCTCTGCAGTTCTTCCCGAGTTGCAGTAGACTCTACTATCTTGACTAGGGACAGACAGCTTCAGGGCTTAGCACTTGGCCTGCCTTCCATACTAAATTACTCCACAGGTCAGGGAGCCAATAGGAACACGCTGGATTTTAAAGTGAGCCTCCCCAGTCAGTTGCTAAGAGTGTCTGTCACAATTGTGCACTTCAGGGTCAGAGAAATGACGATAGGAAATGTCTGTCTTCCCATTGGACTTGCTGTAAACAAACTTTGGCCAGGGTTCAATGATCTGACTGGCCTCCTCACTAGTACGTTCGGTCTTGTCACAGTAAAGTGAGTGACTGCTGGACCTTCAGGGAATGTAGTCAAGCGATGGGCTCTCTGGTCTCACATAAAATATCGAAACTATTTTCTCCTCTCTTGCCTCCTGAGCCATGCTAAATGTGCGAAAATGTGACCAACATCCCTACCTCATTTTCTGTAGGTTGCAGTCATGTTCGAGCTTCAAGAAAAGAAACGTAAACAGTAGTAAAAAGTAGCTTCTTATCAGGAGCTACTCCAGGTGTCCTGGTCCCCAACTCTTGCCTCTGTGCAAATACATCCTCCTTCCAACTTTAAGTTCCGCCCTTTGTGCTTCAACACCTGGAAGGGTGACTCCTAATTGTGTCCCCTATGTCCTCCCGGTTCATACTAGCTCTTGCCAGAAGTTGACTGTACTTTTTCCTCTCAGTACTGAGACTGTATTTCCTTGCACAGGCTAAAATGTAATACTCTCAGTCTGGAGGCGTGATTTTTCCACTCAGCAGTGTCAGCACCACCTGGAAACTTAATAGAAATGCAAATTCTCAGCCCACCCAAGATCTAGTGAATCAGAAGCACTGGAGTTAGGCTCCAGAAATGATCCTATCAAATCCTCTAAGTGAGTCTGATGAAATTTAAAGTTAGGTAACTGTGAAGTGGAGATCAGTGGTCATCAAACTATGACCCAAGGTCAAATTCCCACCTCTTGCCTGTTTTTGTGTGGCCTTCAAACTACAAATGGCTTTATTATTTTTAAATGGTGATCTGTTCAACATTTATATAAATACCCACATCATGCCCTTGATCCAGATCCACAAAGCCTAAAATACTTAAGATTTTTCTGTTTTCAGAAAGTTTGCCGACCCTTGGCCTAGTGCTAATGAGGGAAATTAGAACAGACTTTTGAAGGGAAGAACAAACATCATCTTGTGAGAAATCTGTCTCAGAAAATGTCTTTTTATGGACACCATCAGAGGGGAGGATGCTCTCTTCTACCAAGCCAGTGGGAACTATGTACCCTATAGGTGATACTTGGAAGCAACTGCTGAGGATTCTCAGCTTGTCCACCCAAGTAGTGTCCCCATTGCAGGTCTCACGGCCATGGGTCTGCCTTATCATTGCCCTGAATTTGGTGAAGGTACTTAACAAGTGCTGCATTTAGACTAATTATAGCTCTGCCAACTAACTGGGCTGTGTGTTAGGCCTGACTTTCAGCACAGTGTGCCACGGAGCTGTAGGAGATAAGGCAGACAAAAGGGTTCCTTTGGTTGTTGCATAAAGGATTCCTGACCTTTATGATGTACTTTGAATTGATAGCTATATTGAGTGTGTCATTTTCTATTGTCAAGGTGTCAAAAGCCATTCTAAAAAGCCAGTTCACTCTACTGTCTTTACACTTACCATTGCCTCCCTCGGTAGCTTTATCCTTCAACCGCCGTGTTAGCTCACCTCAAGCCATAATGGACATGAATCTTGCAATTGTGATGTTACTGCAATGTGGGAGATGCCCCCATAATTGTTACCACCAGCAATGGTCCTGAAATGCTGTCAGATCAGTGAGTGATCTATTTCCAGAAACCTTCTTCCAGTCTGCCTTCTAGAAGGTACCAGTTGTCTTATGTTTGCTTCCATTTGAGTCCAGAGCTAAGGCTGGGATTATGTGAAGATTTTAGAAAATAATCCCAAGGAACAGGAGAGTAGACTGAAAAAGTAAAATGAGGAAAGAGAAGTAGTCAAAGGAAAGAACTGCTGTTGAGCTGATTTCTGCTCTAGGCATCTAGATCTCAGACCCACAGGGATCCTCCAAGGAACAATGTGTACCCAGAATTTTTCACCCTAAAAGTGGAAAAGCAGAGAATTTATATACTGGTTCTTGGTCACGGAGTGTCCCAGCCAGGGTCCACAAACTTTCTGACTTCTAGGTTTGAACAAGGGTCAAAATAACTGAGACCTTCCTGCAGGTGGAGGATCTGCAGAAGACAGCAGATGTCGTTGAGGTGGGGCCTTCCCCGGCTACAGCAGCAGCTCCTGATTCCATCAGAACAGACTTATGCTGGTGACCCCAGGGGCTTCAGCAATGTCAGGAACGGGGTTAGCTAAACAGAATGCAGTTGAAGGAGAAAAGTCTCTGATAAGAGATAAAGTATTTTTAGGCTCACAAAAACAGAAAAAATATTTCAGAATACTGCTGTCTTTAAATGAACCCAGTGCTACACCAATGCTGTCCCATTTTCTCACCTGTACTGGGGTCCTGTGGCTGCTGTAACATACTACCATGAAGTGTGTGGCTTATATCAATAGGAATCCTTCTCTCATCCAGAAGGCCAATCAGTCTCACTGGGGCAAAATCAAGGTGAGAGGCCTGAGCTCCCTCTGGAGCTCCAGGGAGATTCCATTCCTCCAGCCTTCTTCCTGGGGTGACTGCCAGCATTTCCGGGTACCTGGCCAAATCAGTCCAGTCTTCAAGGCCAGCATCTTCAAGCCGGAGCTTTGCCTTCCCATTGATACTGTGTGTGTGTGTGTGCACGCGTGTGTGTGTGCGCGCGCGCACGCGTGCATGAGCTAGAGCGAACAAATATCCTTCCACTTCCCTCTTCCAAGGGCACATGTGATTATGTTTAGGGCCCACTAGATGAACTCAGGAAAATCTCCCCATTTCAAGATCATTAGCTTAATTATAACTACAATCACACTTTTCTCATATAAAGTAATATTTCCAAGGATTAGAACCTGATATCTTTGAGAGTCATTTCTGTAACCTACTACATTGTCTATTCAGAAGCAATTGCCAGGGCCTAATTTGAGATTTAAGTAAAATGTAGATATATTCTACTCCAAATGCTCATTGCATTATAGAAATTAAATTTAATTTATATTGGTATTTGTTATTCACAAGGTTTTAAAAGGAAATATATCAAAATGTTCGTATTTCTAGAATTTATACTTGCCCTTTATAAAACCAACTAAGAGGATGTAAGTATTATTCTTAGCATGAGATGATGTTAGGTGAATAAAGTTGTCATGAGACAGAAATTTCATTCCCCCATTCAATTACAAATGACCAATTAGGGGAATAAAGAAATTCTAAGAATACACTATATGTATTGTATTGTACAGACACAGGTCTAAAAAAATATTAAACCAACTACAATAAAAAATACTCTATGATTATAGCCTGTGGTAGACTTTCTAACTTGGTAAAATTCTATTAGATGGTTCACCATGAGTAGTCACATATTCATACAGTAAAATTATTGCATAAACCTGAATGCAAAGTTATACTCAAAAAAATAAATGATGAAGGAATATTTCCTCGTATTTAATGACAGAGATATTCAAAATGAACTAATACTGATAATAATTTAATAGTTCTTATTCTTCTTTGAAAACCACTTTTAAGGAAAGAAAAAATTCTGCTTAAAAAAGTTATTTGTAATAAGAAGAATATTATTTTCAAATACCTATTTCTCTGTTATACTTAAACTGCATGTGATATATTTTGCCAATGTGTTTCTTTATGAAGGTACTTTTTATCTGCACATAGATAATATTAGGTATCACTGTAATTGTGATGACAGGGTTACTTTTTCAGTGAATAAGTGTACAAAAATCCACATAAATTGTTAGCACTTAAGTTGCACTTGTCTTAAATTGTCAGTGTTCAGGTTCTTACAGATTTTTCCAAGCATTATACTCCCTTTATTTTCTACATATTATATATTTATTTATTTTCTACATCCTACAGTCTATATTGTACTACGAACTTAGTGCAAAAGACAGTGAAATGAAAGATATTTGATTTGAACCATAAAGATAATTAAACATTTAAATTCAAATTATAAATTAATAAGTAAGAACAAATTTCAAGTTAAATATTTAAAAAACGGTCTTTAAATTATTTTAAAATATACATTGAAAAATCCTGAAGACAATAATAAATATTTAATGCAAATATTTCCCATATTTGGTTCATTTGTAACTATAACTGCACAGCCTAGTTCTGTGTTTATTAGTTTAAAAGAGAGTGTAGAGTGGTAATTAAAGAGTACTTATGAGGCCTGAATAATTGAACATCCAGCTGTTGAGTTTGGCGTTTGATATGGGTATAGGGAAAGGGGAGACAGTGTTGTTGCAATATTACAAAGGACCATCTCCAGATGGTGGGAAGGCAGCCTCTGCCCTTTGGGCATTCCCAGGACATCTGGCTTGCCATATGAATCCAGACAAGATTAAGGGAAAGATGTAAAATTCTTGAATACTAAGGATTTCTGATCAAGTCAAGACTTCCATATTAAACTCCAACATTGGCTAGAATTTAAACAAAGATGGGCTCCCCTGTTGACGTGGACAATATTGTCTATTATAAACCAGGGGCTCCTTGAGGGCAGAAATGGATCTTATTTTATAGTTCTTCATTAGCACTGGAGTCAACACATATAATAATATATTGTGGTAATTTATCCTATTATATTTAGCTTATTTGGAATGACCAACTTATTGCCTGGCACAGCGAAAATATCCTATAATTTCATTCCAATCAACTATTTATAGTTTCAGGTATAAACAAATTATATGTTTTGATGCTAAGGCTAGTCCCATATAGCCATTTATTTGTTTACCCAAGAAAAAGGAAACAAATAAGAGATACCTGAGTACCTGAGAAAAAGAGAGGGTTTGCATCGGACAGAAAGAAAAGTGTTCAGGCTAAAACAAAAATAATGAAAGTAATGAAGGGAAATTCTGCCTACTTTACTCTTTACAGTTGATGTAACTCAAGTTATTGATGTAACTCAAGTTAACTGTACCCCAAAATAATTTCAAATCTAGGGAACTGGCCTGGCACGGTGGCTCATACCTATAATCTCAGCACTCTGGGAGGCTGAGGGAGGAGGATCACTTGAGCCTAGGAGCTCAAGACCTGGGCAACACAGCAAGACCCCATCCCTATTTTTAAACCTAATCAATCAATCAATAGAAATCTAGGAAAGTCAAACAGGCTCCTAATTTTTTAGGCTTTTTTTGTTTTCTATTCACCCACGTAAATAGCAGTGATGTCATTCCTGGATGAGAAAGCAGAGAGTGGAGGGAGCACATGGCTTGAAGTGAAAGACAGATTTCAAGCCAGCATTTCCACTTGTGAGCTGTGGAATTAACTGCACTTTAGTCTCTCTAAAGCCTATAAGCCTGTGGGTACTGTTCTTTTCTCAGCCTCAGTTCGATTTTGTTGTCTTTTGTTTGTGAGTTTATTGTTATTATAATCAAATGCACCTTGTAGCAAACCTGGGAGAAATATATTCTAAAGCAGTTTAAAGCGTAAAATGAAAGTTAGTTATTATTCATAGCAGTAAGTAGAAAGTGAAGCTGGAGTTTGAGAGAGGAAATCGTTATATCTGTGGAGTAGATATCTTTGTTACTGTTTTGTTCAAATGAGGAAAACAGGTTTTAGAGAGGTTAAAGGTCATGAATTTAATTAGAAAACATGCAAATTTCAGTAAAGACACCTTCATTCATTTGGCTGCTCCAATCAAAAGACAGGGACTCAACCTTGACTCATATATACATATATGAATATATTTAGTTTTATATATATATAAACAAAATTTAATCCAAATCTTATAAGCTGTATCCTCAAAATATATCCATTAACTCCCTCGCATCACCCCCATCTGCCTTATACCCAAACCATCATTGCCTTGTTCCCTGCAGCAGCCAAAGGGATTTTTTAAAATAAAACTGACAGCCTTGCAACCCTACTTGAAATTTCCAATGATTTCATCTTACACTGAGCAAAAAACGTCAATCTTAATTTTGTACTAAAGAATTGAATGCAAGTCTCCTCACTAACTCTTCTGTCCTTGCCCCTGATTCCTACCACTTCAGCCTCACTGGTTTCCTTGTACTGTGGACATGGCATTCTAGACTGTTCTAAAAATAGTCTTTTAATTAAACCTGAGCATCCCATTAAAGACAAAACATACACTTCTTCTGTCTACGTTTTTATTCTTTCACTCTTCTTTTCCCCCTTAATAGTGCTTTTTGCTATCTGACAATGCATTCTAATCTAATGTATGTCATTGCTAGTTCTTTCTTCCTCCCACTAGATTGTAAATACCCAGGAACAAGGAACAATTTAATCTTGGCTGGTTTTCCAGCACCTTGGAGAGCGCCTACCTCATAGTAGGTACTGGATAAACATTTATTGAATGAACAAATTAGAAGAACTGGATATTCAAACCCAGGTCAGTTTCACTCCAGTGCTCCTGTTCATAACCATTTTTGTGCACTACTTTTAGTAGACATATCAAACTAAATAAAATAAATTAAATACAGATATTCTCAGATCTAAGGAAGTATGTACCATCTGCTATGATATGGGTGTTGCCTTGTTACAATTTCCATTTATAAACTCGTCCAATTAATTACATGACAAGTTGAAGAAATGGAACTAGCCAGCTGTCTCATAAATGTGCTTCTTTCTTGACTTTGATATTCAAAACTAAAATATACCTGTCCTACCTCTATCAATGAGAGGTTTCTAAAAAGTAATTTGTTTTTAGTTTTTTTTTTTCGTTATGGAGCTTTTACTTCTTAAATACTATATTAGATAACTTAACATTTTTCATATTGTTAAATAGCAAATACTATTAAATAAATTATTAATTAAACTAATTTTGTGCTTCAGAAAGAGATACAGGCTAGCTTTCCTTTATGCATTTTTTAAAGTATATGTGTTTGTAATATTGCCAAAATACTGATATACTGAATATACAGAAATATGTTAAATGTAACTAGGTTGCTGTGACATATGTTTTCATAAAATGATTTTTACATATTATTTTTTCAGACAGTACAATACTTCTTTTAGTTAATTAAAGTATAATCACTCAGTTTAATTAAATGACAACTGAACGCAGGTTGGGGCAGGGGAAGAGATTATTGTTTATTTGTCAATAAAACTGCATATATATGGAGATACTTATTAAATAGCCATTAAGGAACATACTTCTCAAATTAATATAGGCCATGATGTGTTACTATTAGCAATCTCTGGCTTTAATTCAATAATGTAGTTTCCTTTGTCATTATTGGCCTTAAGACCCACTACTTGGGTTCAGAATCAGTGACTATATTCAAAAAAGCAACTAGGAAATAATGTCTCCTCATTGTAGTGATGCAATTTACCTAGAAGGAAATACACTTATTACTTTCCAAAGATGATCACAATAAAATATGGAATCTGTACAATATGTGTTAAAAAAAAAAAACTGTTGAATATAAGGACACCTCTTCCATTTAGAAATAAATGAGATTCCCAAAGGCAGTTCAACTATTTCACTGGTTGCTAAATCACTTATAACCATGAGGAGTTTAGGCACATTGTTGCATATGCTTTTCTTTAAGCATGCCAGTCAGTCCTTCAAAATACGTAAACCAAGATTATTCTTTCTTTGCTTCCATTAAGCATCTTCATTCAATATAGAATTTTGAACAGATTGTTCTATGTTGAAAATCTTTTGATGACACAAACTCTGTTTATTTTCCCAATGATGTTACAACTTTGTAGATTTGTCATCATCCATGTTGTCCTTTCAAGATCCGAAAGGCCCTTGCATAAAGTAAAATGACAGTTTTTATGTGAAAAGAAAAACAAAACAAATAAAAACATCATCCAGCACTTTTGCTGTGTACAATATATGAGTTTTCAGCAAAATATGAGCCTTGTCCTAAATTAATATGGCATAGACAAACATCTAGAATTGACTCTATTTTTCTAGCAAAGACTTGGAAGTTTTTCTGCTTCATTAGTTGCATTCCCTCTCCTTTTGGCTAATTATTAATAATTCCAATAGTAGACAAAATTTACATTATTTCACATTTTGCTTTTGGAATTTCTTGCCCTTTAGATTAATTTATATTATATAGATACCAGTCTCTAATTTGTTTATTGTTTTTAACTTTTTTATGTTCATTTCCAATATAACTCACATTTTTGTAGAGTATGTCAACAAACATCAGGCTACACATTTGTAAATTAAGTTTAATTTGATATACACTGATTTAGGAAATAAGATTTACCAGAAACAATATTCAAGAAAATTTATGTGGAGAAAAACTTGTACAGTATGTCATATTGTAGCATAGATTTTGATTATGTTCCAGTATAGCTAAGATTGACAATTACACATCAAGCAAAAAAAGACTTGTTTGCTATTTTGCATGCAAAACAAATGGCTTATTCATTTCTCACTGGTTTGACTGATAATGAGGTTTCAAGCATTGCCAGTCATATCATATGACTGAAATGTCAGGATATGAAGGAAAAGATGTAAAGTTGTAAAATGTTATTTGTCTTTTTTCTTGTTGCTTTAATAACCACAGACAAAATTAAAAAAAAAAAACATTTAAATATTTGGGAAAAGAAAATTCCCAAAATAAATAGTATATTTTATTCACAGATTTATCTATATTAAATGCAGTTTTCATATTCCTAGACTTATTAGGAAGCAAATTTTACTGATGTTGCCAAAATTATGTTAAAGTCACTAATTGAATAATGTACTTTCCTATTTGAGTAATAATACTGTGTAGAAGTTTTGACGTATTTCCCATGAGTCCCCTTTTTTCAGTGCTAGCTATTTAGGCCTATACAACTTAGTATGATAAATCACCTTCTACTAGAATAAAATCATTCTGATTACATTTGCTGATACATCATTTAAAATAGCATTTTAATGGATAAGAATGGATAAATAATGAAATATGCATTATATTTGATGTTGAGGAAACAACCTTAAAGAGGTCTCATCATGTTATGACTATAGTGTGCATGTGACTCCATCACTAACAGAGTATAAGAAATCATAAAGCAAACATACCATCTAGTTCAGATAGAAAAGGTCACAGCTGAGCATTGATCAAATTACTCCTTAGAGATTTACCAATGATAACTTTGTCTCTAATGCTTTAATATGAAAAATGAAAGAGGCTTCCCTATCTCTCCTCTCTGTCTTTGCAGTTGATGCTTTGCAATTGCGGTCTCATTCTTGACAGCATCTGTTTCACTTGGAAAGCTGTCCATTACAGTCCTCCTAAGGATGTGTAAATGAAGCTCCAACTATCAAAACCCTCTGCTACAGGGAATTCTTTTCCTTTGCAATATGTTCAACCTTTCCCTTTCAGACTATGCTCAATTCCCCTCACAGAACAATTTTTTTAGAACTGCATTTCGTGTTCAGTTGAATACAGTTGATGTTTAACATTGATATATCTAGTACAATGCACAAATGGCAGCGTCTGAAGATAGAGCCCCTGGTGAAGTACGGTTATGCCTGGAAACCATCACTCTTAATGAGTGTTCCAACATTTGCAAGCCATATTCAAGGCTTTATTTTGGAGGTGCATTCACACGCATGTTAGTTTATGGGCTCGGGATAGATTGCTATCTGTCCCCCAGTTTCAGGCCTCTCTTTCTTCATATGATAGGTCTAGATACAACCTGTGTACCTGGAAACTTGCAATTATATTTGTGGGTTTTGGCTCCTTTATAAGTGGACAGGCCTTGAGAATGTTCTGGCCAATGGCGTGAAAATGAAAATGGTGTACCCACTTTCAGATGTGTTCTTTTTTTTTTTTTTTTTTTTTTTTTTTTT